>NC_087152.1:10667500-10685000 GCF_035594125.1 Scylla paramamosain
TTAGGCGACGAGAGACACTCACTAAAGGAAAATTAAATACACATGTAAACTGATATCGTACCTTACATGTTTCCTTCCCCAAAAGTTCGACA
This sequence comes from Scylla paramamosain, assembly GCF_035594125.1. Classification (NCBI taxonomy): domain Eukaryota; kingdom Metazoa; phylum Arthropoda; class Malacostraca; order Decapoda; family Portunidae; genus Scylla; species Scylla paramamosain. The sequence continues at coordinate 10,667,593 of NC_087152.1, forward strand.
ATGACACACTTTTTGATAAATTCTTTCGAAACATTAAAGGCATTCCGATGGCAGTAATTCAAAGAACCATAAAGAGAACTGATCGTTTATTTATTTATTTTTTCACTTTCCGTTCTTCTTTCTGATGACATCCCCTTCAGCATGCTATCAGTTCCTTCCCACTCGCCCTTTCATTCAGTCTCCCTTCAAGTTCACACTACGTGTTCGTGTTATCCCTGATCATCTGAATCACCGTTTTGCATATGAGAATTTTCATTCCATGGTATATTTCCTTTGTTATCCTGATTGTGTTATGTAATTGCATTCTCTCTCTCTCTCTCTCTCTCTCTCTCTCTCTCTCTCTCTCTCTCTCTCTCTCTCTCTCTCTCTCTCTCTCTCTCTCTCTCTCTCTCTCTCTCTCTCATTTAAAAGAGTAATTAACAATACATAAAACAGCCTTGCCGGTATTTATTCTTATAAACATACAAAACATCGAAAACTGAAAAAAGGTAAATAATATATATATATATATATATATATATATATATATATATATATATATATATATATATATATATATATATATATATATATATATATATATATATATATATATATATATCACTTTTGGTTTCGCAGTTCTGTACACAGGAGTCGCAAGGTTATTTAAACCTTGCTTTGTAACTACCCAACCTTCAATGAGATGCTTTCCACATTTTACCAACTGTTTATGTCAAGAAAGGTGAAATTTCACTGCTTTTCCTAAATGTTTCTTTGCCTATCTCTTCCACATGATTTTGAATGACTCTTTTTGACTACTCTTAGAGGACTGGTACCTTCAGGTGGCCTTTTTTCAGACTTTTGCTGCCCTTACAAAAAAAAAAAAAAAAAAAAAGGGTGTGACAGAATTAACGTGTATACCTATTATATAACACTACTGCATATAAAAAAACACTAATTCATAAGCCACAGAGAACAAGGAGGCAATACAAATAGCTCGCACACACATTCAATGATGCGATGTGGAGAACTGTGTACGAGTCTGTCTTGGTGAATGGGAAAACAAACAGACACGTATACCCCCAATGAAACGTTGCTCACCATCAGTGTTCTAAATTTACATGAAAGATAGCACATGGAAACTATAGAAATAACTTTGGTTTCTGCTGTTCTGCTCTTCTGAATTCCTTAACAGCATGCGTACCTACTTGCGGCCTCGCTGTACAAAATTTCCTATTCATTCTCACACCTATCCTGTCCACCTTACTACTGCAAAGGCTAATAAATATCCTCACTCTTTCGTCCCTTACACTGGTAAACTCTCGTACTCTCCATCTACTTCTTTTTCTTATCCTTCCTACTGCTTGAGCTGTTTCAGAGGAGGAATATCAAGCCACCTGTAACACTAAATTGGCTAACTTTTTTTTATTTTCAATCTTTGTCTACAAGTATCTTTTTGAGAGCAGAATATTGAGCGTACTTTCTTTCTCGTCTCTGTGTTTCCTTGGCTAGACTCTTTGACATGTAAAAAAAGAAACGAATAGAAAAATAGGAAAGTGACCGATGCTGGCGCGTCTCCCAGGGAAATGTTAGGTAGAAAGTAATTAAATTTAAGTGTGTACAATGACGGTCAACAGTCGAATCATCTGTTGCACTCTTTCCCACTGAGTTTCATTCCATCTTGAATCCTGTGTTTTATTGAAATGTGTGCTGCAAGGATTTGCAAGGTGACTGTCAAGAGATCGGAGGCTTTAATACTGAAGAAAAGAGCTAAACAGAGTAAAAGTGAGAGCAAAAGTTTACTCGACTTCTGACCAAGACTGTACTGTACCACAAAGATAAAGTAAAAAATAATGAAAGCCTTATATTTGGTTGTACGTTTACTGTAGTATCTTCTTCATGTATGCATGTTTCTTAAGAACATAACAACATAAGAAAATACGGGAAGCTGCAAGAAGTCTTCAGGTCTATACCCGGTAGTCCCTGTATGAAACATACATACTTGCATCTATATGCACTATCATCTTCATCACAAATCTGTATAATTTTCTTTTAAAGCTACCTAATGACTCAGCACTAACAATATGATCACTGAGTCTATTCCATCCTCTACCATCCTATTTGAGAACTAATTCTTTCCTACATCTTTTTTACATCTAATTTCATGAAGTTTGAACTTGTTATTTCTTGTTCTATCCTAATTATTGACACTGAAAATTTTGCATATGTCATGCTTATTATATCCCCTTTACCACTTAAAGATCTCAATCAAGTCCCCTCTTAACCTACGTCTTTAGAAGAAATGTAAATTTAAAAGTTTCAATCTCCTTTCGTAATGAATACTCTTCATCTCTTGTATTTCTTTAGTCATTCTCTTTTGTACTGATTCTAATAGGCCTATATTATTCCTGTAATACGGGGACCAGAGCTGCACAGCACAATCTAAATGAGGTCTTTAATATTACTTCAAGGCTTCTACTTTTAACTCCTAAATAAGCGCCATAATACACAAACCATATTAACGAAAGATAAACTGTTGGATTTAGTGTCTATAAAACGTCATACTTTGAAAACCTTGCATTTATAACCACTAATTTATAACCTTTTAGAAACAGGTGCACATTCATCCAAGATCCATATTAAGATTTGAATAGGTCACACAAAGTTGGAATAACAGTTCATTCTTAGCCAATTTCTCTTAATGAACATTTCATGGGTGACGCAGACTGGGCGACGAGTTATTGAATATTTCCTGAGATCAAAACATTTTAACGGTAAAATTCCCGCACTCCCCTGACGCCGGTGTAGTGTACAAAAGTGATGAAGGGCGTCATGCCGGGACTCAGCAACACTGCCTGTCCTGTATTGTCTTTTGAATGACTTCTGCGTTGCTTATTTATGACGCTCGATTTGATACTCGAAAAACCTATGTCGTTTATTTTCTTCATGCAAGTATTCAACAATTGCTCTTTTTTCTATTTTCGAATTTCTGTAAATTGTTTAGGAACACTCTACTTTCCTTCACTGTTTTTTCCCTAAAGTTCCTTCTTGTTTTCATAAAAGGGTACTGAGTTACTTGATTAATTGAAAGTGCTGTTTTATATCATCCTAAATTTACTAACACGCTGTATCAGTCTGTAGTGTGGACGTAAAAAAAATAAATGCATTAAATAATTTGTAGATAAGAAAAAATAAGCTCCTACTTAATTGGTTTAAGAAACTTCAGAAGTGCTCCCCTAATCTACATATGCAATGGGCGCTTTGTCAGCTGAGTAAATGAAAGCGACACGAATAACTTTTCCTGGCGCGGCACAGTTTGGCCGGAGCTCCTGCTAATACGCTGATGCACACTCCATCGGCTACACACACACACACACACACACACACACACACACACACACACACACACACACACACACACACACACACACACACACACACACACACACACACACACACACTCTCTCTCTCTCTCTCTCTCTCTCTCTCTCTCTCTCTCTCTCTCTCTCTCTCTCTCTCTCTCTCTCTCTCTCTCTCTCTCTCTCCTTTTGCTAATACTGAGACGATTGTTAAGAATAGTTTTGCAAGCATGATCACAGGAAAGAGAGAATAAGGGAACAGGAATTTATTTCTGGGCAAAGGAACAAATTAAGAGACTGTTGTAAGAATTAAATTGTGATTCTGGTGAAAATTTATCTCGTAGTGAAGGGTTTTAAATAATCACAGTGTTGAGCAGATGTGGAATAACTTTCCGCACTCGCTTCTGGTTGTTTCTCAGTCCTAACCGTAGGTGTTTTGATCTGGTGATAATCTTACGTCAGACTACAACATAAGAAAATAAGGGAAGTTGCAGAAAGTTATGAAGCCTACACGTGGCAGCCAGTGTATAAGATGTTTACATTTCCACTAACATCCCTATTTTTTATTCTTGGTAGATCGCATGATTTAAGACTGAGTGGGAAAACTAAATAAACTGAAAGAAAGAGTTGTATATTACTCTACTAATGAAAGTATAAAGACAGAGGAAAAACACTAGATAAATTGAAAGTAGAGGTTGTACGTATGATACTCTATTATTGATTAAGGAAAAAACGCCAAACAAATTGAAGGTAAGTGTTGCACGTTACTCTACAATTGACTTTATACAAGGCAGAAGCAAGCAGTAACATAAATAAACCTGCAGAACCGTGTACCTTCAGAAAGAGGCACTGACGAGTGACGAGGTACAGTCTTGCAAGTCATGTTCCCAGAGACAAGAACTCATTCCTCGTGTCGCGCAGTGCATGTCTCCCGTCTTTTGTTTATTACGCTACAGCTTTCATGCCTCCAAGATTTTCTGCCAGGAGGTCATGGTTCTGCCTCACCTCGTGCTTGCAAGGAGGCGTGTCTATATCGGTACATTTTGAAGGCAATGTCATCCTTAAGAGTTCCTTTTCCTTGATCAGTGTTGTGAAGGAAGTCAGGGTGTTGTGAATCGCATGCAGCTGACTACTGACTTCTTGACGATGGGTGAAAAGTTAGGTAGTCACTGGGGAAATACAATCTGACTACCACTTTTTTGCCCCTCCCTCCCAATTTACTTATCTATGTATTTATTTACCTATCTACCTCTCTAGCTATCTATCCATCTATGAATATTTCTTTCTGTCCTTCCATTTATCTATGTATCCATTCATCTAACTATCCATATTTGTATTCACATATATATGTATTTACACTACTATAAAAAAAAAATAGTTTAGGGTGTACACCAGAAGCAAAACATCGTCCCCAGCGAAACAAGAGGCTGCAAAAATTTACAATACGTCAGAAAGCGAAGTAGTCCGGCGGGAGCAGTGTCTGGTGGGGCACGGACGGCCTCATGAATTCTTGGAGAGAGAGAGAGAGAGAGAGAGAGAGAGAGAGAGAGAGAGAGAGAGAGAGAGAGAGAGAGAGAGAGAGAGAGAGAGAGAGAGAGAGAGAGAGAGAGAGAGAGAGAGAGAGAGAGAGAGAGAGAGAGAGAGAGAGAGAGAGAGAGAGAGAGAGAGAGAGAGAGAGAGAGAGAGAGAGAGAGAGAGAGAGAGAGAGAGAGAGAGAGAGAGAGAGAGAGAGAGAGAGAGAGAGAGAGAGAGAGAGAATACGCCCCACTCATCTGGATGTCAAGCGTCCGCTGTCACCTCAGCCTGCTGGATAAGGTACAGAGGCGGGCAGAACGCCTTATCCACGGAGGGGACCAGCGGAGACCACTCCAGCAACCATGGCAACAGCGGCAGCAGCGGACACAACAGATTGACGCAGCAGCTCCAGCGTTGGACAGCTTGGAGCACCACAGGAGAGTCGCCGCCCTGACGGTGCTACGCAAAGCACAGGTCCAGCATGTGCCGAATCTGGCGGACCTGAGGCCCACCTGGAAGAAGTCTGAGCGATGCACGAGGACGGTGCTGAGCAACGACTCCCTCTTGGAGGTCCCAAGGTCCTACTCCACTACCCACCAGCGCGCCTTCACTGCCACAATGGTCAGGCTGTGGAATGCCTTCACCACTGCTGTGGACATCAGGCAAATGTCCACCCAGCAGGCAAAGATTGCCGCCCACAGATGGCTACAGCAACAGCCACCTTGACATTGATGTTTATAGTGTACAGTGTGCAGTGTATAGTCTGTAGTATGTGTAAATATGTGGACAGTAGCTTTAAGATAGTTTGTCACACGACAGTGTAAACTTTAGTTACTAATATGTCTTCCCTAATCATATCACTGTAATTATTGCAAATCTGTTTAAATAAGAGAGAGAGAGAGAGAGAGAGAGAGAGAGAGAGAGAGAGAGAGAGAGAGAGAGAGAGAGAGAGAGAGAGAGAGAGAGAGAGAGAGAGAGAGAGAGAGAGAGAGAGAGAGAGAGCACCATTTGGAATTCCTGGCACAATCTAGTTGACTTCCGGTTAAATGTTCTGAAACTATAAGTCGAGCGTAAAAACTGTGAATAAAAAAAAAAGGAAAAGAGCACCACAATTTCATTAGCTTAGCCTCAAAGTTTTTAATTACCTATAGAGTATACAGTGGGGATAAATATATACAGAAGCTTCAGTGGCATTAGTACGGATTGTTCAAACGTATGCATCGCGAGCTGTACTGAGGGCAAAATGTGCACACACCTGCTGGCCATTAATGATTACTGTACACCACGGATTATAACGGAAACACCCTCCACCCATCCACACACATATATACTCCCACACACACACACACACACACACACACACACACACACACACACACACACACACACACACACACAAACAGGATGTAATATGTTTGCAGAATGGCTGATGGAAACAATATTTTTTATACATACCACCTCTCGACTCGACACACAAGAGGAGAAAGCCCTGCACAGGTCAAGCACGGGGCAGAGTGCGAATGCAAAGGCTGCTGAACCCAAAACGGAGATGAAAGAAGGAATGCAGTGACGCGTGGAGCAGTGCGAGGCTCTGCCCGTGAACTGCCTTCGTCCAGACATCACAAAATTCTCCGGTGGATAAAAATGGACCATGATATTCACGGCACGCAGCGTTACCGAGAGCTTCAGAATGACAGAGGAAGCGCTACAGAAATATGCAGATGATTCAGTATCTCCCTCACAGCGAAAAATCTAAGTGTATAGTCAAAGGATTAAGAAAAATAATGATACCAACACGCTATGTGTAAAATTTTTCATTCCTAGTCAGCTACAACAAAAGCTTACTAGAATGAAAATGGAGGAACTGTTGTATTTCAGCGGGAGCACAGTCCACGAGAAAAAGACAAGATTACTGTACATACACACAACGAACATCAATTCTTTTCACAATCACCATCCTACACGAGGCAAGTCAGATACAACTGAATCTTAAGGAAAGTACATAATCAACTGTCTAGAAACCCACCACACTTCATTCTGCTGTAATTAGCGAGCTTTCCTTTCATTCTCAAGTCTTCTGACCTCCTAAGAATTTATCAACTGCCAGGTTTTCTAAGACTGTCGACAGATCATAGGACTGAGAGACAGAGCAAACAAAACACGATCTAAGTGGGTGCATAAAATAACATACTCTGCTTCTTATCTTTCACTGTATTTAATCCCTTCCCCTTTAATTCCAGGCTTTCTGATCTAAAAATATATCAAATGTCAGGTCTTCTAAGATTGTCGGCAGATTAAAAGACCAAAGATTACGACTGCGGGACAAAGCAAACAAAACACAAACTAAATGAATGCAGAAGGTTATTCTAAATCTTCCATTGTGTTTCGCGTTTATCCTCAAGTTCTCATCAGCTAAGAGTCTATCAGCTATCAGGTGTTGTAAGGAGACATTCAGCAGCTCAAAAGGACTTAGGATTATGACTGAAGGACAAAGCAAACAAAGCACAATGTAAGTTAGCATAGAAAGCACATTTATTTGTGAGGACCGCACGTATGATTACTTAAAGGAGAACATTTTGCTTACCACGAGCCACGCGACGACTAATTACACACTACTCAGGCTCGGAATCTATGACGCTGTGTCCCCTTGCGGCAATATTTATCACTTCATTACGCTAAAGATCAGGGGGAAACTTAAGAAACTCTCAATCAACATTAAAGCAGCAACACTACCACCACCACCGCCACCAGCAACTACTTGCATGTTCCCTCCGCTGCAGGTGATCATGATAAGCCTTTACTTTGTTGAAATAATATTGGTATCAAACTTCCTCCGTGTCATGTTAATCTTTTGATCGTCTTTGTTTACCGACACGTTTCCTTTATCCTTTACTTTTTTTTCTTTCTTTCTTCCTTTCGTTTTATATTATTTTCTGTATATATGTGGGGTGAAATATATGTAATACTGGTGCGCTCACTTTAATCTATTGTCCTCCCAACTCGCTTTCGTTAATCACTTTTTTTTTCAGCAGTGCATCAGGCTTAATCCCGTGTTCCCCGTACGCACACAAATGTTCATCTTCATGTTTATTGCTCTCACGGTGAGTTTTCATCCGGCACGCAAAGTTTTCCTAGAATTATCTTGTTGCCTTAACGCTGCTCTCAGGTACCTCTTCATTTCCGAGGCTAAGTACATATCTTTTGTAATGCTACCCTACTACAGACACTTTTTTTACTTTTTTTTTTTTTTCCATCTAACTACTCTCCATTCTCGTTGTTTAAGCTCCTTACCCAACTCCAGCCATTCATTCTTGGTATAATAACGCGCAGTTTACTACTTAGCCTCCTCAGTAACACAACTTACTCTTGCCCAAATATACAGTGTTTATAGCTCCGAGTTTCCACCTTTCTTCGTACAAAGCTCTCATTAGCCCTCATGCATGTAACACTGCCATTATAAAAATTGCCTTTTATAATTCCACTGTATTAACACGCACGAGCAATACCACACTTCTTTACTCTCAGCCATAAAATATATTTTTTTTCCAAGGTTCATGATACATGTTGAGCATCTTTTCCTGTATATTGCATTACTGGAAATATTGAATGAACACAAGCCGTTTATCATGCCACGTCGGTGATCCCACTCGCTAGCATACCATATTCATTCCACTTCCTTCCTTACTGTGATCCTGTTCTGTTTTTGTTAACATTCATTCCTCTCTACGCTTAATTTTAATACCACTTGACAATGTTAGTTAGGATCCCTTCAGATTCATGTTTTTTTTTTTTTTTTTTGTATGAATTCTGTCAATAAACTTCTTGTTATCATTATTATTATTATTATTATTATTATTATTATTATTATTATTATTATTATTATTATTATTATTATCATTATTATTATTATTATTGTTATTATTATCATTATTATTATTATTATCATTATTATTATTATTATTATTGTTCAGACAGACAAGTTGGAGGGGGAGGTGGAAGGAAAACACAGGTGTATGGAGTTGAGTTTATTCCCGACCGGTTTCTTCTACAACTTTCCTCCTTCGCCTACAGCAGTTCCCCTGAAGAAGCTGCAGGCGAAACCGGTCGGGAATAAACTCAACTCCATACACCTGTGTTTTCCTCCCACCTCCCCCTCCATTATTATTATTATTATTATTATTATTATTATTATTATTATTATTATTATTATTATTATTATTATTATTATTATTATTATTATTATTATTATTATTATTATTATTATTATTATTATTATTATTATTATTAACATCATCATCATCATCATCACCATCACCATCATCACCATCATTATTAATGTATCCAATTTTCAAACGCTCTTCCAGTCAAGACCAGTTGTAGTTCAGTGTAGCTGCAGCAAGACATGAACCCGCTACCTTACTTTCACATATGTGCATCACCATATACCACTAAAATATTGCAGTGTACTAATTATTAGGACTCCTCGCTTCCCTTAATGCATCAAATTTTTCAATAACTCTAACATTATAGTAGCAGTAATACACTCTGCCCTAGTTTCTCTTGTGTATATCACCATTTAATACGTTCTCATATACATTACCATATACTACTAAAATATTATACTAAGGATATAAGCCTTGGGAGTACTTTTCACGACCGGTTTGGAAGAAAATCCCTCAGTAATCCCTGCGTGTCGTAAAAGGCGATTAAAAGGGATGGCTAGTAGGAGATAAAAGCACTTCGTCTGTATCTTTATCCCTACGGTGATAAAAGGGTAACTTTCAGGGAAGATGTCAACCGGATACACTAGAAATTATTGTTTGAGAGAGAGAGAGAGAGAGAGAGAGAGAGAGAGAGAGAGAGAGAGAGAGAGAGAGAGAGAGAGAGAGAGAGAGAGAGAGAGAGAGAGAGAGAGAGAGAGAGAGAGAGAGAGAGAGGAGACAGAACGACGTACAAACACACTGACACACAGCGACAGACAAAGAGGTATTATACACTAAAAATACACATAAAAATGACAAATCCTATGAATATCGCGCCGACACACGCGTCTCTGTATTCATGCATTAACCATTTTTCTTTTTGCAAAACAGGGATTGGACAACAAGCGCCACAACACTGCCATTAATAAACCAAAGCGGCCATCATTATAGCTCCATACAAACGCCACAAACCAGAGAAAGTTGGAATGACTAAAACATTTCAGCCACGCAGACGGGGAGGTGGGGGGAGCGATGGTTAGATGGCTATTATATTGTACAGTACGAGTAGTGATGGCTGTGAATTACTGTGATGAGTCACCATAAAGCCTCAGTGTTTGCCAGGCCTCAAGTGATCTAAAACTACGGTTGTAATGTCCAGACTCCCTTCCTTGGACAAACCAGTATGCTAAGTCTATCATCCCCTTTACTGATAAGCCTTAAAATTCCCTGCTTGATTTTGTACTTCTTCCTGCCTATGACATAAATACCATGGCTTGCTGTTATAATTGAATAAATGAATAAACACACTAGATAAATAGCAATCAAAGAAAAAACAATTGAAACGGACGTCATAGAATGTTGCTGCAAATAAATTCGTAAATACACTGAATAAATGTCATTCAAACAAAACTCATAGAAACAAACGCAATAGAATACTGATATGAGTAAATAAATTAGTAAACAGATTAAATAAATAGCATTCAAAGAAAAATCATAGAAACAAACGTTATGGTGAGTTGTTATTGGCCCAACACAGGACACACCCCTCGCCAGCGCCACTAGGCAGCCATTAACGCCACAATGCAACCGCGATTCCCACACATCCAAAACTATTAGCATAACGACCACCGCCACCACGCTGTCGCCGCGGCCATGCCAACAACATTATCCCGATACATTAATCAAGGAATTCACTTACCATCACAGCCACGCCAACGCCACGCACACCTGGACTGCATTTCGCTCACGGAAACACTCAGCACTATAGTTATTCTTAATATGACTTGCACACAATCTACGAAACATCAACAGTTACCTTCAACACAACCATTCGTACATAACCTACAATAACACTCAGAACAACGCTTGCTTTTGATACAACGTGTACATAGTCTACAAAACAACATTCAAAGGTACTTTCACCCCTTTCACTGTTAGATTTTTTTTTCCCACGACCACCTACAACATTTCTGGTTTCTGTAGTCGAGAGCAAGTAAAATCAACGTCTTCTTTTCTTCTTTTCTGTATTTCTAACCTAAAATTTGCTTTTACAGCAGCCCTGAATGTCAACAACGGACGACCACAGCAGTGAATGACGTAACACAACTACTGGAACACAGAATACAACACGGCATCTATAGTTAGCTTTTACAAAACCAGTCTGTAACGCAGCATTATGGTTTTTCTTAACACAACCCCTTTATATAATCGGGTTTCCTCTCCAGTACAGTGTTACGGATACATTAAGTCACCCATCGCTACTATTATTCATTACTGTCCCTCATATCCAAATCCATACATATTAACTACAACACGACAACCATGCTACTATTTTATTGCAGTGCATTATAACCACTGATATCATCCTTCCAGAAAGTCACTTTTGCAACGCATTTTAAACTTGGTTAGCGTAAGCAGATGCATTTTTAGTTCCAAATTCCGCCCAGCACCTCATTACAAAGGCGCCGATACAGTCCAGTCGCTGACACTACCACCACTAGTTTACCACACTCGCTCGTCGCCTCTGAGAATGACAGCTTAGGGTCATGCCCGCTACATCTCGTCCAGACACTGATTAATAAAGCAATATCCTGCCGTTGACGACCTGCAACACCCTTCCCTCCAACAGCCGCCCCGCCAGCACTCCCCCTCCACACGGTGAGTTACCGCCCCATTCCACACCTGCTCTGGAAACTATTGATGGAAACAGAAAATAGAATCGTGGAGAAAATACTGTAATCCAGATGTTATGTTTCAGAGTGTGTGTGTGTGTGTGTGTGTGTATATAAGTGCATGTGTGGACTTGTTTTATGTGTGTGCGTGCGTGCGTGCGTGTGTGTGTGTGTGTGTGTGTGTGTGTGTGTGTGTGTGTGTGTGTGTGTGTGTGTGTGTGTGTGTGTGTGTGTGTGTGTGTGTGTGTGTGTGTGTGTGTGTGTGTGTGTGTGTGTGTGTGTGTGTGTGTGTGTGTGTGTGTGTGTGTGTGTGTGTGTGTGTGTGTGTGTGTGTGTAGAATGAGTTTGTTATAGGCAAGGTTTACGTAATACGAAAAATAGCCTGACAACGAAAATTTGCACATTTAGAATCATCAACAGCTAGAGGATAGATACTTTTCACGATAAGACTTCCCCCAAACCAGTATTACAACATAATAGTAATGACATATATTAAATAAAGAAACAAGGAAACAAATGAGACAACAATAAACTGTACTCACTCCGAGATGGCAGGTGTGTGGGCTTCATGGGAGGACTGGAATAAATGCATGAGGCGGGAGGTACCTGTGTAGGGAGAGAAGTGGACGGTTTTCAGAATTTTTTTATGATTACTAAGACTATCTAAAAGTAATGAAGAATAACACGAGTTACCTTTTAATTTCCCTTGAGTCTCTTATTATGTTGTGAAGGACGATGCAACGTTCAAATAATATTAGACCATGCTCCAGTAATGACCTGTATATATTTCTTTTTTTTACTCATTCACGAATATGAAAATGAGTATCATTGTACAGTTGGATGTGTCATAAAACTGACATTTGTGTATAGATGCATGTATTTGTACTGAGAATTGTGTGAGAATAAGAAGAGACTTTGGGTTCATGTGTAAGAATGAGAGTGAAGGTGAGGAGGAAAAGTTCAGCGGACGCTCTCTGTGGTGGAAGCGGCTCAGCGGAATGGAGTGTCCGGGCTGAAGGTTGCTGAGTCGGTTGGGCAGGTTGCGTTCAGGTTTTATGGCTGTGTCGTGCTGCTGTGGCGCAGACTGGGTAGCGTGCTGCATAGGCAGGGCATTGTTGGAGATAATGGGAAATGTCATAATACATTTTTCTGATTATAGTGAGCTGAGTCTATTTGATTTGATATTTGTCTACTTGTTACTTTAATTTAATTTGATTGTAGCATGTGGTTTCGGACTGACACTCCCAGTTGCCATTATTTTCCTTTGGTTCCACTGTGTATAATTTTAGTGTATTCTTATATTTCTCTTTTGTTTAATACTTATATATTTTTTGATGATGGTTTTGCTGTTATATTTTAGTAAGAAGTGCTGCAGTATCACAGTGTACACGACCCTGGTTGAGGTGATGGCCCAAAGATCACGTTGTGGTGCTGTGAAGGGACATTTGCCTACCATTAGCTCTCCGGGTGCTCGCAGAGGGAGGATGTAAGTGCCCTGGAGAGACGGGAGTTATGAGACACACACACACACACACACACACACACACACACACACACACACACACACACACACACACACACACACACACACACACACACACACACACAGAGAAAATATGATGTTCCAGGAGGAAATTCAAGGGATTGAGAGTTTACATAAAAATGACATCCTAGGTGGAAAACTTGTGAAGTACTTTCAATAGTTGCGGAGTTTGGTTAATGTAGGTATGAAGTGAAGCCCGCCGCTTGGCATTCCTAAACTTGACCCGTGAATAACTCAAAGTGGCGGGTGTCTGGGGAAGGAACTATTAAGGAACCTTCTTACTGAATACAAGACTCTCTCTCTCTCTCTCTCTCTCTCTCTCTCTCTCTCTCTCTCTCTCTCTCTCTCTCTCTCTCTCTCTCTCTCTCTCTCTCTCTCTCTCTCTCTCTCTCTCTCTCATATTTTTTTTTCAGGAGAATTAGCATACACGATATTACTTTTTCATAATCTCTCCATCAAGTTAATGACTAAAACCTATGCAAACCACCGCCTGTCCCCCATTGAAAAAAAAAAAAAAACGGAAAAAGAATAATACCACTAGTCAATCGTACATACATTCTGATACACTCACTGCTTTGATAATGAAACCAGTAAATGAAGGCGGCCGATGGGAAAAGAAAAAGATTACTCTATACATATAAAAAAAAATCTCTGGAACAATATTCTGTCGCCTATTAAGCTGCCGTACCTGATGACAAAAATAATAATTGTGTCAAATAATGTACAGATGTCTTTCCCGCGATGCAAGGAATGATTGCTTTCCATAGATTCATGTTAGTATGCAAATTGGCTTTATAAAGTATTCATTGAAAAGATATACATTCCGTATAATGATTCACGTGCAGCAAATGGAGAGAGAGAGAGAGAGAGAGAGAGAGAGAGAGAGAGAGAGAGAGAGAGAGAGAGAGAGAGAGAGAGAGAGAGAGAGAGAGAGAGAGAGAGAGAGAGAGAGAGAGAGAGAGAGAGAGAGAGAGAGAGAGAGAGAGAGAGAGAGAGAGAGAGAGAGAGAGAGAGAGAGAGAGAGAGAGAGAGAGAGAGAGAGAGAGAGAGAGAGAGAGAGAGAGAGAGAGAGAGAGAGAGAGAGAGAGAGAGAGAGAGAGAGAGAGAGAGAGAGAGAGAGAGAGAGAGAGAGAGAGAGAGAGAGAGAGAGAGAGAGAGAGAGAGAGAGAGAGATGTAGGACATACATACAGTATATATATATATATATATATATATATATATATATATATATATATATATATATATATATATATATATATATATATATATATATATATATATATATATGGACAGACAGACAGACAAAGACGGAGACAGACGGACGGACAGGGGACATTTTTTATTAATCGGAAATCCTTGGGTGTTCATTAGCTATCCATTTGAAATTACCTTAGCATTATTCATTATCTTTATTAATACGCGCCTGGTGAGTCTTTCTGGAGTATTAGAAAAAACGGAGTCACCAGAATATAAGTGAAATGGAAATGAAGTTCATAATTACTGCCAATAAGTCTTGTGCTCGTATTACTGAACACCATGCTTCCTCACCAAGACTATTTTCTAAGGTCAAAGGAATGATAATTCGGGTTCTCATAGGTGTATCTTTTTTTTTCTTTTTACCATTGATGATGCAGAATTCTATCTTGTTAAACTATCAGGACACGTCTCTTCCAATTTCAGATAATCCTTTTGGTCTTTTTCCTTTAGGGATTGTCACCACTGTGGGCCCTTTTCTTCAAGTATTTGTACCCCTCGGTCAGTGCCACTCTTACATAAGAAATGAATCACTGGAATCATGCACACACCCTTGAAAACCACGAAAGAAATTGACATTAAGCAACGAAAATTTTAAGAATACAAGCCTTGAAATGAAAATGGAAGCGAAAACTATAAAATGGATAAGCTTACAATAATTATCAAATGAAAACCATGTAATTTATATTACCCTAAGGTGCAGGTACTCGTGAAAGTGATCGAGTTAATTATTCTGTAGCAAGGGGAATGTAAGCACAGGTAAAGAATATGAAGTAAGGTTCTCATATATAGGGAAAGATCCATTCACACAGATCTATTAAACAGGATGGAATCAAAAGCTTTCCGTCTCATCAACTTCCCGCCTTTAAGTTAGTGTCTTCTTTCTCTCACTCACCGCAGTAATGTTGCATCTCTTGGTATCTTCTACCGTTATTTCATGGTTACTGCTCTTCTGAACTTGCTAATTGCTACCACCACTGCCATCATCACCATTGCCATCACTCATACTATCACTACCACCATCATTATTACTATTAACACCACTATCATAAATCGTCACGTACTCACTACCACCACCATAACAATAATCACTATTCCAACGACCATGAATATCACAACCACCAATACACCACCAACACTACTTAACACCATTAATACAACTACCATGATCTACACCACCACCATGACACCACTAACATAATCCACACGAGCAACTGAAACCCAAGTACCACCACCACCACCACCACCACCATCAGTTACACCACCAGAGGGATGCATACGTTGTTTGAAGTGAAAACACGCCAGATGACAGGTATGGGTATCAAACATTACAACTCCACTGTTTGAGAGCACCCAGTAATACGTCAGTTGAAGTTTGTCCAAGTTCCTCTCCAGCCTGCAGTTTGGGGGGCGCTATCTGCTCTCGTGCGGAATGCGGGAGAGTAACACCGGGATTTCAGACTAAGCTAATATAATTCCCAACGTTTGGTCGCCACTGAACAAAAATACGAGAGTCCGGCAACTCCGTTAAACTTTTTTATCTTCTTTCGCTGGGTACGATCGCGCTGCCATCCCACTTTTTTCCATTTGTGATAAGACGACCTTTCTGATTTAATAATAGTTCCTGAGTTCAAGGGTTAAAGGAATTCATGTTGAGGAGAGGGATATTTTACTTTCTTTTTCTCGAGTTAGGAAACTCCTGCCCTCTAGTGACTTTGAACCCAATCTCACGTAAAAAGAGTTCCCTTGTGCAGAATGAATACGGTCTATTTCGTTTTGATATAAAACTTGTCTTTCCTTTAGTTTTATATTATACTTGAGTCTCTAAATTGGTATTTATACAAAGAGTAATGTTTTACGAATTCCAGTGTGTCATAAGACCATCAATTAGTACAAACAGCAACATAATACACGAAAACTCATAGCCAAGAGTATCACCCTCGTCACTGATGAAAGACACATGAATGTTGCAAAGCTCACTTTGTTTCGCCACAAAAGATATCTCGCATCGTTCTCTTATACTTTTACAGCTAAGCAGAAGTTAGAGAAAACACAAAATGAAGGTTTCTAGGTGGGAAATTCTAAATTCTATTTTCCACTAGCCTGGAAAAAAAAAAAAAACTTGACCAAAAATACCACCGTGCAGTTAATCTCCAGTTTTGGTCGAATTTTTTAAAGCGCCCAGCGGATGGTAGAATCTGGTGAAGAATTTTTTTTGTTTTAGCTATTTCAGTGAATTTTTCCTGGAATCGAAAGATACTTGAGACTAAGAAATACGTTTTTCAACATGCTTTTCAATAATGGCAACACAATACCCGTCGCTGTGATATTTCTATTACAATACGTTTATATTTCCACAGAATTATGGTCTTGAGACTCATGAATATTCCTAAAACACTATTCTTTGCCTGAAAACCCACAAAAACAATTGAAATACCATATAATTCCGAAAATTATTCCGAAAACAAACTAGACGCACTTCCTATACGAGTATGAGAGAAAGTTCGTGCATGCGTGACACGACGCTGGGTGTGTGTGTGGCGCGAGAGGGTTTCACTCTAAAGACGAACATTCCCCACGACCCTTTTTTGCTTGAGGGGATCGTGGCATTCTTTGTCACTGGACCTCCTGTAGAGCGTTGAGAGCACGTCACCAGACTTGAGAGAGATTCCTGCAGGGTTGGAAAGCTTGGGGTGGGAGGAGTCACTGTGTTAAGAGGCAGCGAACAAGGGGAGGGAATCTGGTGGCTCATCTGGTACGCCTCTGATGCTCGTAATTTAACCAAAGATTTACTGGACCCCCGATGAGACTCTTAAGCCAATATATCTACTTTTTGTCTTCTTGATTTATTTCCGAGCTGAGGCTACTCCTGGGAACCCGCTT
>NC_087152.1:10690000-10725000 GCF_035594125.1 Scylla paramamosain
TACAATATAATGCATATCATTGGGATTTCTTTGTCAGTGTCTGTCCGTCTCTCTGTCTGTCTGTCTGTCTGTCTGCCTGTCTGTCTGTCTGTCTGTCTGTATGTCAATCACCCTCTCTGTCCCCGTATCTTCTCTCTCTCTCTCTCTCTCTCTCTCTCTCTCTCTCTCTCTCTCTCTCTCTCTCTCTCTCTCTCTCTCTCTCTCTGTCTCTCTGTCTCTCTCTCTCTCTCTCTCTCTCTCTCTCTCTCTCTCTCTCTCTCTCTCTCTCTCTCTCTCTCTCTCTCTCTCTCTCTCTCTCTCTCTCTCTCTCTCTCTCTCTCTCTCGCTTCAGAGAAACTTCTGCCATTGGATACCATAAAATTTTCCTCAGATGAAAGGCCTCCATCAGAAAAACTGCCTGACTACCAAACTAGGAAAAACTGACGATCTTGAAATTCAACAAAATGTGAAGAATTCAGGAGAGAAATCGCTACGAGATAAGACGTGATAACGAGATATAGATGACGAAAGGTGTGTGTGTGTGTGTGTGTGTGTGTGTGTGTGTGTGTGTGTGTGTGTGTGTGTGTGTGTGTGTGTGTGTGTGTGTGTGTGTGTGTGTGTGTGTGTGTGTGTGTGTGTGTGTGTGTGTGTGTGGGCGCGTGTGAATGGGAAATTATTTTGTTAATTTTTCAGTCTGTCTGTTCGTCTGTCTATCTGACTATCTATATGCTTTTGTTTTTGTTTGTGTCTCTGTTTGCTTGTTTATTTATCTAGCAATATCTCTCTCTCTCTCTCTCTCTCTCTCTCTCTCTCTCTCTCTCTCTCTCTCTCTCTCTCTCTCTCTCTCTCTCTCTCTCTCTCTCTCTCTCTCTCTCTCTCTCTCTCTCTCTCTCTCTCTCTCTCTCTCTCTCTCTCTCTCTCTCTCTCTCTCTCTCTCTCTCTCTCTCTCTCTCTCTCTCTCTCTCTCTCTCTCTCTCCCCCCTGTCTGAACGTCACAGCCAGGCAGACTAATAGACGAACAAGTTTCCTAATATTAAGTTTGCTTCCTTTGATTAATTAATGTCGTGATCCATACCAGAGCGAGGAACGCCCCCCATCAAGAAGTATGAGTAAGTGCACTAGCAAATGCGGATGAGTGGCGAATAGGTGGAAGTGAAGAGAAGGGGAGACTAGGGGAGAGCAGCAGGAAGTTGTTTCAAGTTACTATGCAAAATTGATGAGTTGTAGAATTTAAAGGGTGAAGAGAGCAAGTCAGGATAAAAAAATTGTTTTATGTGTTAGGGAGACTGGCTTAGGGTGAAAAAAAAAATAAAGAGACCAAAGACCTCGCTCATAATAAAGTTCCTTAAAAAAAAATAAAGAGAGAGGCCAATTTATTTCCTAACCTTCTGAAATGTCTTGATACTTACTGATTGGTCTGTGTTGAATGTGTATATATTTTTTTCTCTTAACGTAAAGGACTGGCAAAGGCACACAAAAAAAAAAAAATGAGGGAAAGAGGTCGTCATTTTGCCACTTCCAAAAATAAATCAACCAGAGAGGAGACACCAAAACGAAGACCAATGTAGTTCGGGAGACGTTTCAACATCCTCTCTTTCACAGCAATTAAGTCGTAAGAAGAAGAAGAAGAAAAAAAAAACAGGAAGACAGAATTCTAAAGTTTACCAATAAAAGAGATGAAAAGAAAATATACACATTACCTCTTGGATTAGTGAGGAGGGCAGAATATTCATAATAGTGAAAATGAGTCGAAAAAAATCTGATGCAGCGAGAAGTCAAGAGGAGAGAGGCATGCAATTAGCAAATTCAGAGGAGCAATAACAAGTAAATAAAGACAGAAAACAGCCGAAGACTTGAAACAAAACACTACTGTGGCAAATAAGAGACTGAGCACAGAGCGGCGGACTAGTGGACTGGGTCGAAATCAAGACAAGGAGTAAGCCATCTACAGCTCACACCAGGAAACAAAGAGAGCACAGATAGGCCTCAGGCGTGAATGGGGTGACAGTGAATGGGTACCAGTGAATTATCGTTAGCTCGTAGGATGTGTTAAATTGGAGGGACGGAGGAGCGTGTGAGGAAGCGAGGAGAGGATGAGGCCGGAGAGGTTAGCGGAGTTTGGTCTAACAGGGAAGTGAGGAAGGGAGGCTTCACTAACTGAGAACGTTGGATGGACTAGATATTGATACAGCCACATTGGTATAACTGGATTAATGGCCGGACGCGACAAACGGAGTAGGGAGGGACGAGAGCGAGAGAGAGAGAGAGAGAGAGAGAGAGAGAGAGAGAGAGAGAGAGAGAGAGAGAGAGAGAGAGAGAGAGAGAGAGAGAGAGAGAGAGAGAGAGAGAGAGAGAGAGAGAGAGAGAGAGGACGGGAGGGGTACAGGTGGTGGAAATAATGGAGGAAGGGAGGTGGTAAGGGAGGGAGGGAGATGATGGATGGCAGTAACTGATGGTTAGAGAGAGAGAGAGAGAGAGAGAGAGAGAGAGAGAGAGAGAGAGAGAGAGAGAGAGAGAGAGAGAGAGAGAGAGAGAGAGAGAGAGAGAGAGAGAGAGAGAGAGAGAGAGAGAGAGAGCAATAAGGCCAAAACATTAATACGGAGTTGGGAGACTAATCACTGAGAGCTACGGGCTGACGATTCTACACAGCGAGAGCATCTCTCCTGCAGCGAAGGAGACACCAGGGCGACGCTAAGGGCGAGACAGAAGCGTTTCAAAACTAGTACCTTCAATCATGCCCTTTAATAACGGCAAATACATCAGCGGGAAGGAAGATTTAAGCCATGCATTAAGATGTCGTCAATGTAAATGTGTCTTGAAGAGATACGTACGTTACGAGTGAAATGCTGCGCCTGAAACTCATTACCGAACTGAATATCAAATTAAGACGAGTTTGTGCTCATAATTGGAAAGTGATATCTGAGAATTAAACTAATAAGACTTCTTGCTTGTAGAAGATTGTGTTGTATGTGTTATTGTGTGAGTGTAAGTGTGGTGGTGATTGATTTTCTTTTGAAATTTGCACTGAAGGAGATTTAGTAACGTTAAGGAAAACAGTTGTCTATTCATATATATATATATATATATATATATATATATATATATATATATATATATATATATATATATATATATATATATATATATATATATATATATATATATATATATATATATATATATATATATATATATATATATATATATATATATATATATATATATATATGCTGAATAGTGGTATTGGTGAGGCGATATGGTGGTGGTTATGAGGGTATTGGTAATGACGATGAAGTGGTCGAAACATCTGCTGTGGTTTTGGTACTAAATATAGTGGCAATACTGGTGAAGATATCAACAGTGGTACCAGTGGTGGCGGTGGTGGTGGTGTGGTGGTGACACTAGATATGGTGGCAATTATGGCGGCGAAGATACCAACAGTAGCAGTGGTGAAGGTGATGGTGGTGGTGACACTGGATATGATGGCAATAAAAGTGGCGGAGATATCAGTAATAGCAGTGGTGGTGAAACAGGGCGAGGGAGTGATGGCTGTGGGCGTGGCTACGATGATGGCTGGGTCGGTGCTGTGTGGTAGTGATGGTAGTGGTGGTGGTGGTGGTGGTGGTGGTGGCGGTGGCGTAAGTGTGGAATGCCGCATCACGCAGATTAGGATTCAGCTGGACCTGCACTGAGACTTGGGAGAGGGCCGCGCTATTCTCCGGGAGCCAAGATTCGATTCTGTGTCCGTGTTTAGTCTGCGATTTGGTAAAGGCAGCGCGTCTTTACTGCCGACTGGAGCGTCCCTGCAGCTGGTGGGACGAGAGCCACGCGTGCTGACAGAATACATACAAGTGTCCATGTCTGATGAAAATATCCGCCACGCTCCCTTTTGAAAAATATTCCGTTCTGGTAAGAGTAAATCACGTTCTCAAAAGTCATCATGACGAGGTGATGTTAGAGGTTTTGTTTTGATAAGCTGAAATGCAGTGCCGTCCATATTTCCATTAAAAAAGAAGCATGTTCGTATACTAAATGGTTTCAGTAGTCGAGGTATTCTACTAACACAACAGTGATTCTCCTCTGTAAGTAATACGAAAAAGTTCAATCTTTTCTACTTAAATGAAAAATTCCAATTAATGCTGACTTTTAGAGAATACTGTTGGCTTTCGGAATAACATACAATTGCACACAGACACACACACACAAAAAAAAACTTTCAAAGACGAAAGAAAGGAAAGGAAAAAGCATAACGAAAGTGAATCAGCCATCATTACGTATATCAAAAAGAGAGAAAAAAAATCCCTTCAACAGCAAAGAAAACAATGACACCAATATTGCCTGGTGTGCCTCCACGGTTCATTACTGGCTTCCTGGACGAGATAAAGCCTTAAAGCCCTCCATCTCGGCCCCCTCCCTCACCCTGCAGCGACACACCGCCACCTGAACTGGCCTGTACAATTCCTGGCGGAGCTCTCGCACCGGCCGGCCTCCTGTGCAGGTTACGGCAGGGAGCGAGGGAGACCGTGAGGGAAGGCCGTGCGGGAAGAGAGGGCTCAACGTTGGGCAAAATATTGGCTTTATCCTTACTTTTCGTTTGGCAGCATTCGGGTGTCAATACTCGGGAGGGGGCTTGTAGATATTGGCGCGGCGATGTGGGCAGGAAGAGAAGGAGGAGGAGGAGGAGGAGGAGGAGGAGGAGGAGGAGGAGGAGGAGGAGGAGGAGGAGGAGGAGGAGGAGGAAGAGGAGGTGGTGGTGGTGGTGGTGGTGGTGGTGGTGGTGGTGGTGGTATGTGTGGTAGTGGTGGTAGTGGTGGTGGTGGTAGTGGTGGTGGTGGTGGTGGTGGTGGTGGTGGTGGTGAAGGAGGAGGACGAGGGGGAGACAGGAAAAAGGAGAGCGGGGATGAGAAAGGCAAGGACTAGGAGGAGGAGGAGGAGGAGGAGGAGGAGGAGGAGGAGGAGGGGAAACACAGGAACACAGTAGCAGCACGAAACACAAAACCTATTGGATTATAACGATGTTGTCTGAATGGACAGTCCTGCTCTACAAGCTTAGAAAGAGAAAAATAACAAAGTGTGGGTTCCTCATCGTTCGTATTCAAAATCATGACTGAGAATTATTATTATAACTTTTTTTTATGTTGGAAAGAAAAGATGTAGAGGTTTTGAAGGTCAGCTTCAAATTTAAATTTCGTTTGTACGTCTTCTGACATATATGCAGGGGAAATTTCTTTCCTTTTCATGCCCGGAAGAAGTCCTCTAACTTCAGTAATTAGCTCATTCATATTTTCTCTAAATATTGATGCAAAGTTTTTTGAATGAATGAATAGTCTCCGCACTTTATTGTTCAGCAAAGGACGCCAGAACTTCCGTAAATAAATCTCAGATTTCTGTGTTATACTGCTTTGGTCCTCATCATTATGCATACACACACACACACACACACACACACACACACACACACACACACACACACACACACACACACACACACACACACACACACACACACACACACACACATTAACTCGAAGCATATCAGGTCCGTTCTTTAATTAAGAGTTTTGCCGTCTTGTAACAATGGCTTTTAACAGGCTCTTATCGAAGTCAATTAAGCTTTCATGGATGTTTTCATGATTCTAGTGATAGTTTAAGTGGTCAACATCATCAGTGAAAAAAAAATACCCATGAGAACCCGCTTGATCATTCCTGTGATCTTGAAGAAACAGTCCTAATGAAAGAACAAAACCTTTAAAAACACGAACTTTAGACTGGCGAGAGCAGCTTTGTTCAAAAACCAACAGCACAGACTGTTAACACTCTCACTTCTATAGAAAATCTATAGAAAATTCTATAGAAAATCTGTAACTTTTAAAAGTCTTACTTTTCGTACTTAAATCTCTCAAATCCGTACTTCTGTAGCTTGGCAAAAACTTAATTTACCTTATTCTTTTTTTTTTTATGTCCATATATACAGTTACTTACGTTGATAACCATAGAAGTAAAAAGGGTTAAAAGTACTGTTCGTATTCCCAGTAAGGAACACAATATCAACACTAGCAGCATCCAATATCACAGGTTTAGAAACAGACAACTGGTGTTACATATTCTCGGATTCAATTTCTCTTCCCATTACCCAGGATGCAATTTTATCTTAATATCCCGGACTTTCATTTCCCTTGGTTTCTTCCAGCCTGTAATTAGTTCAGTTATACTTTTCGTGGAAGTTCTTAAGGATTTCATTTGTCTTTTTTTTCTTCTCTCTCTCTCTCTCTCTCTCTCTCTCTCTCTCTCTCTCTCTCTCTCTCTCTCTCTCTCTCTCTCTCCTCTCTCTCTCTCTCTCCTCTCTCTCTCCTCTCTCTCTCTCTCTCCTCTCTCTCTCTCTCTCCCTTCCTTAGACGCTATCCATGTGGATTTCTTAGGATTCTGCTTCTCACGTTTCCAGCAGTTCATTAAGGACAGTTACACGTGGACTGCTGAAGGTTGCTTATTTATTCATCTCTTTATTCCTTTGTTTAATCGTGACTGCTTTTGTTTTTGCTGCCTATCTGATTATTTAAACGTGTTATTCTCTGTTGTTGCTCATGTTACTGTTGTTTGCTATTATTATTTTCCATCAATCTTTTTTTATTCATACACTCATTGTTTATTTGCTGAAGTATCTGTCTATCAGTGAATAAATTAATCAATCAGTCTCTCTGTTCAGCTATCTATCAGATTATTGTTATTTGTTCTCTCCTTCCTTCCCACCTGCTGATACTCCCTGCTGGTCACTGCTGCATATTGTATCGCAATCCCTGCCTCTGATTGCTGGGAGATGATGCGATGGAGGTCAAATAGACGCCTCCCATTCGCATGTGCTTCCAGGCTCCGGTAGCACCCCAGTCAAAATGCAATTACTTTTTTATGTGGAGTGGTATCTGATACAGTGCAAACAAACAAACAAGTCACTAGTGGAAGTTAATTAGCCTTAAATTTACTTCTTTTCTCAACACCTACGAATTAATTTCCCAGTTCACGCTCTTCTCAGCCTCGCTCTAAAAGTGTACGGTTTACTGCTATCCACTGAAATCAGTAAGAATGAAGCAATGTTTTGATTCCTCCGTTACTGGTCAGGTAATGGATGCAGTGGTGTCCTGCTCAGTGCGGCTATTAAAATAAAAGCGTGAGGGAACGCAAGGGAAGTTGCAACAAGCCGGAAGGTGTTCACGTAGCAGTCCCTGTAAAAAATGTGCCTACTTGTATCCACCTATCATCCCTATTCAAAAATTTATTTGATTTTTTAAACTTCCCTGTTTACTCAGCGGTAACAACCTAATTACTGAGTCTACTTCATTCATCTACTACTTTACTTGAGAACCAATTTCCTCTTATCCCTTACTTTAATCCAAGTTTTTCAGACTTCAACTCATTACTTTTGGTCTGTCCTGATTACTGACCGTAGGGATCTTGTCTTTATCTCTCTTTAAAATAAGACCCTTGGGGACCAAGGGTCTTATTTTAAAGAGGGATAAAGACAATAATCAGGATGACCAGCGATGTTGCTGTGTTTGCTGTGGTGGTGTTAAGAAATCGGCTTGTTTTTTCGAGACGCGTACAATCGTCTCCTGCTCTAGTAAACTGGGTCTCAGGTATTTTAAGCAGCGCAAATGAAATCTTAAACTTAATCTCGCATATCCTTAAAGTAACGTTACTAAAGGTGAATTGTAAGGCTTGTAGAGAGAAGAGACGGTTATTCTAGTGCTGAGGACGGACTAAACAATAGCATGTCTTCCTACTCAGAGCTTTAAATATATTCCTCCTCCTCCTCCTCCTTCTCCTCCTCCTCTTCCTCCTCCTCCTTCTCCTCCTCCTCCTTCTCCTCCTGCTATGGCTTTGAAACATTCCCGCCCTCGCCAACGCCGAAGATTCCCCTGAGGTAAATCCGTCACCACGACAACCAGGGTGGAAAGCAGCCAGTCGAATTCTTAATTGTCCTCGCGAAACATTCCATCACGCAGATGAGCTGAGGGACACGCTGGATGTCACCGATCGGCCAACAAGTACAGCGCCCTCAGTTCACCTGTTCCCACGTGCCGCTGATTTCACTCTCTCAAAAAGAGTGAGAAAAAATATGCCTGAACCTTAAAAAACTGATATCCAAACTAAAACCTCAAGACAATTACTCAAACTTACCTAAGATCTCATCTACTCAAAGCTGGGAAGAAAGATCTACCTATATGCTAACAAATAATGAGTAAAACCATAGTCATAGAACGATCAATGTATTATCATGTAATTACTTTCTGCATCAAGTATATAATAAGTGGGTTCATATCATATACTTTTCTTACAATAAGTTTACATTGCCATTATTGTAGCAAACTAAAAGTACAATCACATGACAATAAATTCCTATGCCGCATTTTATTTCTCCAGGATGAAGCATTTTCGTGGAAGTTGGACTAATTTCTAAGATAACATCGCCGTACTAAGTAAATCGCTATATTTGACCCTATGTTCATCATTACTTACAATACTACTACTACTACTACTACTACTACTACTACTACTACTACTACTACTACTACTACTACTACTACTACTACTACTGCTACTACTGCTGCTGCTGCTACTATTACAACCACCACAACCACAACAACAACAATGACTACTATACAATTAAGCGGCTTAGTGTGAGAGGTCCTGGAATCAGCCCCTTACCTGCTACACTATTTAGGTTGGGCTCCTTTCACAGCATGTTCTCAGCTTAACAAACAGAATACATGTTCCTACCTAAGCCGAGTTATGCCTACTGTGGTCCCGCAAGGTAGTGTGTGTGTGTGTGTGTGTGTGTGTGTGTGTGTGTGTGTGTGTGTGTGTGTGTGTGTGTGTGTGTGTGTACCTGATCTTAGATACAAAATATAGTGTATCTCACCACCACTGCCACTAAGTATGTATTTTTTTTTTTTTTTTTTTTTTTTTATGTAGGAAGGATACTGGCCAAGGGCAACAAAAAATCTAATAAAAAAAAATGCCCACTGAAATGCCAGTCCCTAAAAGGGTCAAAGCAGTGGTCAAAAATTGGTGGATAAGTGTCGTGAAACCTCCCTCTTGAAGGAATTCAAGTCATAGGAAGGTGGAAATACAGAAGCAGGCAAGGAGTTCCAGAGTTTACCAGAGAAAGGGATGAATGATTGAGAATACTGGTTAACTCTTGCGTTAGAGAGGTGGACAGAATAGGAGTGAGAGAAAGAAGAAAGTCTTGTGCAGCGAGGCCGCGGAAGGAGGGGAGGCATGCAGTTAGCAAGATCAGAAGAGCAGTTAGCATGAAAATAGCGGTAGAAGACAGCAAGAGATGCAACATTGCGGCGGTGAGAGAGAGGCTGAAGACAGTCAGTTAGAGGAGAGGAGTTGATGAGACGAAAAGCTTTTGGATTCCACCCTGTCTAGAACAGCAGTATGAGTGGAACCCCCAGACATGTGAAGCATACTCCATACATGGACGGATAAGGCCCTTGTACAGAGTTAGCAGCTGGGGGGTGAGAAAAACTGGCGGAGACGTCTCAGAACACCTAACTTCATAGAAGCTGTTTTAGCTAGAGATGAGATGTGAAGTTTCCAGTTCAGATTATAAGTAAAGGACAGACCGAGGATGTTCAGTGTAGAAGAGGGGGACAGTTGAGTGTCATTGAAGAAGAGGGGATAGTTGTCTGGAAGATTGTGTCGAGTTGATAGATGGAGGAATTGAGTTTTTGAGGCATTGAACAATACCAAGTTTGCTCTGCCCCAATCAGAAATTTTAGAAAGATCAGAAGTCAGGCGTTCTGTGGCTTCCCTGCGTGATATGTTTACCTCCTGAAGGGTTGGACGTCTATGAAAAGACGTGGAAAAGTGCAGGGTGGTATCATCAGCATAGGAGTGGATAGGACAAGAAGTTTGGTTTAGAAGATCATTAATGAATAATAAGAAGAGAGTGGGTGACAGGACAGAACCCTGAGGAACACCACTGTTAATAGATTTAGGAGAAGAACAGTGACCGTCTACCACAGCAGCAATAGAACGGTCAGAAAGGAAACTTGAGATGAAGTTACAGAGAGAAGGATAGAAACCGTAGGAGGGTAGTTTGGAAATCAAAGCTTTGTGCCAGACTCTATCAAAGGCTTTTGATATGTCCAAGGCAACAGCAAAAGTTTCACCAAAGTCTCTAAAAGAGGATGACCAAGACTCAGTAAGGAAAGCCAGAAGATCACCAGTAGAGCGGCCTTGACGGAACCCATACTGGCGATCAGATAGAAGGTTGTGAAGTGATAGATGTTTAAGAATCTTCCTGTTGAGGATGGATTCAAAAACTTTAGATAAGCAGGAAATTAAAGCAATAGGACGGTAGTTTGAGGGATTAGAGCGGTCACCCTTTTTAGGAACAGGTTGAATGTAGGCAAACTTCCAGCAAGAAGGAAAGGTAGATGTTGACAGACAGAGCTGAAAGAGTTTGACTAGGCAAGGTGCAAGCACGGAGGCACAGTTGCGGAGAACAATAGGAGGGACCCCATCAGGTCCATAAGCCTTCCGAGGGTTTAGGCCAGCGAGGGCATGGAAAACATCATTACGAAGAATTTTAATACGAGGCATGAAGTAGTCAGAGGGTGAAGGAGAGGGAGGAACAAGCCCAGAATCGTCCAAGGTAGAGTTTCTAGCAAAGGTTTGAGCAAAGAGTTCAGCTTTAGAAATAGATGTGATAGCAGTGGTGCCATCTGGTTGAAGTAGAGGAGGGAAAGAAGAAGAAGCAAAGTTATTGGAGATATTTTTGGCTAGATGCCAGAAATCACGAGGGGAGTTAGATCTTGAAAGGTTTTGACATTTTCTGTTAATGAAGGAGTTTTTGGCTAGTTGGAGAACAGACTTGGCATGGTTCCGGGCAGAGATATAAAGTGCATGAGATTCTGTGAAGGAAGGCTTAAGTACCTTTTGTGGGCCACCTCTCTATCATGAATAGCACGAGAACAAGCTGTGTTAAACCAAGGTTTAGAAGGTTTAGGACGAGAAAAAGAGTGAGGAATGTACGCCTCCATGCCAGACACTATCACCTCTGTTATGCGCTCAGCACATAAAGACGGGTCTCTGACACGGAAGCAGTAGTCATTCCAAGGAAAATCAGCAAAATACCGCCTCAGGTCCCCCCAACTAGCAGAGGCAAAACGCCAGAGGCACCTTCGCTTAGGGGGATCCTGAGGAGGGATTGGAGTGATAGGACAAGATAAAGATATGAGATTGTGATCGGAGGAGCCCAACGGAGAAGAAAGGGTGACAGCATAAGCAGAAGGATTAGAGGTCAGGAAAAGGTCAAGAATGTTGGGCGTATCTCCAAGACGGTCAGGAATACGAGTAGGGTGTTGCACCAATTGCTCTAGGTCATGGAGGATAGCAAAGTTGAAGGCTAGTTCACCAGGATGGTCAGTGAAGGGAGAGGAAAGCCAAAGCTGGTGGTGAACATTGAAGTCTCCAAGAATGGAGATCTCTGCAAAAGGGAAGAGGGTCAGAATGTGCTCCACTTTGGAAGTTAAGTAGTCAAAGAATTTCTTATAGTCAGAGGAGTTAGGAGAGAGGTATACAGCACAGATAAATTTAGTATGAGAATGACTCTGTAGTCGTAGCCAGATGGTGGAAAACTCGGAAGATTCAAGAGCGTGGGCACGAGAGCAGGTTAAGTCATTGCGCACATAAACGCAGCATCCAGCTTTGGATCGAAAATGAGGATAGAGAAAGTAGGAGGGAATAATAATAATTATATAAAACACTCGGGGTAAGTCAGTGATGGGTTTAAGATACTTCCTGGTTTCGCTCTCTAGCCCTATAAACAATACGACCACCATCATAGCAGTAACTAATCAACGAGCCATTTCTACCACAATTGCCTTTACTACCATTTAAAGCAGGTATACCCAACTGAACATTTCGACAACTATTCCCCTCGCCATGAATGCAATTACTATAAATCCAACATCTCGTATTATCATTATTATTGGCTCTGTACAATTGCCACAGCCACTATTATATGCATGTTATTCCACCTACACGGATACATACACGTGTCTTAAACTACTAAATGACATGATATCTGTAGTATTATGCCGATGCTCTTCTCTTTTATACTGACACAATGACACACACACAAACACACACGAGTCAATCTCTGTCTCTCTCTCTCTCTGTATTTCCCTTACCCCACACACAACACACACACACACACACTTTTTTTCTTTCCCTCTTCGCTTCCGTGGTCACGATCAAAGCTGTGATCCATCGTTAGCTTCTTCCTCAGAATGTTCTCTTTCCCTGCACTCCGTCTCTCCTCCCTAACAGTCTGTCCTCAGCATCCCCTTCGCGCCTCTCTTTCTGTTTCACTCATTCTCATCTCGTTCTTGCGTCTGGTTGTTCTCGTTCTCATTTCCTCTCTCTCTCTCTCTCTCTCTCTCTCTCTCTCTCTCTCTCTCTCTCTCTCTCTCTCTCTCTCTCTCTCTCTCTCTCTGCTGGCAATGTATACTGATATCTATCCCATCCATGACGTCAATAGATTTGTCAGTCACTGTATCCTCATAATAAGTCTATAATCAATGTCAAATGAGTTACGATCGCAGTTAATACGTAAAATTATATCGGAAACTTCAGCAAGCAAAGAAAAAAAATGCCTGCTAATAGTGGAGATAAGAAGCTAGATACGCAATCGCAAACAAAGGAGGATAAAACAACAAGGAGGTCTTGTGCAATATGTATAAATACATGTTCCGATAGGTGGAATCATGTTTCTTTACGTCAGCAGATCCTATATTCATCAAGTGGGACGGATAAACTAAAAATACTATTATGAGCATCTCGAACGGTGAAAAACAAAATCTTTAGGAAGTCTTATAAAATACCATGTTCTCATAGATGGGACGCATTTCTTTATTTCAATAAATGTCCTATTCATCAAGTGGGAGCAATATACGCAAGTTACTACCACAAGATCTGCTGCGTTAAGGTTGAGACACTGGAAAAAAAAAGTAAAAAAATGGCGAACAAATTATCATTAATGACAGAATCCGAAAAAAAAAATCCGAAATATTAAGGAAAGTCAAGAAAACAAAACAAAAAATAAAAAAAGGATATTAAAAGATCAAATAAAAATTATTAAAGATAAAAAGAAAATAAAGAGAAAAGTAAAGAAAATAAATATAAAAGAAATATTCGTGATATGATTATGTGGAAAGTAAAATTTTCGAGACTGAAAAAAATCTACAATAATGAAAAGACGCAGCGAGTAAACACAAATATATAGAAAAAAAAAAAAAAAACTCTGGGCTACAAAAACATAAATTTTCCATCAAGAATAGAGATATGATTTTTACGTCTCTCTCTGTATCATCTTAACAAGACCTCCACACCAGCAAATTTTTGTCACCTTACCATACGAAAGGGCAGCACATGTAGAAAATGCTCAGAATAAGATAACGAAGGTGATCTCTTTCTAAAATATATGTTATGAGGAGGGACTGGTATGACGCTCCTCCTCCTCCCGCCTCCGCCTCCTCCTCCGCCTCCTCCGCCTCCGCCTCCTCCTCCTCCTCCTCCTCCTCCTCCTCCTCTTCCACCTCCGCCTACGTCTCCTCCTCCTCCGCCTCCTTGGGTGTTTGGTCAGTCGCACACCACACATGACTAAAAAGAAAAAAAAATGTTCTGCCCTCCCTGGAACCCAACACCTCTCCACCCCAGCAGCACTCGCTAAAATGTTTTCTAAAAAGAGAGAGAGAGAGAGAGAGAGAGAGAGAGAGAGAGAGAGAGAGAGAGAGAGAGAGAGAGAGAGAGAGAGAGAGAGAGAGAGAGAGAGAGAGAGAGAGAGAGAGAGAGAGAGAGAGAGAGAGAGAGAGAGAGAGAGAGAGAGAGAGAGAGAGAGAGAGAGAGAGAGAGAGAGAGAGAGAGAGAGAGAGAGAGAACAACATAATACACCAATACATACACACTTTAATCTACTGTTTGCTTTACGGAGTTAGTGAAATACACATAATTGGAAAAGTTTCGGGAGAAGTTTTCGTTTGAAGAAAATATGATTTGATGTGGATTTATATCTTGGTCACGTAGAATGAATGTCGACTGACGGACTTCACTCTTGCTCCATCAGTTCATTCAACAGGTTTACAGAATAGTGTCTTCTTTTTATCATCTACTGCTGTATTTGGGTAGGTTTATATTTTATTCATTTATTTATTGACTTATTTGTTTGTGTATATAGTCAGTTATCTCTCGAGAAATACTTATTCTGCAAGGAAATATTAAAAAAAAAAAAAATGTAATACTCTCCGGTAAGACTCGTATAGATTTTCAGTAACAAGTATATTATGACAGAAAACAGATACGAACTATATTTTCTTATCGAATACCTCATTAAACTGATGCAAGCACTCAGTTGTTCCTGGCTCTAGGTAAAACTGGCAAAATAGTCCGCCACATTTTTCACTCGGGAAGTAAAAACACTGGGATCATAGCAGGAACCTAACATGGAGATCGCACAACACAAAGAACTGTCAAAGTACTCAGTTCTCCACCAGTACTCTGCATCACCTCGAATGGGATTTAA
Source organism: Scylla paramamosain (assembly GCF_035594125.1). Taxonomy (NCBI): domain Eukaryota; kingdom Metazoa; phylum Arthropoda; class Malacostraca; order Decapoda; family Portunidae; genus Scylla; species Scylla paramamosain. The sequence goes on from NC_087152.1 coordinate 10,704,570, forward strand.
GTTATTAGTGCAGGATATTGCTGGCGTCAACACTCACTTTGTGTGCATCGAGAATTCAAAATGGGGAGAATGTTAAATATGTTATTTTTCTTTTACTTCCTTCAATCTTTTTTGTGGGATGTAAGAAAATGTCATCTCCGCCGCTCAGCCCTACATTATTTAATTCCCTAATGCTTCCTTTAATTGTAAAACCTACAGGAGGCCTTTCAAACAGAAGATGACATTTGCAGGAACATGAAAATACAATGAAATAAGAGAAGCTGAAAAAAATCCATCAGTCTCACACGTGGCAGTCACTGTGTAAAACATTTCCATCTATCACCCCCATCCATAAATTTGTCTAATCTTCTTTTAAAGCTCACTATTGATTCAGAACTAACAACCCGATTATTGAGTCCATTCCATTCATCTACCACTCTTTTTGGGAACCAATTTCTTCCTCTCCACTTTTAAAATCAAGTTCATCAAACTTGAGCCCGTTTTTTTTTTTTTTTCTGTGTGTGTGCTATCCTGATTACTGGCCATGAGGATTTTGTTTATGTTCCCCTTGCTAAATTCCTAATATTTTCCACAGCACTATCATACCATAACACTTCTTTATATATGAAAAATGAATTAAATAAGTCCGACATCTCAAGGCAAAGTTATGATAATCTACCTACAGTCTCAGTCCCTCGTGAGTATTGGTCGTACATAACGTTTTGTAAGAATGCTAAAACTGAAAACGGAGTCAGTGAGTGTAGCATCTCAAGGCAAAACAAAATTATGGTAATTTCATATCTCACAGTCTTATAGTTCCTTTTGAGTATCGCTCGCATACTTATGAGAATTCGAAGACCGAAAATAGTCAGTGAGAAAAGAATTTCAAGGCAAAGCTACAAAAATTTCCCACGCACAGTCCCACAGTCCTCCATGAGTATCACTTGTATATATCGCGTCTTGTAAGAACTATAAAACCAAAAATGGAGGGAGCCAGTGTAGCAGCCCAAGAAAAAACGTTAAAATAATTTCCCTACAGTACATCTTCACAATCCTTCCTGAGTATCGCACGTGCACATCACCTTGTGAGAATACTAAAACCGAAGACTTAATACCGGAGGGAACTCGTTTCTTGAGAGCAAACCACTCGCATACAACTGTGGTGATGACAATTCTCTTTCCCTCCTCCCTCCCTGTTGATGTGCGATAAATATTGATTATCGGTAATACAAGGACGCCTTCGACACTCGCCTGTGATGTGGGGACTATTTCGATTTCCTTTGCATTTTTTCACTTCAATTCGTGCATTCAACAAGCGAGAGATAGAGCGAGAGCGAGAGAGAGAGAGAGAGCGAGAGAGAGAGAGAGAGAGAGAGAGAGAGAGAGAGAGAGAGAGAGAGAGAGAGAGAGAGAGAGAGAGAGAGAGAGAGAGAGAGAGAGAGAGAGAGAGAGAGAAAGGGGACGGAGTAGAATCGAGTGGAATTGTGAAATTGGCATTCTAATTACTTAGAAGTATGGCGACATAATTACTCGGGAGAGAGAGAGAGAGAGAGAGAGAGAGAGAGAGAGAGAGAGAGAGAGAGAGAGAGAGAGAGAGAGAGAGAGAGAGAGAGAGAGAGAGAGAGAGAGAGAGAGAGAGAGAGAGAAGACAGAAAGAGACAGATAGAGAAAAGACAGAGACAGATAGAGAAAAGATAGAAAGAGACAGAGAGAGAAAAGACAGAAAGAGAAAGAGAGAGAAGACACACACACACACACACACACACACACACACACACACACACACACACACACACACACACACACACACACACACACACACACACAAATAAGAAACACAGAGACGACTTTCCCAGCTTGATGTAGCTATAATTCTACACTAATATTTTCATTACAAGATATATATATATATATATATATATATATATATATATATATATATATATATATATATATATATATATATATATATATATATATATATATATATATATATATATATATATATATATATATATATATGTCACGCATAATGTGGATAATTGCCTAATGTGAACATTAGGCAGTGAAATTGCCTAATCTTCATATTAGGCAATTTGTTTGCACGATGTTGACAATAGGCAACTTACTTGCTTAATGTCCACTTTAGGCATGATTTTCAAATTAGGCAAGGGTATTTTGCCTAATGTGAATTGAATGACAAACCAGTGTCTACAGTTTTGTTCGAATGTTGTTCGAAACTTTGGGTCTGTTACCAGTAGGGTCAGTAGGTCTTAAGTTTGTTCAGTGGCAAGTTAATATCAGTCAGCATGAAACAACTGGCCACAGTCCTTTTAAAGTTACATTTGGACTAGATCCGCAAGTTGGATTAGCATCATCTATCGTGCCAAGTACAGCTTTTTGTAATATATTCACCGAGGAAGATCTCGAGTCATTTCTGGAAGCAGAGACTGAGGCAGAAGCAGAGACAGGTGCAGAGGCAGAAGCAGCAACAGGGGCAGAGGCAGAAGAAGAAGCACAGACAGGGGCAGAGACAGAAGCAGAAGCAGAGACACGGGCAGGGAGGTCAGAGGCAGAAGCAGAGACAGGTGCAGAAGCAGAAGCAGCAACAGAGTTAGAGGCAGAAGAAGAAGCACAGACAGGGGCAGAGGCAGAAGCAGAGACAGGTGCAGAGGCAGAGGCAGGGGAAGAGGGAGAAGCAGAGACACGGGCAGAGACAGTAGCTACGAATTTCCAAAAGATCCGTGTTGCAGCTAATATAGGACAATCAAAGGCAGCAGCACGGATGACAAGACGCGGCAAAAACCTGCTTAAGCCATTGTCCATTGGTCAGTGTGCTACGCTGAGGGTTCCAGATGTCGATCGTGGTCCAACAGATCCAAAAAATCTGTTAGTAGTCATCCTTAAGGAAGAAGAAGGACTATACACTGTAGGTTGTCGGGAGGGAATTATTAGAACAAAATTTACACCAGCTGACCTAAGTGGGATCAAACAGACCCTTATAAAGTCTGAAGAGGTTCCTGATATCTGCCTATCGATGAGAACAGCAACAGCAAGAGCCACTGGTGGGCAAGGTTATACAAAGTGTCAATGTACTACTCAATGTACATCAGGAAGGTGCAGCTGCCTAAGAAAAGAAATTAAATGCAAATCGCGCTTGTGATTGGACTCAACTGAACCCTGAGATCGATTGACCTATTTTACTTATACTAATATTGCATTAATTAATTATGTTTTCCTTATTCACATTGGGCAAAATTGAGCTGCATAATTTGAACAATAGGCATTTTTTGCCTAATGTTAACAATTTGTAAACTTTACGCAACCTACTTGCTTGATGTACACATTAGGCAATTTTCTGCCTAATGTTCACATTAGGCAATTGTCCACATTATGCGTAACATATATATATATATATATATATATATATATATATATATATATATATATATATATATATATATATATATATATATATATATATATATATATAAAACTTACGTCCCACGAGGCAAGAGAAGGGAGACAGAAAAGTTACTGGTTTCGTCAAGACTGAATCAAGGCCGTTACAAGTGAATGGAAATGTGATTGGAAAGTTTAATGTCCCCCTCCCTCCCCTCCCTCCCCCTCCCCGGCAGCCTTTCCTTCCTTTACAGTGAGTTTGCGTAAACCAGTGATTTCATGCAACTCTCTCAACGTTGTCACAAGTTTCTGTAATTACTCTGTCACTCGTGGGCATTCATGTAATGCTAAAAATAATAAAAAAAAAATGTTGGCTCCTAAAAAAAAATATTTCAGACAACCCCATAAATTTTGTCAGTGCTTTTAACATGTCTTACAGTTTTATATCCATTAATTTGTGTAATGGCTCCCGTCCACATTCAGCTGGCATGTCACGCGGGGGAACAGGCGACCAAATTACTTAGAGAGAGAGAAAGAGAAAGAGAGAGAGAGAGAGAGAGAGAGAGAGAGAGAGAGAGAGAGAGAGAGAGAGAGAGAGAGAGAGAGAGAGAGAGAGAGAGAGAGAGAGAGAGAGAGAGAGAGAGAGAGAAACAGAAACATCCATCAATCCATCCATCCACACATGTATCCATTAATCTATCCAGCCAGCCAGCCAGCCAGCCAGCTACTCAGACAGACAGGCAGTGAGACAACCAGTAAGTCAGCAATCCAACCAGGCAGCCAGCTAGCCAGACAGACAGACAGCAAGCTAGCTAGCCAGCCAGCCAGGCAACCAGCCAGCCAGCCAACCAACCAGCCAGCCAGCCAGCCAACCAGCCAGACGGGAAGCCAGCCAGCCAGCCAGCCAGCCAGCCAGACAGACAAACAAACAGACAGACAGACAGAGACAGTTAGCCAGACAGCCAGCCAATCAGTAAGATAGCCAGTCAGACAGCCAGGCAGCCAGCCAGCCAGCCAGTCAGCCAGCCAACCAGTCAGCCAACCAGCCAGCCAGCCAGCCAGACAGACAGACAGCCAGACAATGCGTGCTCATACGACAAGTAAAGAATGAGGAAGCAGTGTTGCGGTTCGCGTCCATTATGGAGACCGCTGCGGTGCCCGTATAAGAGGTGGTGGCCTGGGTGCTGATTTATTCAAAAAATGGTGTAGACAACAGAGTTCTGAAGGGGGAAGTGGCATAATGGATGTAGGGTGTCTTAAATAAGATCCTTAGGGTTAACATACGTAGAGGACAAGAAGTGACGGGTTCAATTCTGATAAAATTATATTTAAAAAGATAAGAGGAAATTGGTTCTCAAAATTATAGTATGGTGGATGACAGGAGAACTCTTGAAAATATGAAGAGTCACTGGGAGCTTTGAAAGAAAAGTAAATCAGTATATTAATGAGAATGATAAACTGACTACGTATGTTTTATACAGGAAGAGCAACTACTAGCTTCTTACAGTTCAGCTTCCCTTATGCTCTACTGTTCTTTTGATTTAAGACTCCAGAGACGTATCTGACGTCTTACCAACATGAATAATTTGGTGATTATAATTAACTAATGAATGACATAATAAGATTTTGCACCAAATGTCATCTGAACGTTATCATAAAAAAAAAGTCCATATATATATATATATATATATATATATATATATATATATATATATATATATATATATATATATATATATATATATATATATATATATATATATATATATATATATATATATATATATATATATATATATATATATATATATATATATATATATATAGTATATATATATATATATATATATATATATATATATATATATATATATATATATATATATATATATATATATATATATATATATATATATATATAAACAAATGACTGCATGCTTATGACAAGCCCTCTTTAACCTAGATCTTTCCTGCAGTATTTAGTCATTCTGGGAATTAAATAAGTAAAAGTGACAGTAATTATATACAATAAGTGTTTCACACATTTCATGTAATCAGTGGTAATACAAATTAGTCTTAAAACCAAATCTACATTTTTAAAGCACGTTCACCTCATATCACAGAACATTACAAAAAAAAAATTATATATATATATATATATATATATATATATATATATATATATATATATATATATATATATATATATATATATATATATATATATATATATATAATAGACTTAACGGCTTAAGGAAACCTTTAACCTTTTATGTTCAATCTCACGTAAAATAAGCTTTCAGATCTTACAGTAACAAAGGGTCTCTCTCTCTCTCTCTCTCTCTCTCTCTCTCTCTCTCTCTCTCTCTCTCTCTCTCTCTCTCTCTCTCTCTCTCTCTCTTTCTACCTATGACATGATTGTCGATATACAAGGAAGGCAACATACGGAAACTGTAGATAGCTAGTTAATAATAATCAGGATAACATCAGACATCGGTAATCTTATGACACGGCAAAGGACCTTCAAGGAAGGAGACAATCTTTGCCTTTATGTCTGAGTATGTAATCTGATTATATGCTATTTATACGTGGAAATGTAGGTATGAGTTTCTAAACTTCACACACCCAATTGCTAAAAAGACTTGCAATAACGCCTGAAAATTTACAAGATTGAGTTTAGAAGACAGAATCACATAAAGACCATTACAAATATGAAAACTAATAGCACAACCAACCAACAATAGTACATCCAACAATAGTACATCCAACCTCACACACTCAAGCAGAAAGACATGAAATGAAGACTGAAAGGCATTGTACACACACACACACACACACACACACACACACACACACACACACACACACACACACACACACACACGTAGAATTTATAAGTAGACAGAACCACACCCAGACCATAGCAACCATCATCAAAACATCCACTACAGACACTGCCAACCAACTCCACACACTTAGACAAACTTAGAAGGAAGACTGAGCGGCACTACACACACGTACTCACATACAGACTTTACATATAAGGAGACAAAACTATATCCAGACAATAACAAACATCAAAACAACCAAAGCAACCACTATCATCCAATTTCACGCACTCAGGCAGACTTAAAGTGAAGGCTAAAAGATATTTCACACAGACACACAGTTTGTAAAGAGATAGAATCCAAAATACACTCAAACCATAAACATCAAAACAGCCACCACCACTACCACCATCACCACCACTACCAAGGCGCCTCAGGGAGTCACAGCCGCTGTCATAACCCACGTAAACCAGTCTGCAGGTCATCTTTTTCTTTTCATCCCGTCCCTGGCAACCGTTCTCGACTAGCCCGTTTGCTCGCTCGCTCTGTCGCTTGCTTGCTATTCCTCTTAAAAATAATGAAAAAAAGTCTAAACTATTTCCCTGGCAAAGACTCGCCTCCTTGCTCGCCGGTAATTGCCTCATCACTCCCACGGCGACACATTGCTCAATCTGCCAAAAGTCTTCCTCTCTCATTATCTTTTTTGGCAGGCGGCCGTCATAAGGTGGTGTCAGAACCGCTCAACGACAGGGTTATATTCTCTCTCTCTCTCTCTCTCTCTCTCTCTCTCTCTCTCTCTCTCTCTCTCTCTCTCTCTCTCTCTCTCTCTGCTTTTCATTTTCAATTATCTCGCCTTCCTTTCCTCGTCCATTTAATTCAGTCTCATTCCACTTTTGCAAGTCTTATATTTAATTCATTTGTTTCGTCTTATTTTTTTACCATTTTTCTTTTCCTTCTTCTTTCGCTTTTTAATACAGAGTGCTCCATCTCTGCCTGTCTCTCTTTCTTCCTCCCTCTTTTATCTTTTCTTTATCTGTGCTTTTTTGTTTCCTCCGTATGAGTTCTATTCCAGCCCCGCCTGCCATTGCTCGCCTGTGTCCTCTCTGACATTACTTTCCTCTCTGTCACGCAGGGCTTCTTTCTTGCCTCTCCTTTCCTCGCTTTTACGCACCTTCTCCTACCTCTCACTTCTCTCTCGCTCCCTTCCTGCCGGCTGTTTTCACTTCCCCAGCCGTTCCTTACCTTTTTGATGAAACACTGCGCTGATAAGTGTCAACACACTGGACACTGACTACCGTTTACTTTACACTTGCCATGCGTGTTATTATATAATCCGTACGTGGAACTGCCGCCTCAAATTGTGTTCCGAAGCATGAATCTAATTAATAGCTGTTATTTTATATGAAAGGGAACAATTACATTTCTGTGTATTAAAGTAGTGTTGCCAGCAGCTATATACTGAAGTTTTCAAATGTATGATTAACATTTCCCGGAATAAGATAATTTTCTTTCTATGTTTTTTTTTTTTTTTTTTATTCGTTGTTATAATCTGTTTATTTTTACAAATGTTTCGTATTTCTCCGTTCAGCACGTTTTCTTTCAAATCAGAATATGACCATTAGTGGAGACCGAAGGAAGGCACTCGAGAGCCCGGAGCTCATCGCCCCCCCCTGACCTTCTGAAGGAGGCGGCATGCTCAGAACTTAGAACTATTTCGACAGACCATTATACTGAAAGAAATTCTGTCTCGTCGAAAGAGACTCAGGATAAAATCTAAATTAGTTTTCAACACGCTCACGTCGGCAGTGGGGAATGCGTCAGAGAGCTGCGTGCTATAAAATTTTTATTGATTTGTAGGAAAAGTTATAACGGACACATTTTCCACTACCAACGCTGCCCAGGGGAGACCGTTCACCAGGCAGACGACTGATGGGGAATCCGGAGGAGCAGTTTATGAAGTCTGACTGTTTTCAATAATATGAATCGACGCAGTACCAACACTTCTCCATAACATAATATACAATAAACTAGCATCATAATGTATAGTTCTATGTATTCTTCCCAGAAAGACTCCTTAAAACATTCTCTGTACGTTCTATTTTGCGACCAGACTGAACCTTTTGGATGAAAGCACCAGAGGCAGTGATCTGGTGTTTGTGAGGACCAGCCGAGGCAACACTGAGGGTGTGCTTCCCAGCAAGCAGTGATGCCCCCTGCTGCTTGCCCACTGAGGCACATGCCGGCTTGGCTCGATGGCCAGTCGTAACCGGTTAGGGAGCAGAGGCTTACGGTAATGATGTAACTCGATTGAACACAACACAGAATCGCAGGAGTCATGCACGGAGAACTTATTACGCGAAAGCTGAACTTTGGCGCGTGGGTTTGTTGATCCAAAAAGTTTTGGAAGGAAACGGACCAGAGCTTCCGTACACGCGCATGGAATGGGTTCTTAGCTAAGTCCGTATGGAGAATTCACAAAAATATTCTTCTCGTCAGCTCAGCTTGAAAAGCCATCATGTTCGGAAAATTGTGTCACGGAGCCATCAGGGACACGCGTCTCTTACAGGATAAACACTGGAGGCCGCTAAACGCATCACACGAGGCTCATCACGGGAGTGCTTTGCGTGCCGTGTGTAAAACAAGCGGAGCGACGCAAAACACTCAAGTCTCAAATAATGTATGAATTCCCTTGTTTGTCGAAGGGCGGCCGTCGATTAACATTCTGAACACATTCATTGGGAAGCAATATACACAAACTTCAGCACATTCATCGGACTGCTGAGTGTATTCATGGAGGCTGATTTAGTGTCGTCGTACCCAGAGTGAGCTGGCACTCCAGTCAGCCTTGATCACCTGGGAAAAGAGTCCTCGCCCTACCTTTCTCCTCGTCCACGTGCTTCCTTCAGGCCCCACGCCACCCTTTGACCCTCACCATCGATAAGTTATGTACCATCAACTTCAATACAGACACGCTCTCGCCAAACCCTTCATCAGGTCGCACGCGCCGCCACCCAGCCGTCTTCCTGCCTCGCCTCGAAGGATCTCATCACGCTTCACGTTCTCTAAGGAGGTCAAGTCAGTGATATCAAACAGCTACAGAATTACAAAAGCTACCTTCACAGAAGAGCTTTGATCTTAGTGACGCAAGTGAGACTGTCTGCTGTAGGTGACCTCTGTGTGAGGCAATAAAAGTTTGTCACAGCAACCAGCACAACTTGCAGGTACCCTGATAAATGCACACACGCACGCACGCACGCACGCAAGCGCACGCACGCACACACACACACACACACACACACACACACACACACACACACACACACACACACACACACACACACACACACACACACACACACACGGGCGCGCGCGGGCGGGAGCATCACATTTTCACAAACAAGAAGAAAAGGTTCAACGTGAGAATCCTCAAATACCTCGCAGGCTCCGGACCTCCTTGTGTCGGCGCAATATTCAGATTCTTCAAAGGGAATGCAGACTTTGGACGTCGCTGGTAATACGTAATTTACGACAAGGAGAAAGGAAGTTCTCAGCAGCCACCCTCGAGGCTCCAGCTGAATGGCTCACCCTGGAGAAAACAGAACACCGATTATAAAACACACACACACACACACACACACACACACACACACACACACACACACACACACACACACACACACACACACACACACACACACACACACACACACACACACACACACACACACACACACACACACACACACACACACACACACACACACACACACACACACACACACACACACACACACACACACACACACACACACACTATATATATATATATATATATATATATATATATATATATATATATATATATATATATATATATATATATATATATATATATATATATATATATATATATATATATATATATATATATATATATATATATATATATATATATATATATATTATTCATTTATTTACTTACTTTTTTTTCATATGATCATCTTTCACTCTCAGAAAATCAAATAATTTTAGTGGGGCCATCAAATATATTTCTGCATCCCTAATTGTCACTCTGCTCCTAACAAGCTTCACATCAGCCTGAAATAAAGGCTGACGTCCATCACACACCAACATGTGGTGATCAACAACATCATCAAACCAAACCACCCACCATCATTACCCTCAACGACCACCATCATCACCACTATCACCACCACCATCACCGCCGCCGCCGCTGCCTGGCGTCACCACGACCCTCGTCCCGCAGCACAAAAGGTCACTCAGGCGGCGGCGGGCTGCGTGCTGGCCGGTAATATCTTGTCAGCCGGGAGGACCAAGCTTTTTTGGTGTACAAAAATATCCTTTTCCCTCGACCTGAAGGACGCCCCGCCCGTAGTAAGTAGTGCTGGCTTATTTGAAAATATAAACATTTTCCTCACCCGCCTACAAAAAAAAGCCAGAATGGAAACACTCTAAAGTGCACAACATTGTACGCCAATAAAAATACTGCGTGCTTTGAATTAAATATCTGTCCACGTGTCAGTGGCGGTGAGGCTATTCTCAAGCCACTCCCAGCCATTACCAACAGGAAAAGTAACAAGCGTCACATAAGGCTGACCGGAGGGATGCCGCCGAGCTTGCCGCTGTGCTCCAAAAAAGTTAAGAGTGCAGAGGTGTGACGCCTTCCCCGCGGGTGGTGATGGGGCGCGAAGCTCACCGCGGCGGTCATCAATATTCCTGACGGACGGTAATCAGAGTGCCAGGCAGTCTATGCGAACTACAGCGAGGCTGAGACTAATAACCGATGATTAATGAGATTTCTCCCTGCGATTATGATGGTTCGTCAGAAGCCTGGCCGCCAGGTCGTCCTGCGCAACCTGAATACACGGAGAGCCGCCACTAACTTTTGGCCGCGCCTCCTTCCTCCCCCGCCTGCCCGCCGCGCCACACAATGCTGAACAAGATAAATTACCAACCTGCGCTCAAAACAGTACCATGAATATTAATTCCTTTAGGTAATGGTTACATACTTCTTTTTCCTTACTTGTGAGTGATGAACTTTGAAAAAAAATAAATAAAGCGTGTTTGCACACCATTACACCAAAATGATGCAGCGAATCTAATGAAAGAAGAAGAAAAAAGAAAAAGAAAAAATACACCACATCAAAATAAATTTTCATCATCTCGTCATAAAGCTCTGTTATTGCCACAAATTATGCTGCGCTGGAATGCCTCGTGCAGACCTCATATTCTTCCTGTCTTGCTGAACGTTTATCAGCGTCACCGGAGCACACACCACCAGCCTCAACATCCTCATCACATCCTGGCACGGCATGGTAGATCCCAGGGAATAATAATAATAAAAAAAAAAAGTAGAGGACAGTAAGTTGAGGTTCCCATGAGAGCTTTAGAAAGCAAAAAAAAAAAAAAAGAAAGAAAAAAAGAAAAAATATAGACAAAAAATAAAGACAAAAATAGACGAAAAGCATAAAGATAAAAATATAAAGGCAAAAAAACAGAAAAAAAAGCATACAGACAAAAACATAAAGGCAAAACAAAAAAAAACATACAAAAAACATAAAGGCATAGACCAAAGAAGCATAAAGATAAAAAAGCATAAAAAAAAAATTAAAGACGAGAAAGCATAAATAAAAAGTATAAAAAAGAAGAAAGAAAAAAGCATGAAGATAAGAAAAAGCATAAAAATAAAGAAGCAAAAACAAAAACAAAAAAGCAATAAATAAATAAATAAATAAATAAATAAATAATGGAATAAAATAAGATACAAAAAACAAACACTCACCTGGAATTATGCATAACACACTCATTACTGAGCTTGGAAATGAGCAACGGACATCCCTCGACCAGGAAACAGCATAAAGGAAGTACAAAACCCCACATACAGGTAAATAGATTAAGATAGATGCACGTGACTGATTCGAGCAATAACTCACATTCAGGGCAACACAGACTGAGGAGTCACGTTATGAACACGGAATGATAAGCAGAGGAATACGATGCGATGCTCCTCTTAAGTCAAGGAACACCAGGCAAATACTTTACTTTTCTTTATTAATAGAAATACCTAAACTCAGTCCTCTGCTTCCCTTAACCACAGATAAAAATGTGGCTTAAATGTTCTTTAATTTACTGAAACATGAAAAAAAGAATATATATATATATATATATATATATATATATATATATATATATATATATATATATATATATATATATATATATATATATATATATATATATATATATAAACATTTATGAAGTCAAGGAACACCAGACAAAGGTTTTACGCTTCCTTATTTATAGAAATACCTAAACTCAATCCTCTATTTCCCTTAACCATTAATAAATATGTACCTTAAAAGTTCCAAAAATTACTGGGGCATTTGAAACGTAAATAAATACGAAAACAAATATAGTACATCATAAGAAGAAATAAGAAAGGAACATCTTACATAAGCGAATGAACCACTCGTCAGAAAGGCCTAAATGTTATGAGGAAAGAAATAAAACAAGGACGTGGACGCTGGGAGGTTATGTTAGGCTTAAAGTGACGGAGGAGGACAGTCAAGATGATTGAATGACAGCTCTGGGATGAAAAACTCAACTAGAAGAGACAGAAAACTAAATGTGTTGTGTTGAGTGTCTGTGTGATGGAGGGAGGAATGAGTGTGTGTGTGTGTGTGTGTGTGTGTGTGTGTGTGTGTGTGTGTGTGTGTGTGTGTGTGTGTGTGTGTGTGTGTGTGTGTGTGTGGACGTGTGTAAGTATAGAAGTATGTATATATTTTCAGGGATGTTAATGTGTATTTTTGCAGATTTATCTTCCTCTACTGAGCCTCTTGACGGGGACGAGCGGGAATAACATCAAGGAATTGAGCGGATGAGCCACAATAAATGAATAAGAGATTACCATGGGGAGGAAACTTGAGAAATGCCTTTTAGATCCGTAACTCTCCTCTCCCCCGTATGAAAAGTGAATTACTACCAAACCGCGAGCACTTACGTACAAAACTGTGACTGATTTTCAGGTCAAGAAATTTCTATCACTCTATCTGTCTATCAATCTAAAGTGGTAGTTCATGTGAGGAAAAGAAACGCTGATATTTTGACGAAATGAAGAAAAAAAAAAGTGGTGAAGGAAGGATGTCATAGGACAAATAAATGAAGCTTTAGGTGATACAACATCCAGTGATGTAAACAAAAGGTTTCTGAGACGAATTTATTGATGGGGGTTGACGGATGGAAATAGGTTAGATATGCTTTATACAGGAACTGTTACGTGTATGCCTAACGGCGTCTTCCAGCTTCCATTATTTTCTTATGTCTTTATTCTTTGGGAACAGTTTTTGTATATCTGAGGGATGGAGTCATTACTATTTGTAATATAATTACCTAACTTTACCAGTCTATTCAACAAGTAGGTCTGGATAGCCGTTAATGTTCCCTAGACGAAAATCAAGTGAACAATTTGGACACCGTCATGAAAAGAACGTAAGAAAATAAGAACGTAAAAAAAAAAAAAAGAAAAATAAGGGAAGCTGCAACAAAACAACCAGATCTATACGTGGCAATCAAAGGAGTAGATTAGAGTATTTTTTCTTTTTTAAGCAGCCGCAGTTCACCTTTGAAAACCATAAGAAATTTACATTATCTATGTCCGTTGACGTCAAAGACACGACACATCGGTAAGGGTGAGGTATAAGGAACATACAACCAGGCCACATAGTCTCCTCCACGAAAGCGAAGGTGGAGGACAGATCTAGTTCCTAAGACACCAAGCTACACCTTCCTCAAGAACTAAGGCGAAGGTGGAGGACAGATCTAGTTCCTAAGACACCAAGCTACACCTTCCTCAAGAATTAAGGCGAAGGTGGAGGACAGATCTAGTTCCTAAGACACCAAGCTACAAGGCGAAGGTGGAGGACAGATCTAGTTCCTAAGATACCAAGCTACACCTTCCTCAAGAACTAAGGCGAAGGTGGAGGACAGATCTAGTTCCTAAGACACCAAGCTACAAGGCGAAGGTGGAGGACAGATCTAGTTCCTAAGACACCAAGCTACACCTTCCTCAAGAACTAAGGCGAAGGTGGAGGACATATCTAGTTCCTAAGACATCAAGCTACACCTTCCTCAAGAACTAATCTCCCGTTTACTGTGGAACTTTTCCTGTAACCTTTATGATGAGGCATTTGGGGGACTCTTTTTACTTGGCATCTACACAGCAGCTTTTTTTTAGTTTGTTACTGCTTATATCGCTTGTATGCTAAAATGTGAAATATGATGACCTCATTAGCTTACCTCTGAGCCCACAGCTTCCAGGGTCCCCTCACCACCTTTGACCTGATTCAACATACATTGCCCTTCCCAGTACCCTAACACCCTCCCGCCGCCCTAAGTAGATGTTAAATTTTACAAACGTGGCAACATTACCTTCCTGAACAGCCACTTGCTTGTTTTCCGCTAATGGTGAGTTGGAGAAAAGAGGGGAATGGCGAGAACGAGGCGGCCACACTGAAGGCGGAGTCGTGGTAGCAATCAGCGGCCACCTACACTAGCAGAGTATTGATATTTGGGCGTTTCGAAACATTCGTCTCCCGTGAAGTAAAATTGTCGCCCGAGCCTCTCCTGCGCAAGATGGAGAGACTGACGGACAAACATGATGTGTTTTCGCCGGACAGGAACTATCTAACTTTTCAGACACTTGTTTGAAATTCATGAGGTTCAAAGTATCGATAGACTCGCTTTCTCGGTCCGCATTCGCACTGGACACCAAAATCGTGTCAGCTTTTGTCCTTTTGTTTCACATGTGGCTTCTTTTCACACTGTGCTGACTTAATTAAGAACACTTACTCTCGTTTACCTGTTGTACCGTCTCAGAAACATAATACAAGGTAGTGAGGTCATTATTCTCAAGCGAAAACTGCCCTCGTGCTCAGAAGCTGACGTAAATGCTCAGTGGCGGCTTGGGCGACGATCACGTGAGACAAAAATATTTCGATGCGCCACAAAAGCCCAGTGAAGAGGAATGCGTGTGCAGACCCTATGCCACTTCGTAAAATAGTGGTACTGTATATTAGACACACACACACACACACACACACGGAGAGTGTTGACCGCACTATAAACGTGTTTGCACTGTAAACAAATGTATGGTAAAATTCTCTCTCTCTCTCTCTCTCTCTCTCTCTCTCTCTCTCTCTCTCTCTCTCTCTCTCTCTCTCTCTCTCTCTCTCTCTCTCTCTCTCTCATCCGGTACATTACTTAATTGACTTTTCCTTCGCGAACATTAGCGTAATTTGAAGAGAATTCTTCGGATATCCCATGGTTAACACTGTAGTCTCAGAGGCTGTAAAAAGCCATCAGGTCTACCCGTCACAGTCCATGAATGAAATATACTTACTCTCACTTATCATCTTCATCCATAAATTTATCTATGTAGTCTTCTTAACTCCCTAATGATTCGCGGCAAACACTGATAGATTCCTCGGAATATTTTTTTACAATGGATTTGGTGGAATAACGTGTCAGCTGGGAACGTGTAGCGCATCACTCGAGGCTATGCACGAAGATACTGAACCGTCACTTCTACGCAGGGGAGCGATGCATCATCCTGGTTATTTGATTTCGTGGATTATCTTGTAGAGGTTAAAAAACAAAATAAATAAATAGCTCCCAAACTTGGGACTGCACCACCTGTGTTCAACTTGTGTGTTAAATCTGAGTTGAAATTCTCTCTCTCTCTCTCTCTCTCTCTCTCTCCTCTCTCTCTCTCTCTCTCTCTCTCTCTCTCTCTCTCTCTCTCTCTCTCTCTCTCTCTCTCTCTCTCTCTGGTTTATAAAAAGGTTAGTCTAGAATCAAACATATACCAAATAGATATATGCATTTCGTAAAATTGGGTGATGAATAAATATTTTCATTTTCTTTCAAATCTCTCTCTCTCTCTCTCTCTCTCTCTCTCTCTCTTCTCTCTCTCTCTCTCTCTCTCTCCTCTCTCTCTCTCTCTCTCTCTCTCTCTCTCAAATTCACGGGAAACGCAGGCACGAGCATACATATATTTCACATAACAACATCTCAAAAGTTCAATACCTTCTCTGAACAAAATGAGCAAGACCAGCAGACGATCATTTTGAAAAGGCGCGGACTGATTGATTTCCTTACCGTGCCAACAGAGTTAAATTTTCCTCCTTTGTGAGAAGCTTCATGCATCTGCGGGCGAGACAAAGGGACGCTGTTGTTTCCATTTTGCATGAGGAACTGTTACCCCTCCTCCCACTCCCGAAAACGAGAATGACACGGCAGGCTCTAATAAGGGCGAGGCAGTAGAACGTCAAGCGGGGAGCACTAAGCATTAATCCTGACGAAGAAGTATGTCCTAAAACGCACCTTCACTTTCTCCTGCATTCCTTCCACCAACTGCGTATCAAAGCCAGTGAGTGAATCCGCAAGTAGTCTCCTCATTATAAAAACTCACTAAAAATAAAAATCCCGAACTAGTTGACTGTCACCTGGAGCACAGTAAATAGCACAGTAAATAGGGTTATCGAGATGGATGAAGTCGTAAATTTTGATCTGCAAGAGAGAGAGAGAGAGAGAGAGAGAGAGAGAATGAAGCGTCCGGCATTACAGACCACGGGAACTCATTTTGCAGCGAGACACGAGTAAATCTGGCCAAACTTACCTCCGCATGAGTGACGTGGGAAATCTTACGGCGCACGCACTGACTCGAGAGAAGCTTAAAAGTGTGATATATATATATACAGGGAAACCAAGAGCTGCCGTGGGTGGGTGGCTCAAGAGAAGATGTGTGCAAAAAGTCGCAAGGGGAGCAAGAACTAACGAAAAAATATACATCACGTGTATACTCCCATGTGAAAAGTAGAAGGAAAGGCAAAGAGTAAGACTGAATGAATGAGTAGCAAAGGCAGGGAAGGGAAGGGAAGGGAAGGGAAGGGAAGGGAAAGGAAGGGAAGAGAAGGGAAGGCAAGGCAAGGGCAGGAGAAGGAAAGGTTAATGCAAGAGTAAAGTTGGGGACGGGGAGCAAAATGAACGAAAAGAAATTTGGAAAAAAAGAGAAGCAAGAGAAAGAGAGAGAGAGAGAGAGAGAGAGAGAGAGAGAGAGAGAGAGAGAGAGAGAGAGAGAGAGAGAGAGAGAGAGAGAGAGAGAGAGAGAGAGAGAGAGAATGACTGGTGGTAAGGACAAAACCAAATGAAGAGGATTCTAGTTCAAAAAGTAAGAGGAAAACAAGAATAGAAAGGACACAGATTTACATACAGGAATGAAGCAGCAGAGGAAAACAAGATTAAATGAAGAATGAAAGGAAGAAATTGAAGAAAGAGGGATAATGGAGGAGGTGAGTGAGGCAAGAAGAACAAGAGCAAAAGTAAATGAGAACAAGGTTATAACTAAAGAAAGAGTGGAAAGATGGAAGGGAAAGGGAAAAATGTTTAATCAGAGCAACTGGTGGAGAAAAGAACAGGAAAAGGGCAAAACTGGTGAAAGATCGTCTCAAAAAAAAAGAGGAAAAAGAGAGGTATATATATATATATATATATATATATATATATATATATATATATATATATATATATATATATATATATATATATATATATATATATATATATATATATATATATATATATATATATATATATATATATATATATATCAAGGTTCAGAATAACTCAAGTAACCTGTGGCTCTGCGGACTCGCCATGCAGGAAGCGGCCTCCATCACCAACACGGACACAGCTTTTGTTGTAGACGATAGGGGATTAACAGAAAGGAAAATAACTACGTGGAAACTCCAGCAATGGAAAATGCGCTTCAAGCCAATCACATTTCATAGCGTTCATACACGTCTGTAATCTGATCTTCCTCTTCCATCCCTCTTTCCCTTTCATTACCTACACATATACCTTCCTTCTCCCCTCTCCCTTTCCCGACCTACGTACACACATACACATCAGACTCCCTGTCTCCTCAACACTTAACAGAAAATAAAGTTACCTTTTAAAAAACAGAGCCCTCGGGACCAACGTAAATATCACGATGGTTATATGAGCTAGGGAAAAAAAATAAAGCTTAAAACCAGACAGCCTTCCCCTGATTTAATTATCTGAAACGCGGAAATTACCTTCTATTATGATATGCGAGAAAATTTTAATAAATCCATGAAAATATTCAAGGTCTTGGATAAATTATTTGGAATGAAAACTCTTACTCCTTCTCTTGGTACGCCGAGGGACGCAGTGGGCGGAATAATGTAGCAGCAGACTCAGGGGAAAAGAATAATGACAGCTGTGGAGAAACAGAAGCGGAATAAAAAAGGAAAGAAAAATACAGGCATCGTGAAAGCGTTAGACAACCAGGAACCGGAAAAATAAGATGCACAGACGAGGGAGAAAATGAACTGAATGGAATGTGTCACGTATTGATGAAGGAGAGACTGACTGGTGGTGGTGAAAGAGAGAGGAAGAGAAACGTAAACAAAATCCAACTCGTTTGCTATTCCGTGGTTCCTTTGTGCATTATTCGAAGGGCAACCTGGTGATGACGCTCGCCATTGCTCGTCTCTCCCTTCCCTCCCTCCCGGCGATATCCGCTGCGTTGTGAAGGTTATGCACGTGTGACCCCTTTGTTATTTTCCTCTCTACTGGATGCTCGTTGGGTCATCTCGTCATTGCACCTCTTGTTCCTGTTGTTGTTGTTGCTGTTGCTGTTGTTGTTATTGTTGTTGTTGTTGCTGTTGTAGCTGTTGTCCCTGCACTTGTTATCCTCATCCTCGTCGTTGTCGTTTCTGTTGCTTCATCTTATTGTCGATGTTATGTCTTTTCATTCACTTGTTTCTCCTGCTTCTCCTCATCATAACTTTCCTTCTATCATCTTCTCTCCCGTTTTCCTCCTTTACCTTTAACTTTCCCTCCACTGATCATCCTCAGTGGCCGTGGACTCGACAGAAACACGTTTCCCCTGCAAACTTAAACGTATCATGTGCTACTTTTCCTGCGTTCCTAGACTAACCCCTTCCATCTATCCCCCCTGCAGTCCCCGTGGTGGAGGTCTCAGGGCTTCGCGGCGGGACGGTCGAGCTGCCCTGTGACGTGTCCCACCCTCCTAACGACGAGGTCCTCCTTCTGCTATGGTTCCGGGACCCCCTCACCACCCCAATCTTCAGGTCAGTTTAAAAGGCAGGAAAGGACAGCTAGGAGAAGGTAGTGACGGCACGGAGAACTTGATGAAATGAGACTGGTAGGAGAAAGTAGAGGTATAGCTCAGGAAGAGATAAGGTAGATGAAATGGGAATGCAGAAATAGGATAGTGATGAAGAACGGGGCGAGAAAAGACGGCTGCACTGGGTATACTAAGAGAGAGTAGTGGGTAGAAAATAGAGCAAGAAAAGGTGATAGAGAACAGGACAGGAATAAACAGCTGGAATGAAAATGCTGGGAGACGAAAGCGCAAAAAAAAAAAAAAATATAGCGAGAAAAGGTTACTGGAATGGGAATACTGGGATAGGGGAGAGGTAGGGAACAGGTCAAGAAAGGAGAGCTGGAATGGGAATGCTGGAATGGAGTAGTGGAAGAGAACAGAAATAGATAAGACAGCTGGAGTGACAGTACAAGGAGAAGGAAGTGATAGAGAACAGGAGAGGAAAAGATAGCTGGAATGGTAATGCTGGAATAAGGGCTAGAAAAGGAAACTGGACTGGAAATATTAGAATAGAGTAGTGGTAAAGAACAGAGCAAGAAGAGATAGCTGGAATGGGAGAATTTGGAAAGCCAGGGCGAAAAAATGTACATGAGTTAAGGGTGCTGGAACAGGATAGTGGTAAACAAGACCAGAGAAATTAGCTAGAGTGGAAGAGCTGGAACAGGGTGGCGGTTAGAGAAACAGAACAAGAAAAGTTAGCTGAAACAGAAAAGTGGTGAACAGGAGAAAAAAAAAAAAAGGTAACTGGAGTGAGAGCATTAAATAAGACAGGCTGGAGTATAAGTGGCAGACAAGAAAGACAACAGCTATATGTAGACCAGGGCGAGAAAAGAGGACAAGATCTGGTGGGAAGGCAACAGCTTTAGGGTAGTGAGATTATACGTATACGATAGTGGAGAAGGAGAAACACGGTGGACTGAAGCAAGATAGATGTATTGGCAGTTGTGTGTGTGTGTGTGTGTGTGTGTGTGTGTGTGTGTGTGTGCTTCAC
>NC_087152.1:10730000-10747500 GCF_035594125.1 Scylla paramamosain
CGCATTCAACTTTCATCCAAATTGCCTCGGGTTGTAGTAATTCGAGAACGTAGAGCTTAACAAAACGTGCACAATTTCTAAGCGCGCCCAATGGCAAGACGAAAAAAGTGTATTGGCAACAGTGAAATCAATCAGCCTAACTCCCGCCCCGCTGCCTGAGTTACGGGACCTCTCGGGCGGCGGCGTGGGCGAGGGGGGAGACGGACGTGGCTCGTTTACAGAAGTACACCACATTTTCCTCAGTGTCGTAAAATATTACCGTTAACATCCTTTTTTTAATTCGAAGATAATAGGTCACTGTTCTTGTTCATTTGTTTATGTTCTAGTCTTTGATATTTTACAAGAACATGAGAGCATAAGAAAACAAGGGAAGCTGCAAGAAGTCATCAGGCTTACACGCGACAGTCCCTGTATATAGCATGCCTATTTTTTTTTTTTTTTTTCACTTATCATCTCCATCTACAAACATACTTAATCTTTTAAGAAGCTCCATATTGATTCGGAACATCAGCCTTATACATGTTTAAGAACCAGTTTCTTCCTATCTCTTTTTATTTATTTATTTATTTATTTATTTTTATAAATGTAGTCTTATCAGGATTGTGTGCAGGAGTTGTTTTCGTTCTATTTACCTCGAACAACGCGTGCAAAATAACGACGTAGAGATTTCAAACACTATAGCGTTACTTTCACCAACAGCCGCTTAATGTGTAGACTCCATCAAACTCATACTATTAGATAGACACCACGTTCACTCTGCTCATATTACAAGCAGTGTCACCAGTGGATAGGTTTCATATTCTAGAGTACAGCCACAAAAAAGTCATCGAAGTTTGGCTTTCGTTTCCTTTACAATACTGTTCCTTCATTTCAAAACTCTCTCTCTCTCTCTCTCTCTCTCTCTCTCTCTCTCTCTCTCTCTCTCTCTCTCTCTCTCTCTCTCTCTCTCTCTCTCTCTCTCTCTCTCTCTCTCTCTCTCTCACGCACAGAGCATCCTATGAGTCACGTATATCACTCTCTATTTCCCCCAAAACTGCCTCTCATTTCTCCATTAACGCTACACTGGCACTGGCTTCCTTGCAAAAAATGCCGCGAGTTCCTCTTTCAATTGCCACAGTTGCATCATTTTTGGGACATTCCAGGGAGGCATTCCAATCAATTCTTTTTGTAAACGTTGCTCAAGGACTGTGAATGCTGCGTACCATTTCCCATCTTTGCAGGATTCTTTTTCTTTTTTTATTTACTCTTCTTTTTCACGGCAGACCTTTTAAAAATATATCCACTTTTTTTCCCTTTCCCCGAAACTTTCTTCCTGTTCTTTATTGGTCTTTTCATCACTTCCTCTTATTGTTCTTTCATTTCAGTTCTTTTTTGGCGAACCAATTGTGTCCTCTTGTGTGTTGATGCTCCATCTATTCAATGGGTCTTGGGGGAATTAATCTTTCTTATTGCATTGTTGACAGCAGATTTCCTTCTTGCTTCATCTCTGGCTGTACAAATCACCCTTGATATACTTTTCAAAGATCACTCGCACTCAGTCCCTTGATTGTATTCCGGTGAGGCCTTTGTATTGACTTAATTTACATCCTCTCCTCCTCCTCAATCTCTTTCCGAAACGCTTCTTTGTCTTGTCAAACTTCAACTAACTTCCTTCAAGAGTTTCTCCGTGCGCTGAGTGACAGAACCATTCACCGAGTCACTTTTTACCGACATAATCACATTTACAGTTCCAAACACATTTATTTTAGGTTTTCAGAAGCAGTCTCTCGTTACATACATAGCGATTCCTCCCAAAGGCTTCACAGTGCATGAACTGTCGCAAATTTTTATGATACATTAAACTTCATGCACAACAGTGGAAAGAAGCACTTTTTTAAAACTACAATCAAAGGGTTCGTAACTGAGCCTAAGGTACGCTTCAGAGCATCACCTAATGTACTCGTATAATGTTTTTTTTTTCACGAGGGTTGTGCCAAAATTATTCAACCTGAACAGAAAATTACCGTTTCTAGATTCTCGTCGAGACGACACAAAGAAAAGTATGACAGTGTAATATTAATGTTTGCACGTTTGATACGCTAAACATTTTTTTTTTTTTTAGTTCTATTATCAAACTAATGACCACGAGTATTCAACATGATTCAAAGGAAGCTATGGTAATGCAATATTAATGTTTACAAATTATGTTTAAATAACGTATTTGCATTTTTTTTTTTTTTGTGTGTGTGTGTGTTCGGAAATCTATTGTTTAAGTAATGGCCACACGCATACAATATCTTGAGTTACAATACATACATTTAGACAAAACAGCAGTTTACGTATGAAATATTTTCATAAAAAGTACACTACTCACTATACAATTTCTTGCGTTACAGCACGTACATTTAGTAAGAGAGAGAAAAAAAAAGAGCGATTTACGTGCAAAGCATTCATAGGAAAAGTACACCAAGCAACAGGACAACCTTAACAACCATCACCCAAATTGAGGCTCTTTGCTCTCACTGCGGCATTTCACTACCATCGAAGACTCCTCAGTGGCTCAGGTTCAGGCCAGAGACAGCCTTCTGACACCTGTGTACTTATCCTTACAGAACACACTAGACTCCATTCCTCAGTGCTTACCCCTCTGTCACGTCCGTCTTGCATATACTCTGTCACAGGCGTGCACATACATGCTTTATCGTCCTCCTTCTCTCTCTCTCTCTCTCTCTCTCTCTCTCTCTCTCTCTCTCTCTCTCTCTCTCTCTCTCTCTCTCTCTCTCTCTCTCTCTCCTTCACGCAGCCTCACATTTTTACGGCGAAGTTCAACCACTCGTTACCGCGCGGCTTAATATCGAGCGAATGGGTCTCGTAATTAGAACCCGGAGATGTGTGTGGAATTGAAAGCACCTCCTAATCTAGCAAGTTCTTTGATATTTGCGAGCGGTGACTTCCTGGAATTTACACAATTAAAATTTACTTCACATGGCAAATAAGGATTAATTTTGTCCTTCTCATGCACTGCACAAGATTGGTTTTGCTTATAACACCGCTCTGCTTGGAATTACTTAAACCCATATACTTTTACTTTACACGTTTATTTATTTTTTTATTTTATTTTTTTTTTCAAGGCAACAGAATAATCCATGAGGAAATCTATGTTAATGGATCTTCAAATATCAGTTTTCCTACAGATATTCGTTCCGTAGTGAAAGAAAAATAGGCAGTGAAACACACGAAAGGACAATTGTGCGACGCTCCCACACGTCCTCATACCTTCGCGTCCTGCACTTGGCCGCCTCACCCTCGCCCCAGCTCGTCACGCCCCGCACACCACCCTCGCCTGGCAAACACTCACCTGACTGCAGCCTCCTCTTCGCTCACCGCCACTGCTCTCCACCTGAGACTCCTCCAGTAGGACTGCGTCCGCCTCAGCTACGAGTATGTTCCAAGAAGGCATTGTGCTCGCAAAGTAGCGACGTACAGGCACAGCACTCAAGATGCTACGTAATTAATAAGATTCATATCACGCTGGGGCGGCCGTGAAGTGTGCCTGCAGCCATCCCGCGATGCGGCAATCTGAGGAGACGCAGGAATGCACGTGACACCCTGAGAGTATTTGTCCGCCCTCAGGAAATCCACCATGAATACCTGATGAGGCCAATACCCTGGCTTGTCAGGCAGCAGCGGCAGCAGCGGCAGCAGTTGGCGCACGGGAGCTAAGTCTTAATACGGCAAGGCGCTGGGTGCTCACTGCACGACTTCTTTCCCTTCCTTACAGCCGCGTTACACACGAGGTCACTCGGACTGAAATGCGTCTCGTCTTCCATCTGTGTGCGTTTCCAGCGATTTTCGGGATGCAAGAAATTTGTGGTATTGCCAAATTGCCGTAAACGTCCGGGAGTTGACACGGGTTCGAGTAAATTTGGTTTGGGAGATCCTCAAATGTGTACTGAAGCTTCCCCGCGGGAATGCAGTGCTCCGCGCCAGGCCAGCTTTTTCCTTAAATTCTGACAATTTAGTGAAGCAGTTTCTATATTCGGAGTAAATTCGAAAAGTTCCTCCATTTGAGATGTGATATATTTCACCCTGCGTGCAATCCTGGAAGAATTGCTAAGCTGGTGTCTGCCCCAGTTCTCACGAATCTCCCGCACACCTGCTGAGGGGGTGAGAGGATGGAGTAGGAGAATGAAAAGCTGTTCGATGCTATTCGTATTGCTTTTCAGGCCAAGGGTTCCTGCTAATGTCCTGGTGTCGAGGTTAAGAGTGATAAAGACAAATGGGTGTTTTCGTAGCCGGGAAGGACAACACAGCCAGGACGAAATGGCTCACGCTCTCACGGGAGGGCAATGCGGGGAAAAAATCCTTCTGAAGCAACGACACGGAAGCGGCAGGAAACTTGCTCTCTCTCTCTCTCTCTCTCTCTCTCTCTCTCTCTCTCTCTCTCTCTCTCTCTCTCTCTCTCTCTCTCTCAAAGTTTCGGGTATTCATTAGCTAAACTCGTTGCAAGACCAGTTTGATCTCCAAAGACTGGACGCGCAAGAATGAATTATCTTTGGAGAATTACGAAAGCTACAGTTGCAGGATAAGTTTTCAGAGGTGGCAATTAAGGTATATTCGAGTCTCATAGACTTAGTGGCTGCTTGCTGTGCGGCATGCGGCCCAGCACGAACACGAGACACTGAATACTTAATGTACTTGTAATTTCACGGCATAAAATCATGAGGACAAAACAGATACGGATTCCAAGAACATCCCGCTTTTACTGTTGATATGTGAATGAGACGTAGCATAAGCGGTATCACGAACACAACTATGTACAATTACTCCACATTCCAGGAAAACAACATCTAATTCTTTTGGTAATATGTCAATGAGATGCAAGAGGTATCACGAACACAACAACGTCCAATCACTCAGTAGTAGTCTCTGGTCCTCATGAAGGTTTTCTATACCTCAGGTTTGCTTCAAGCCTGGATGGTGACACGTACTAATCATGTTTATCTGGGATGACGAAAAGAAAGGCCAGGTACTTCTGTTTGTTCTTGTTTTATACCTCCACCGTATTCTGGTTTGTGTTAACTTACTAACGGTCCCTGCAGAGCCCAGCCTCACCCATGACGCTTTATTCTTTCCATACCGTACTAAATCCCTTCCCTTCCCTTCCCTTCCCATCTCTCTCTCTCTCTCTCTCTCTCTCTCTCTCTCTCTCTCTCTCTCTCTCTCTCTCTCTCTCTCTCTCTCTCTCTCTCTCTCTCTCTCCTGTACCCTTGCAACATGCCGGTGATTAAATTACAGAGTGATGAACGTGCACGGGTCTGGCACTGTGGTGGCAGCTTGTTACCAAAAAATGTAGGCGTTTATAATAGAATTCGACACCATATTTTCGGGTACACCGGGGAGAACGACACATTGACTTTTTTTCACAGTTGTCCCAATAAATCAGGGGAGGGAATGAGTTAAATGTGAGATTTGTTAAAGAGGGTGACACACGGACAGGGTGGACGAGCGGCGAGGGGAGAAGGCGCGATGGTGGGACGAGCAGGTGTTGGGGTCCCGAGCGCGGCTACAGGTTGGGGCGGTGACGGCTGTTCTAACCCTGGCCGCCCTTAACCCCGCCGACCAGGGACTTTACACCTGCCGGGTCGACTTCCGCCTGCAGGCCACCAAGACCACCCGCATTAGCCTCGCCCTCGTGGGTAAGTATCATTCTCTTTGTTCACTTCACAATGCCTCACACAACGCGGAGGAACAATGGCGAGCTGCACTAACTTTAATTGTGCTTCCTTAAAATCCAGCTGTTGTAGGAGAGTGAACAGAGAAAAAAAGAGAGTGTGTGTGTGTGTGTGTGTGTGTGTGTGTGTGTGTGTGTGTGTGTGTGTGTGTGTGTGTGTGTGTGTGTGTGTGTGTGTGTGTGTGTGTGTGTGTGTGTGTGTGTGTGTGTGTGTGTGTGTGTTTATATAGTGCATGCAAATACGTGTCCCATTAGATCTAAACAGAATTACATTTAAATATGTGCATATGCATTCCTGCACCATGCGTCCGCTGAACACACACACACACACACACACACACACACACACACACACACAGAGAGAGAGAGAGAGAGAGAGAGAGAGAGAGAGAGAGAGAGAGAGAGAGAGAGAGAGAGAGAGAGAGAGAGAGAGAGAGAGAGAGAGAGAGAGAGAGACATACAAAATATTTCCGCACTAAAATTAATCATATGCAGATAACAATAAAACATTTACGGTGGGATGGGACATGGTGACAACAAACAAACAAATGCACACGTACATCCACCCATCCACCCACTAACCCCCCCCAACACACACACAGACACCAAATGAAGGTCGCGTCTGATAAAACTCGCTTCATCTCCATCTTTCTTGGCAGCCTAATCTCGCTTCCCTTCGCTCTCCTCTGCACGGGTCTTCCACTCTTCGGCCCGGGCTGTCACTCTCTTCGAAGTCCGTGCCGCGGGTTCGACAGCTCTCATATGTTGGTGTTTTAATCTTTTCGTAATCTCCATGTACAGACATTGCCTCAGAACAGCGACAACCTGAAGCCATCACACTCTTGCTATCCTACCCCATCCTAATTAATTGTGGGAAAGAATAAATCTGATCCCTGCGTGGCTAAAGGTTGCAGGGTACACTCGCACTCTTGCCTACCGTAAAGAGGAGTGTAAAAATGTACGAGTGTATATATAAAGCAGGTAGGCCACGCCAGCCTCCTCTCTTTACTTGCCGGTGCGCCTCCCGCCACGCACACTCGCCGACCCTTTCCTTTTAACGTCAGGGCAACTGAAAAAACACAACTTGAAACGTCAATTAAGAAGATGAATAGGCATGCACACTGTGGCTGAGGACACTATTTCCTCGAAATTCCCCCGCCACCGCTGTCCTCGGGGTGACTCGTCAGCTCGAGAGGAATGATGAAGCCACTTTACTAAAACGCCGCTTTTGTCACTGAAATGGAAGCGACGGTTCGGCGAGGCAGTGAGTACACACGAGCTGTTATCGCGAGTGCCTCTTGACTTGCAGTGAGTGTATGCAATGCGCATTTCCTGCCACGCCGTCTTTCCTGGAATCACTGGCATCGCAAAGGGCGCGGCCAGCGAGCTCGAGCTGCCTCAAGACCCAAGAGGCTTTTCTCCGGAATAAAACCCGAATGCTCTGAACGATACTCGATCCATCAGGGAGAAATAATGCAACCCAAATGAGCTCATTGAAAGATAATTCACTCGCCCTTCCCACTACAACCCCCGCCCCGCCCCCCGCCAGGCCGCCCACATTGCATGGCCGGGGGAACAAGGCACGAGAGAGAGAGAGAGAGAGAGAGAGAGAGAGAGAGAGAGAGAGAGGGGGGGGGGGAGGATGGTGGGGCGGTGGGTTGCATTGGATAGACGGCACAACGGAAGGTGACATTATTGGAGATTATGAGATTACAGCAGACATGCCTTATGAGCTTGTATCGCTGTTCGTGTTTTCAGAGGCAAGCAGGCACGCGCGGCGGGAAAATGACATTACCTCGCGTCTCCGGGGAGATCTCATACTGAGCTATATTAGGAAAGAACGGTCGTGTGAAAAAAAGATAAATAAAAAAAAAATATATATATATATATATATATATATATATATATATATATATATATATATATATATATATATATATATATATATATATATATATATATATATATATATATATATATCAAACAGATATTAAGAACATTAGAACATGAGAAATAAGGGAAGCTGCAAAAAAGCCATCAGGCTTACACGTGGCAGTCCCTGTATAAAATATACTTACCTATTTCCAGCTATCGTTCCCATCCATAAATCCGTCTAATCTTCTCTTAAAGCTCCCTTATGTCTTAGCACTGGCAACTTGATTTCTGAGTCCATTCCATTCATGTACCACTCTATTTGAGAAACAGTTTCTTCCTATCTGTTTTTTAAACCTAAATTTTTCAAGCTTAAACCCGTTATTCCTTGTTCTCTCCTGATTACTGATCATAAGAATTTTGCTTACGTCCCTCTTGTTATAACCCTTATACCACTTAAAGATTTTTATCAGGTCCCCTCTTAACCTACGTCTCTCTAAAGAATGTAAATTTAACAGCTTCAGTCTCGCCTCGTAAGGCATTCCTCTAATTCGAGTTTGAATAAATTTTGCTTTCAAGTCAATAATTGGATAACTTAGAAGGGTCGTAAAGATTGTGCTCATTTAGTTATAAAGAAAAGTCAGTATATTCAGGGTATTACAGTATTCTTATATTGAACTTAGAAATTAATCATAGTTTCAACAAATTTGGCTTTCACTCGATACCCGGTACTTTAGGATTACAAATATTTGGTTCATTAATTTAGTCATATAAAAAACACATATTACAGCAGTCGTCTATTGCACTTAAAACTGAATTCGAGGTTCAAAAGATTTAACTTCAGTTCGAAGCACGGATAACTTAGGAAAATGGCAAAGATTAGGTTTATTCATCAAGTCATAAAGAAATGCTAGCAGATAATTAAGATATGGCAACATTCTTCTACTGAAGTCTCACAAGATTTGACTTTCAGTCGGTAACTGGATAATTTTTCAGGATTATTAAGGTTACACTTATTCATTTAATCATATAGAGAAAAAAACACCAAAAATCAGGATATTATGGCAGTCTTATATTGAACTGAATTTTAGTTTCAATAAATTTACCTTGAACTCGATACGAGATAACTTTGAAGGACAATAAACATTACCTTCATTCATTTAGTCCCTCAGAATATTGAAGCGTAGATTGCGTGTCTCGAAAACATGATTGGTAAGAAAGTTAAATCACGGACGAGGAATTATGACCATATGAAAAACAGCAGCAATGAAAGGGAAGGAGCGACGCGTGACACTTTCATAAGAATCCCCTGATTAGGTTTCCGAGAAGCAACTACGCGCAAGCTAATACTTCCTTTAGAGAGAAGAAAAATAATGTAATAGAAAATTTCCTCCTGGGGATTGAAACGCATTATCAAAGGCGTGTTACTGAGGCAGGATTTGGGCCCTCGTGTTTAAAACTGGTAATGATGATGATGTTAGTGGTGGTGGTGGTGGTGGTGGTGGTGGTGGTGGTGATGATGATGATGACGATGTGGGTTCACGTCATCACTGCTCTTTTAACATACATCACATTAAATCTGTAGTTTTTTTTTTTTCTCTGAAGATTGGATGGTTGGTATGAAAACCTGTATTATTATCGAGTCTTGGATGGTCAGCCTTGTCCGTGGCGACGTGGGCAGAACTTTTCTATACTGACACCTGCAGAGGTTTATGCCACTTCCCGGTGCTCGCTGACGTGCTCTCAGTGTAAGAAAAGATTCATAACAATATATTGTAAGCACGATTTGCCAAGTACTTCCACGTTTTCACATCAATTTTAGATTCTCCTGACAAATTTGAAACCACCATACCGGTCTTCCCATACTCACCAACGTCTGTTATTCTCCGTGCTGATGAAGACACAGGCGTCACTCCTGCAGTACTTGCGTCTCGTATGTTGTCTTGATGTTCCATTTCCAGCTCACTCACACCCACATATTACTTCTTCAGGGGGATATTTCCTTCTGGAAGAGGAATATTTCTTTCTATGAGGTCGGATATTCTGTCCTGAGAAAAGTTTTCCTTTTCTGATCCATGCTTCTTAGAAGCTTCTTCCTGACGAGAAGTATTTTTTCATAAAGGGAAATATTCTTTCTTGAACAACAGAAATAATTAAGGAGTGTGTATTCTTGAGGTGGGAAACTCTTCTTTCCTCCTCATAATGAGGGCAGCTGTACTTGCCGCAAATATCCTAAAAACAGTCAGTCTGTTTTCCACCCGCTAACAACATTCTTCGCGAAGATTGGAGTCACCCCACCTCAATAATTTAATTTCTCCAAATCGCTTCTTTTGAGGGAACCAAGTTTTTTTTTCTTCTTCTTTTTCATTCACCTTCAGTGCTTGGTCAATCTGTGTGTGAGAATCAATGCATTGCTACGTAGCAGTTGCTTCGAGGAACCACTGACCGGCAGAGCGGCAGAGTTTCTTCACCTGATTTTTCACGCACAAGAGCGTTGGTGTCGTTGACTACTGAAGTCTCATCTTCAACTATATTTTTCATGGTTATTGAAACAAAACTTATCGCTGAACATTAAGTTTTCACTTTTTTTTCAAGAAGTCTGTGACTGCCGTGAAAACAGAAAATGCGTTGAGAATGATTTTTTTTTTTTCCTTTCTCTGCCGGCGTTACCTTTTTACCAGGTGAGGTCCCAGGGGCGTCCATAATCTTCCTGATCTCGATGAAGGAGAGCGTGACCAAGGCAGCCACGGACAGCCCTCGCTGGTGCCAAAAATGGCTGTTACGTAGTGGCTTATGGACTCCAGTGTGGGATCAGGTACCTCTGGTGATTTACTTGCTTGGCCGAGCTCGGGTTTATTTCCTTTCTTGCTGCTCTTTTTCTTTAGTGACGGTGGAGGAGGAATGGCAGGAGTCGCCCTTCGATTGGAAGACTTTTCTTGAGCACGGGAATCTTTCCACCTGAACTGTAACTGATGCCTGGAGTACAGAAAATGTTCTCACTGACAAACTATAACGACAAATCTATCTTTTAAGTAGAAAAGCCTCATGTGTTTCAATCCAATAACATAAATTCATGCATATATTTTTAGAAGCAATTCTGGCAAAGTTAATGCTAGCGATTCCATACACGATAACTGCAGACTTTTCAACCAGTGATTAGTCTCGCACTGCACAGCGAGTGAACATGAATGACATGTCACAATGGATGATTTCATGAAGAGGAATCAACGTAACTTTTATTTCCTTTTCCTGATGTATCTCACCCGATATAAATGCCATCTCTCTCTCTGGCCGCTGCTTCATAACGTGGAAATATAATCGCAAATAAGACGGCAGCATTAGCAAGATGAAGCGTATTAAATCACAACAGGAACGGTGCCTTTAAGCGAGCGAGAGCGAGGGCTTTGAGTGAGGGATTGATTGATGGTTCAATTAACTCGGCGCCGCAAGAGCACCGCCAAAACGAGTATGACGCCAGATTTCATTTGACTTGTAAAAATATAAAGCACTCAACATGTTCTTTATGTCACTGTTAGCGAGGAAATTAAGACATTTTAGTGCCAGGTGCAGACCTCCGCTGAGTGGAAGTTCAAAAGAGAAAACCTGTAAAATATTGTTCGTTCACATTTAGAAATTAATAGTTTCTGCAGTTTTTTTTTTATATTTTTTTAGTTCCGTAGTCTCTTATTAAGTCAAGGACTACACGCGCGCACACACACACACACACACACACACACACACACACACACACACAGTAACCCCATGTACCCAACAGTTCCCCCAGAGAGCGTGAGTGTGGTGGAGGGCGCAGGGGAGGCAGCGACGCCACGGATCACCTCCAGCAGCGTGGTGGGGCCCTACCTGAGCGGCGAGACGGTCATCCTCACCTGCACCGCTCAGGGAGGTAAGTGTGATGACTCAACTGGTCTTGTGGGTAGTGCTTTGGTGTGTGGTAAGCAAGGAGTAGTAGCACCAGTGATGGCAGTGGCGGTATCAGTAGTAGCGTTAAGAAAAGCAGTAGCACCAGGAGTAAAAGCAGTAGCAGTAACATTAACATTGTTATTATTATTTAAGCCACATTAACGAAGTTTCTCACTGACAAGTAAGAAAATATAAGGAACTGACATATTTGGAGTTCCATCCCCAAAAAATAAATAAATAAATAAATTAATTAATTAATTAAAAAGACAGATAAAGAAAGAAAGAAAGCAATAAAATATAAAAAAGAAAGAAAAGTAAAAGAAAAAAAATGTACTCATTGTCATTACATTGAACAGTCTGGTTACGAGTCTCTTTCTCACACTGCGGCGAGGAATACATCATCAACACTAGACGTTCTCTGCCGGAACGTGTTCAAAACCTGACGGAACAACCATCACCTAATAATCTATCCTAGCAGTGCGGTAGGGACGACTATATCTATTCTACGAAGGACACTCACCATAATAACTCCACATGCCGGACAAACACCTCCCAGATCGTTAAGGGGGATTTAGATACGACGCCCCCCCTGACTTCAGATGTATTGGCGGAGGAACACACATGATTTGTTTCCTCTGCCCTTCTAGCATAACCGCCTAGCAATATTACACGATACAGGTGCCTAGTTAAACTCCCCTGGTCACTGGAATACGCAAGTCTCTTCATCATGTCAAAGTAGTGTTGCATTAAAGAGATGTAAATCTGCGAATGGAATCACTAAATGAAATACCACATCAATTTGCTCTCTGGTCAACATGTAACATCAAGACCAATCTAGATACATCAGGCATCGCGTCTCATTCCTCCGCGCACTCTGAGGATGGAAGGTCTGCATGATTTGATTTATTTCCTTAAGAGAAACTCCATCCTCAAGGTATTTAATAAGATGGTGCCAGACATTCAGAGTATTTAAAGCACTGAAGGTATTAATTAAGAAACCCTAAGTCGGGGAGGCGAGGCTTGGCCCGAGGCATAAACCTCCGCAGACAAAGTACAGCTGCAGTTTTTTTTTTTTTTTTTGTCTCGCTTCCGCTCTCTGTCCTTATTTGTCTGCTTGTTTTCCCTTGTTCGGCTTGGTTCGCGGAATTTGCCAATAATCGAGACAAAAAAAAAAAAAAAAAGCTTTAGCAAAAACAATGGCTACAGGAGAAAAAAACATCAATAGACACCAGCGATATGACTCTGGGCCACGTGTACTTTTAATATTACGTGCAGGAAACGTAGTGCTTGAATTCAATGTAAGACCTCAATAAAACATAATGCTCAGCTTACGCAAGTTCCTGATGCGACTGATATAGAGTATCAAGAACCTGATTTTGTTTAATGTTAAGAACTGATATGCTCAAGAAGTGTATGCTTGATTGTGCCAAAATTTCTTTCATTGTGTACTTATTTCATTGTATATGGACTGTCAAGTAGCAATGATTTTGCATGCTACTATGTTGCATACCATTTAGTTTAAGATATGACAAGCCTGTAGCCAATAAACGTATCTATCTGTCTATTTAGTACTACAGTGTCTGTAACCAAAGGAGACATGCTTTTTCAGGATGCGATAATCCAATTAAGACACCTATCCTTCTCGCCATGACCGGATCGATGAGTTTGTAGTAATCATCTCACCTTCTGCCACAGAATGAATTAAAACAAGCCTGTCTTGTCCTGGTGCCATGTTACCTGTTTCATTCAAGGAAGCCAGAAATGTCTATATTACGAATTTCTGTTTCTTTACGCACTCTGCAGATATCTGTGAGACAATTTCCTATTTATCAGCTTATTATATGAATTATCCATTGTTCATCAGCTGATTGAGAGAGAGAAAAAATAAAAACTGACCTTATCTCATTCATCTTGTAATGTACGGAAGAGACACACAATGTGACGCACGGGAGCAGCTCCTGTCTCCTAATACTAAGTAGAATGGGCTCATATCCTCAAACGTTTGCGCACCTCATCTCGACTGCTTTTAACAGGTTCTAGTGGGGACTACTGTGGTTTTCAAGGATATTTTCATGATCCTAGTGAGAGATTGACATGATTTCTTTATCGTCAATGAATGAAACACTCAGGAGAACCCGACCAGTCATCTCCTTAGCCCTTGAAAACAGTCCTGATGAGAGAACAAAGCGATGAAGGATGTAAACTGGTGCCGCAGAGCAAACAGGCTACCTTGCCGCCGCCCCGATGTCGACCAAGAGCGGCAGCATGGTGAATCTCGCAGCCATGATCAATGTGCACAGGTCGTTAGGGTTCCGCTTATTCTATGCACATCCACTCACTTCTCCTTAATGGCCAGTAGAGGATCGCTTTCCGCAACTAGTGGTAAACCCTCGGCCACGAACAACGAGCGCTGCCCCTCCTCCCCCCTTCCCCCACCAACAAACGTATAATACAAGCAAGCAGTCTGAAATGTTTAGTATTTTCCCGGCCGCTCAGTGGAAGCAAAACAAAGTCTTTTTGAATACCAGATTTCTGTGCGGAAAAAAGAAATCACAGGGGAAAACTGCACATTAATATTACTATTCTCTTCCAGCAGTGGAGCGTAAAACAATTTGAGAAGAAAGTGGCCGTGTCGCGACAGCAAAGTTTAATGCTGGGAAATTTAATAATGCAATTTTCTTTGCCTTTTGTATCAGCCACGAAAGGAAAAATAAAGTAAAAAAAAAACGTATTGGTCCAAAGTAAAACCAACATTAAAACAATTGCAGTGTTGTGAAATTCTCTCATCATGTTTTCAAAATATTTTCCTTTGCACCAAACCGTGTTGGAGGGGGTGGGGAGAAAGAAAGGAGGGGCGGAGGCAGCATGCTAGGGAGGGACCGGGGAAGGAGAGGAGGCGGCAGGATACTGCAGTACATTCTGGTATTCATTTATTGCCTTTTTTTCCTTGTTTCACGAAGGCCGCCCACCGCCGAAGATACTTTGGTTGGGGAACGGGCGTCTCCTCGACTCTCTCATGGAGTCCCAGGCTTCAGGAAGCACCAGCGAGCCTCTCAGCCTCCCTGAAGGACTGACGCTTGGTCCTGAAACCCTCATTACTCCCAAGCCACCGTCACCACACTCCAACATACTCCCTTCAAGGTCACACATACGACTATCAGACGAGGCAGAAGCTTTCAGCACATCTACTCTCCAGCCCTCCACGCCTCTCCGGCCGTCATCAGTGCACCGAGGGGAGCCGTACAACACCCTCACGCTGGGCCCCATCACCCGCGCCCATCTCAACATGCGGCTCACCTGCCAGGCCGTCAACTCCAACCTCACGCAGCCCGCCTCCCTCACTCTCACCCTCGACATGAATCGTGAGTATTGTCTGCTTCTTATTCTTGCCTCAAATCTTGCAACCTGAGTCCACCTATACGCTGTATTACGCCACTACTCTTTTTTTTTTTTATGGGCTGGTGTCGTGACATTTCCAGTCAACTGCATACGCCTCTCATGTTAAAAAATAAATAAAAAATAAATAAAAAATAATACGCTTATTGGTTCACGGCTCATAACATACTCGTACTATAATGCTTACACAAGCTGATCTTTACACATCTGATTCTAATATCTCATGGTCACCACATAATATATACTATCGAGTCACACACAAGAAGAATATAGGAACATATGAACATAAGGAAAGCTGCAACATGTCAGCTCGCCTACACGTGGCGAGCCCTGTGTAGAACTTGCATATCTATACCCACTATCATCATTATCCATAAATTTATCAAACCTCTGAACGCTCTCTTTTGATTCGTCACTACCAGTATGATTATTAAAGTTATTCCAGTCATCTACAAGTATTTGTGAACCGATTTCTTCCTATTTCAAAATAACAGCCACTTCTAAAATTAAGGTCTGTCACTACCACAGGGTAACACCTCGTCCTACAGAGCACCAGCAGGACTAAACACTGTGCCCCCTGTGAGGTTCGAACTCACGGCCCCTGGTTTACGAGACCAGTGCTCTACCACTGAGCTAAGGAGGCTGTCAGACGTGATCGAGTGCTCACAGTCATGCTCCACATTATAGTTTTCATAGTATGGATTTCTCACGCACATTACTATAGATCCTTAACACACATTCCTTTGTCTTCTCCCTGACTGCCGCACCGTCTGTCTCTCATGCTTCCTGGTTCTCATTTCACTGGTTTCCTTCCTACTGCTCCTCCATGATATACAGACTTCATGGTATAGATTACTAACACACATTCCTTTGTCTTCTCACTGATCCGTACACCGTCTGTCTCTCATGCTTCCTGATTCGTACTCCGCTGGTATCCTTCCTTTCCTCCTTCCCAGCCTCCCGCCTGGCCGTCGTTTTAACATCCAAGGTTACTACTTTCCCTCGACTTCCTTCCCCCGTTGTTCTCTCCCTCCGTGTACAGTCATATTGGCTAAACCCCTACTTATAAACCCTCCTCGTTGATCCTCAGCCCAGCACTGTCTTGCCTCGCCTTCCCTCCCTGTAAGGTCGCTGACTCCTAGACCGTCAGTAAGGAGTCGAGCCTTACCGAGGGGGCAATATACAGCTGGGGGAGGGTGGCATCTAATACACACTATACATAAATCCCGCAGCATGTTCGCTATACCATTACGCCTGTTTGTACGCATGTGGTAATTTTTCTCCTACATCGCCAAAGCTGTGATACTCCATTTGCAGTTCCTCCGAGAAGAAAAAAGAAGAGCGGGAAAACGGAAAAGCATGAAGAGGAAGTGCGAAAGAAAAACGAGAAGGATAAGGCAGGGAAATAGCAAAGTAAAGAAAGGAGTTAAACGGAGCAAGGGCGTGATTCACTGATGTGAGGGTAAATGAGGGAAAGAGAGAGGGAGTGATAATGACAGAGTGAAGGGAATGGAAAGACGGATGGCACGCATGAATACAGAAGGGGATTATGGGAGAAGATGGGAAGGCTGAATGAAGACATCACGGTGGGAGAGAGAGAGAGAGAGAGAGAGAGAGAGAGAGAGAGAGAGAGAGAGAGAGAGAGAGAGAGAGAGAGAGAGAGAGAGAGAGAGACAGACAGAGAAAGAGAAAGAGAAAAGAGGGGAGAAGATAACAGGACAGACTGCGACTGAGGAAACAAGAGAAAGAGCAAGTGAGAGAGAGCACCAAACAGGAGGGGGAGAGAAGACGACAACACGAGGGGACGATGCAAGACGCCACTGCTGCAGAAGGGAGAAAGAAAGGGGGAAGAAACTGATACACATATTAGCGAATTCACTCTTTGTTTCCCCCTCTGCATTTCCCTTATGCCAAGGAGGGACTGAGGACTGAGGGGCTGACTGGAATGCCTTGTAAATACGTGCATGAACATATTCTCTCCCCAGGTTACCGCCAGATACCATTCACACACTCAGCTTTTTACCATGTACCAGTCGGCCATCAATCCCACGGTCTGAATGCATGGAGATTTGTTAATTGTAATGAAGAGAAGAATCCTCAGTTACATGGGAGAATTATAAACATACGTACACGGGCGGGCACACACACACACACACACACACACACACACACACACACACACACACACACACACACACACACACACACACACACACACACACACACACGTATTCTGGTGTCATCGAAACTAAGGAATGCTTCCCAAGGGCATTCTCTCTCTCTCTCTCTCTCTCTCTCTCTCTCTCTCTCTCTCTCTCTCTCTCTCTCTCTCTCTCTCTCTCTCTCTCTCTCTCTCTCTCTCTCTCTCTCTCTCTCTCTCTCTCCACCCACCTTCGCCACCCTCTACAGGTCTCACGCCTCATAACTTCTGCATCACCATTAATGTCTCTTTCTTTCTTCTCTTAAAAATGCCACTCCATCTTACTACACGCTTTCTCTCTCTCTCTCTCTCTCTCTCTCTCTCTCTCTCTCTCTCTCTCTCTCTCTCTCTCTCTCTCTCTCTCTCTCTCTCTCTCTCTCTCTCTCTCTTACACACAC
>NC_087152.1:10755000-10772500 GCF_035594125.1 Scylla paramamosain
AGAGCACACAAAAATTCTGAGCCAAGACGCTGAATCGTTGACTTCGTTTTCCGTTTTTTTTTTTCCAACCACTGTGGAAAGCTGCATACCATTCTCCTATATCCATCGCCAAGAAAAAGAAATGAGCCACAGACACATACTTTAGTTATATTTATCTATCTCTGACTTTTCTGGAGCTATGATAAGTATGTATGTGCGTATGTATGTGTATTTTCATGACTGCACTGATGTATAGCCACAATTTATCGTATCACGCAGTTAGAGAGGCAGCTCACGTCTTTCCCTCGGACTAAGACAAACAGTGAGAGGAGGAAGAGGAGGAGGAGGAGGAGGAGGAGGAGGAGGAGGAGGAGGAGGAGGAGGAGGAGGAGTGAAGCATCTCTGGGTTGTGAGTTCCCAGGCAGCAAAAAAAAAGAAGCGTGCAGACATCTCGTGAAGGACAATATAAAAGTCGTGTTTGGGCGAGTGCCTTCAGACGGGCTCATCCCTTCCAGTGTTTGCTCTGTGGCTATAAATGTCTCTAAATAAGGTCTGTAAACGGACGCATCGTGTTCCGAACTTGGATCCACTACGTAACTGTATCGTCAGGAAGGTAGTTGCTGCAGAGGCACATTTACGTTCATCATGAATGCTAGTGCTTTTTTTTTTTCGCCCAATCGCCTATACTATCAGGAAATAGGCGCTTTAATGGCAGTTCGCAGCATCAAGACGGCAGTTCACCAGCTCAGCAATACGCACTAGTAATTTAAAACTTTTTAATGGCCAGGCAGTGCAGCCTCTTCTAGATACGGATGATCCTCTAAGGTGTACAGCCTCGCACCGGGGGAATTTCTCGCTGTTGAGTCAATTATGTTTCAGGCAGAAATCTATGCCGGTTAAGTATGGAAATTATTTCTCAGTGAATATGGGACGTGTCTATGGCTAATATGACTTTTCTTTCTCTTTTTTTTTCTTTTTAGTGTGAAATGTAGCAAATAAAGCCCCCTTCCTCCCCCCTACACACACACACACACACACACACACACACACACACACACACACACACACACACACACACACACACACACACACACACGCACACCCACACCTCCCTCCCTTACATCAGGGCAGTAAAGATGGCTGGTGCCGGGCCGTCCAGTGTTGCCTCGAGTGTAGTCCTGATGAAGTGACACTAAAGTTCCACGCGCCAGCCGCCCGCCGCCCGACACGCCGCCCTGCCGCCCTGCTGGCTTTGATCCCATTGGCCTAGCGCCCAATTGTTTTCTTTTCTATTTCGAAAGCAAACAAAAATTCCCCCGTCGTATTGCATCGCAGTATTTTACTTCTCTATTCCCAGTATGACACAGTGACACTCGTATTTTTTGAGAAGGAAATCAAGTTATCGATCAAATTTAGTTGTGCCTTCCACTCCCAAATATCTATACAAAGTATTTTTGCATACATCCATATTTTAATTGACAATTATTCTATTTCACATTCATCAATGCTTTGTGTTCCTCCTGCTTTCCGGGTATGGCTTTTAATATTTCCTCCTGTTCTTCGTTTTGATGAAATATTTTAAAGGCGCGCTCACCCCGGCAGCGCAACCCTCCGCCCGCACGCCTTGATTACACGGTGTCGCGAGAGACGAGGCAGTGGAGCGTAAGGGCAAGGACGAGACCGTCATGCCTGTACAGCCGAGCGAGCAAAGCCTGCTTTTTCAGTACCCTATCTGTCGCCCAGCTAGACAGCCTGATGATTGCACTGAACAGTCATGAGAATTCATACCGTCACAAACATATACGCACAAACAACATAATAGGAGAGGAAGGTCTTCCCAATCTCCTCGACATATTATATCTTTCACTTCCATCTGTTCCTCTTCCGTACTAAAACATTCTCCCTCCCCTACAACACAACACATTCCCCTTTTCCTATGACACCACACTTTCCTTTTCTCGCCATGCCTTGCTAAAAGTCATCCCCCCAGTGCAACACTCCGGCTGTCGGTTTCTCTGTGTCACAGTATGGTTCCTTTCTACCTTTACGAGTATGTTACGTCAGCGTTCCCTTCCTATTTCCCTCGTAAACATCAACCCATTCTTCCTTATACCACACCACACATTGCAGCGTCTCTTTGCCACCCCACGCCTCTTTTCGTCTCCCAGCCACGCAATAACTACCTTCCCGCATTAATAATATGTTTTCCCTCTTGATCCTCTCTCCCTCAGACATCAGAGGACGGAAATGTGACTAGCAGCACTGTGACTCTACTGCCGCAGCCTGAGGACGATGGCTCCTACCTACAGTGTGTGGCAGAGACGCACGCCGCACCCGCCACCCTGGAGGACACCTGGGGGCTGACTGTCCACTGTACGTGTCCCTAGTTTACTGTATTTTAGAATTCTTAAATTTTTATTCCCCTTGAGTGTTCGCTTCGTCAGGTTATTCATATTCTTGGCGTGAGTCCCGTAAGGTTTCAGCGTCTCAGGGAACAGTTTACGATGCAGTCCAAAGATAAGTACACGAGTCTTCGTGGTCAGGACTCCGAAAAATTTACGTATCTCACTCTACGGTCAATGTCCCTGCCGTCTGTTCACATAAGAATTTACGACACAGTTCAAAGATATCTATACGAGTCGTTTCGTGGTCAGGACTCGTTTGAAAAATTAACGTGCTTCACTCTACGGTCAATTTCCCTGCAGTCTATCCACGACCTTGCTTAGCCCTCGTAGTATCACTCCTCCAGTCAAGTGTGCGAGTAGGTTACGAGCGTGTCCCCGGAACTGAAGCTAAGGAGTGAGTGCCTTGGTCGCTCTCCAGATGAAGGCGACGTTTACATCCCACTTAAAACTTTTACTTGGTTTGAAGACGTCTCTCGTGACATAAGGGTCCGTATTCATAAGCTCTCCGGCACTTCACCTCGACTGTTCCCAGAAGGCTCGAGTGGAAGCTACCAGGGATGTTTTCTCTATGCCTTGGACAGTTTGTCATGAGTTCAGCATCACTAATAGGAAGGCCACTAACGAGATCCCAGCTAGTAATCTTTGTAGCCTTTGCGAAATAATTCTAGTGAAAGTTCAAAGCGTTTAAGAATGCAAACCAAGAAGCCATCATCATCATCATCATCATCATCATCATCATCAGGTTATCATTCTTTTCCTCTCCACTTTACAACTCTACTAAAAAAAGGGAAAAGTTTTTACTGTGCATTTTCCTCCAACTCTCAGTAACACATGGGAGGGAGCACCGTAACCCGGGAAATTCTTATCAATTAGAGGACCTTTAATAAGAATTCTAATTACATAAGGAGTTGGTGGCACTTGTGTCAGGAGCAGTTGTGCGGAGATATTAGGAAGGGAAAGTTAGCACTGACTTGAGATTGGCGTGTGTGTATTCAGTGGAGAGAGAGAGAGAGAGAGAGAGAGAGAGAGAGAGAGAGAGAGAGAGAGAGAGAGAGAGAGAGAGAGAGAGAGAGAGAGAAAGAAATTTGCGCCTCATCTTATTCCCGTGTGAAGATAGTGATTAATCTGTATCTGTTACACACAAAATGCCTCTTTCCATTATTGAGTACAAATGCCACTACAACGACTGCCCTCGCCCAGGTCCACACAGCCCTGACATGGTTACCTTTGAGCAATGCCTGGAGACGGTACTGGGGCGGAGAAAGGTTCCGGTTACCCTGCTCTCTATGACGATGCCCAGGAGAGGTGTTGTGTATTATGGAAAACACAGATAATAAATAAAGTAAATTAGGTGAAATCAAATTAGCAAGAATACAATGAATTATTATATAAAACAAATAAATGTAATGAAATACATATAAAAAATACAGGAAAAGAAAGAAAAGAACAATTAAGAACATAAGAACATAAGAAATAAGGGAAGCTGCAAGAAGCGACCAGGCTTACACGTGGCAGTCCCTGTATGAAATATACCTACCTATTTCCACCTATCATCCCCATCCATAAACCCGTCTAATCTTTTCTTAAAGCCCCTAATGTCCTAGAACTAACAACATGATTACTGAGTTCGTTCCACTCATCTAACACTCTATTTGAGAACCAAATTCTTCCTATCTCTTTCCTAAACCTAAATTTTTCAATTGCTGATCCTAAGAATTTTGCTTACATCCCCTTTGTTATAACCCTTATACCACTTAAAGACTTATATCAGTTATCCTCTTAACCTACGTCTCTCTAAAGAATGTAAATTTAACAACTTCAATCTCACCTCGTAAGAAATACTCCTCATCCCCTGTATCCTTTTAGTCATTCCCCTCTGAACTGATTCTAATAGACCTATATCTTTCCTGTAATGTGGGGACCAGAACTGCACAGCGTAGTCTGGATGAGGTCTGACCAGCGCCAAGTATAACTTCAATATTACTTCAGAGCCTCTACTTTTAACACTCCTAAAAATGAATCCTAATACCCTATTTGCCCTGTTTCTGGCATCTATGCATTGTTTTCCTAGACCGAGTACAGAACTAACTACAATTGCATAAAATAAACGAATAAAGTGAAATTAACAAAAATACAATAAAAATATGCAAGACAAACAAATATAAAACAAATAAAATAAATAAATTTTCCTTGCCTAATAGGAACACCCAGCTGAAGGGAAAAGAAAAAAAAATGGCGCAATGAGCCCTACGCTAACACTTGCTACTCTTCCATGAAACAGGATCTAATAAGGTTACATTAGTCACATCAGCATTTTTGAGGAGTCCTGAAATCCTTAAGACACTGAATAAGAATGCCATAGTGGCGGAGTCCTGGTGTCCTTTCAGAGGGTGCGGTCTTAATAAGCTTCCCATCCTTCCTCGCTTCGTAATGAGACACCATCTATTTTTAGGCTTGATTTAGTACGGCAGCCTCACTGAGTTTCCATTCATGAGGCAAAGCGTTCTTATTAATGAAACACAAAAATTCAGGTGGCGTTATTTGCAGAGTTGTGGCTCACCATGAGTGACATGTCGCTTTGGAAATTTTGAAGCCTTTGTTTTAGTTTGCGACAAATGTTTTCCTCTCAACGCGTGCAGAATTATTATACATTAAAGAAGGGATCAACATGTACCTGCTCAGCCACGTATCATAACGCTGCATTATTCAGTGTTACTCGTCCAGGGAAGCCACGGATCTGGTGCTTCTTTACATAACACCAAGACGCGTACCGCACGGCCCTTGTG
Source organism: Scylla paramamosain (assembly GCF_035594125.1). NCBI lineage: Eukaryota > Metazoa > Arthropoda > Malacostraca > Decapoda > Portunidae > Scylla > Scylla paramamosain. The sequence continues at coordinate 10,760,171 of NC_087152.1, forward strand.
TCCTGCTGCACGTGTCCTCAGCTGCTACTCTGCTGATCAGGGGAGACCGCCACAAACGAAATAGAGGACGTGTTGATATAAGTTGAAGGGGAAAATTGACAATATGTAGTAGCAGCAATAGTATTGGTGGTGGTAATGGTAGTGGTAGAGGTGATGGTAGTAGTAGTAGCAGTAGTAGTAGTAGCAGTGGTGGTAGTAGTAGTAGTAGTGGTAGTAGTAGTAGTAGTAGTGGTGGTAGTAGTAGTAGTAGTAGTAGTAGCAGTAGTAGTAGTAGTAGTAGTAGTAGTAGTAGTAGTAGTAGTAGTAGTAGTAGTAGTAGTAGTAGTAGTAGTAGTAGTAGTAGTAGTAGTAGTAGTAGTAGTAGTACTGTCAACACCACCACCACCCATTACAACCACTTCCACCACCAGTAGTAGCGAGAGTGGTGGTAGTGGTGGCGGCGGTGATAGCAGTATAGTAAACTTCGTTATAATAATTGTGAATATTCCAGTATTACCGTGATATCATTTTTATCTTGCGTTACAGTTTTATAAAGCAATAATAATTACTAACAGCATGCACCACATTGCTGGCACTAATGTCAAGCGTATCATGTTAAATGTTCATACTAAATTGTACAGAATAGTTGCAATAATTTTTTGCCTTTCACCCTCTGTTCAATATTTTTATGGCTTAGGGCTAAAAATTCAATCATTTATATAAGAAAAAACATGAAAAAAACAAAAGAAACAAGAATCCATCAGGCCTACACGTGGCAGTCCCTTTATAAAACATACCTACCTATATCCACCTATCATCCCTATCCATTAATTAATCTAATCTTTTAAAAACTCCATATTGAATCTGCTCTAACAGTCTGATAACTGAGGCTATTCCATTCACCTACCACCCTGTTTTAGAGCCAATTTCTTCCTATCTCTTTAAATCTTTGCCCATCTGGTTTAATCGCACTGTTATTGATGTTAGTGTCTATATAGGTGTGTGTGTGTGTGTGTGTGTGTGTGTGTGTGAAAGAGAGAGAGAGAGAGAGAGAGAGAGAGAGAGAGAGAGAGAGAGAGAGAGAGAGAGAGAGAGAGAGAGAGAGAGAGAGAGAGAGAGAGAGAGAAAGAGAAAGAGAGTTCAGAATATGGATCTTAACGGACATCCCATCACTTCCCGTCTCTCGTCCTCTCTTCCCTCATCTACAAGTGTGGCGCATCTTCATATCCGCCCCAGCCCGCCCTTCATCTCGGCTCTCTCATTTACTACTCTTCCTCCTCCTCTTCCACTTGACATCCTGCTCGGTTTGTTCCTGATCCAGCACGCTCTTCTCTCCCTCCTCCTCTTCTAGCTATTCCTCCTCCTCCTCCTCCTCCTCCTCCTCCTCCAGATTATCACATCCTCATCCTACCATAAAGACAAGTTTGCGAAGTCTCCATCTGTTTCCTCAGTGTTTATTGCCCGGAGAGAGAGAGAGAGAGAGAGAGAGAGAGAGAGAGAGAGAGAGAGAGAGAGAGAGAGAGAGAGAGAGGGAGAGGGAGAGAGAGAGAGAGAGAGAGAGAGAGAGAGAGAGAGAGAGAGAGAGAGAGAGAGAGAGAGAGAGAGAGAGAGAGAGAGAGAGAGAGAGAGAGAGAGAGAGAGAGAGAGAGAGAGAGAGTCCGTCTAATTCTAATGCAGAGCTCAAGTTTCCATTCATGTATTTGCCGCAACTTTCCTTCCCCAAGACGACGGAGGGCGGAGGTGGAGGCGCGTTAAGCAAACCTTCACCCGCACCTCTGCACCCCCACCTATCTCTCTCTCTCTCTCTCTCTCTCTCTCTCTCTCTCTCTCTCTCTCTCTCTCTCTCTCTCTCTCTCTCTCTCTCTCTCTCTCTCTCTCTCTCTCTCCCCCTGAATGTTCATTGCTCCAGAACATTAATTTACAGCCTCACTTCTCACACTCCATCAGCAGATGTAATTAAGTACGTGAGAACATTACCTCGAGGCGGCACTTAATCCATAACTGGCACCGTAGCACACACGCAAACACCTCCTTTGCCCACCTTCTTTAGTCTTCCGCCTCCTTCCGTCTCCCTCAAGGCTGGGAACAAAGTGTAATAGAATGTCATATCGTGGGATTGAGAGCACAACACTGGCGGCACTAAATCCGAGGTGTAGACTTGGCCAACTGTTGTTTTGAGTTATGCCGTCTCTTAACGCCACCGAGGAATGGAGTGCGGGAATGGACGGGGCGGCACGCCAGTGTCTCTGGTTCCAGGGCGTCCCCTTTCTGCTGTCATTACGCTCGTCCCATCCGTCATAACATTAGTGGGTTTCTTTTGTCGCGTTATACAAAAGGTGCAAAATATGAATGTTTTCCTCATCAGTCCTTCCTAAATAGGTCACTGAAAAGACTGAATTCTTTCTTTTTTTCACCTATATTATATCGCCGCTTTAGTCATGCCCTGCGGCTGCATCTCCGACAAAAGCCTTTCGGAGTCACGGCCTTGGAATATGTGGGGTCCGGAGGGATTTCAATGGGAGACAGGCAATTTCTTGGGCTTCTTTCAAATGCTCGCTCCCTTCACAGACGTACCCAAGGCATCTGCCAGGTTCGGGTCCTCACTCAACGCCCATAACATCAAGGAGGGTGACGACGTATATTTCGAGTGCTCCATAAAGGCCAACCCTCGAGCCACCGTGGTGTCCTGGAGCCACAATGTAAGTCCCACACTCTCATGGCGGGAGACTCCATTCTAAATGTAAGGGAAACATGTTGGTGTTCCTTATGATAATAGCAGTGACTGAATGTAACGTTTTGTCCAGATTCACCATCAAGTAATTCTGCAAACATTAACTACTGCCATCCCATCACCACATGAACGGGTATTTCATGTGCCGTGGTGGTGATTCAATGTAGCGTGTCGTCTAGTCATTACCAGACGGCTAGGCAAGCATTAACTACTGTATTCCAATCACCACTTTCACGCCTCTTCTATGCCATGCCGATGTAGAGCAACGAGCTGGTGCACAACGTGTCTGCCGGGGTGATCATCAGCAACCAGAGTCTCGTGATGCAGCGGGTGGCGAGGGCCCAGGCTGGCCACTATGCCTGCCACGCGCGCAATGTGGTGGGCCTTGGCACCTCCAACACCCTCACGCTGGATGTCAAGTGTGAGTCCCGACCACTATGCTGGAAGTAACACTCCATGCATGAGTTAATTTGCTGTCCACCACTAATCGTTCCTAATTGGCTTCCGGTGTTTATACTCAACACAGGACACTCTGTTGTTTTTAATGAGTTGAGCATGGCCCTTCCCCTCCCCCTTCCTAGATGCCCCTGTATGCTCGCCGGGCCAAATCACCACTTATGCCGTGGCCCGCTACGAGGACGCCGAGGTGAGCTGCTCCGTGGACGCGAATCCTGAGCAGCACACCTTCCGCTGGACGTTCAACAACACCGCAGACACCATTGACGTTCCGGGCAGCCACTTCAGCACCTCCAGCGGCCACAGCGTCATCACTTACACGCCCATGACGGAGCTGGACTACGGCACGCTGCTCTGCTGGTCCACTAACGACATCGGCAGCCAGAGGGAGCCCTGCGTCTTCCACATCGTTCCGGCAGGTCAGTCACCAAGCAAGTTAGCGAATCAGATGTATGTTCAGTCAGGCAGGCAGAGAGTTAGCGAGTCAGGCAAGCAAGGAAACAGGAATTTAGTTATTCACTCAGGCAAGCAGATAGTAAAAAATATAGTCAGTCAGTTAAGCAAGCAAGCAGGCAGTTGTAAATACTGTTAGTCACTCAGAGAGTCAAGCAGGCAGTCAAGAATTCAGTCAGTAAGTCAAACAAGCACGCAAGCAGTCAGGAATTTAGTCAGTCATTCAGACAGTCACGCAGACAGCCCTGGTTTCAGGCAACGACTGGCTGAACATGACAATGATAATGTTATATCGATGATGTTATCAATGTCATCGATAGGCAGGTAGGCAAGCAGGCAGGCAGGTCGGTAAGGAAGAACGCTGAAGAAGATTAATTATTTATTTATTGGCCATGATGACCTCGCATTTCATATTCGCTTAATTTGGAGAGCTGCTTTTATCATTACCATTATTATTATTATTATTATTATTATTATTATTATTATTATTATTATTATTATTATTATTATTACTATTATTATTTATCACCATCACCACCACCACCACCACCACCACAACCACCACCACCACCACCATCATCATCATCATCATCATCATCATCATCATTCCGGGGAACTCGTACACTGGAGCCACGAAGGAGGAATCCCGCCTCTGCATTCCCCGCGCGTTAGTTCAAGGCGAGTGAGATCGAAGGAGCGAAGGGAGTGGGAATCCCCTCCTGTGTGTTTTCAGTCTTGTGATGAGACGAAGCGTTATGTAGACGCCTGGCTCAGATATTCACCTTTAAGGGGATGTCAGTCAGGTAGATGGATATACCTAAGTAGATTATTATTATTATTATTATTTTTATTATTATTATTATTATTATTATTATTATTATTATTATTATTATTATTATTATTATTATTATTATCATTATTATTATTATTAGTAGTAGTAGTAGTAGTAATATTAGTAGTAGTAGTAGTAGTAGTAGTAGTAGTAGTAGGAGTAGTTATTATTATCATCATTATTATTATTATTATTATTATTATTATTATTATTATTATTATTACTATTATTATTATTATTATTGTTATTATCATTATTATTATTATTATTATTATTATTGTTGTTATTACTATCATTATTATTATTATTATTATTATTATTATCATTATTATTATTATTTTTATTGTTGTTATCATTACTGCGGTTGTTGTTGCTATTTTCATTAAAAAAAATTTTCCCAGAGATGCATTAGTTTATATGTAATCTGTGAAGGCAAGCCCGAGCCACCTGGAAACTGTTCGGTGTTCGACGGCACAAGGACCTCAGTGCGGGTGCGGTGCGCGGCGGGGAGCAGCGGAGGTCTCCAGCAGACATTCACGCTGCACGCCAGTCTGCAGGGAAGCCTCCACGTCCTCAACCTGACGGCGGACTCCACTCCAGACTTTCTAGTACGTCACACCACCGCAACTTATGCTTCTAATATGTTTTCATTTTCCCTCTACTTCCCCCTAATGTTTGTGATAAGCTTTCATCTCTGACACAGAGACCACACTGCCCGCCCGGATACAAGCAATAGTGAACAATACGCCATGTTTATTCATTTGTTGCATATATGCATTTTGTTTTTTCTATTTATGCATTTGTTTTTGAATACGTGCACTTTAATCAAGTATTCAACTCCACGCGGCAGGTAGGCGGGCTGCAGGAGGGGGGCCAGTACCAGCTGGAGGTGCGGGCGGTAAATGAGCGAGGCCGCAGCACTGCCGCCCATCTCACTCTCACCAGCGCGCCTAACGGCTCTGCTTACCATCTGCACGGTCAGTAAAACTCCGCAGACAACACGGGAGCGAAATTACCTGCCATTTGTCAGTGAAGAGCTGCCCTATAATACAGTATATCCACTTTGTGTGATCCATATATAAAAACACGGCTCAGGAATCAATACTTTAGGAACTCCTCTGCACGATTAAAGTTATTCCTGACGGAGAACACATTGGCAGACGGGCCCTTGGAGGCGGAGGTGCGCGATGGTGGACAGACAGCGGCCGGCCCGAGTACAGGCACGACGGGCATCAGCAGCAGCAGTGGCAGCGGGAACTCTAGCCTGGACGCCCTTCAGCTGCCTAACTTTATTCTGGGCGTATTGGGCGCGGGGTCTGGCCTGCTGCTGCTTCTTATCCTCCTCCTGCTGCTTCTCACGCTCCGCCACAAAAGGCTTCTGCCGCCTCGCCTTCAGGCAGAGCGTCAGCTCCACGTCAGAAGGGAGACAGAGACGAGGTGTGGCCCGGAGTCTCTGCCCACGACGCCTGACCATGACACCACCTGTCTAGAGAGAGACTTGCAGGTGTGTGTACGAGTATGTATGCATATGGTATGTGTGGCTGTGGGTAGGAGAGAGAGAGAGAGAGAGAGAGAGAGAGAGAGAGAGAGAGAGTTATATATACAGAATGTACTGTAACTATGGCCAAACAAATGCAGCGCTGACAGATGCATCACCGCCAGCCCAATACAAACAGAGGGTTATAATGATAAAATAAAAATAATGCAAAAAAATGGAGAGGATCGTTTTCCAGTATACGAGTACATTGGTTGGTGAGCAATTATATGTGACGAGCGGTCCAATTATTTGCAATGTTTCTACCCTCACCAATAATGCTTTGCTCTTTTTAGTTTCCATTTGTTATCATTAGCGGCAGTGGTGGTGGTCGTGGTGGTGGTGGTGATGGTGGTGGTGGTGGTGGTGGTGGTGGTGTTGTGGTGGTGGTGGTGGTGGTGGTGGTGGTGGTGGTGGTGGTGTGATGATGGTAATGGTGAGGTAGTAAAAGTAGTAGTAGTAGTAGTAGTAGTAGTAGTAGTAGTAGTAGTAGTAGTAGTAGTAGTAGTAGTAGTAATAGTAGTAGTAGTAGTAGTAGTAGTAGTGGTAGTAGTAGATGTAGTAGTAGTTCAATTCAATATTCTTTATTCACACAAGATGTGTACACAAACTAAAATACATACTAAAACTAAAAGAAAGAAAAACATTTCATTTAATTATTAAAAAAAAAGACATAAATTTATACTAAATTAGACAATATCATACTGAATCCGACGTCACTCGGTGCACAAAGCATCAATCAACATCTTAGTTTCCCTTACATCTAAGATTGTGGTATCACATCTATCCCTCATCAAACACAATTCACGAATTTGTGCACCAGTCCGTGCAAGTTCGTACTGGTCACACTGCAGCTGCGTCCAAACCTTATTGATGTCTCCAATATTCATATTAAATTTGTATGAAAGATATCTTACATTACTGCCCATTATTGAATGTCTTCCATAAACCCCCATTCTTCCTATTGTTCTTATAACCATATTGTCTGATGTTAATATTTGGTTTATAAAAGCAATCTCCCGTTTTGCGAACCACATTTCTGGGGGCATAACATTAGCAATGTGAGGAAGCAGACTACAGTGTGTGGTCCAGGGCAGCTTCCACACTCGACGCACTGCAACCCTCCACGCTCGGTACACCGCTTCCATGCTACCATCACACACATTTAAAAGTTGACTACCATAAAAACTAGAACAATATTTAAAAAACAAAGTATTTCTTACATGTGACAGTCCACCCTTAAAACGGGATAAAAATGAATTACATTGTCGATAAAAATCAGTCACACATTTAGAAGTATCACATTTAAAAATATTTCTTCCTAAAACATTTCCCAGGTGTACAATTTCCTCCATAATATCAATAGTTTTACCATTAATTTCTACATTAGGAATTATATTACTTCTTTTATTACCGTGGAAAACTATTAATTTGCTTTTCTTTTCGTTATACACAATGTCATATCTCGATGCATAATCTACACAGATGCTTATCATCTTCTTGAGAGCAAAAACACTTGGTGCTAGACCTTTTAGGTCATCAGCAAACCCGAAGGCTCCTGCATAGGTGCCACCCATGTAGCAGCCAACGCCAGAGTCTCGCAATTCCGTGAGTAACCCGTCTACATAAACACAATACAGTATAGGAGAGATCACACCACCTTGTTTGACTCCATTACTCACTTCAAATGTACTAGACAGTAAGTCATTCCATCTTACGCTTAGTTTTTGATTTACGTACATGTTTAACAATAATCTACATATAAGAGGACATACATTACGTTTCAATAGAATATCAAATAATTTGCAATAATTAACTCTGTCGAAAGCCTTGCTTGCATCTAAAGTAAACCCATAAACAGTTGTACCTTTAGATACATAATAAGACACAGTTTCTCTCACCATTGCTGTACACATAGTAGAGGATGTTCCTTCTTTGAACCCAAACTGCAAATCATTGGTCAATAGTTTATCCCTTTCTCTCATCAATACAATATTATCCAGTATTTTACTCATCAAACTACTAAGAGTAATCGCTCTGTAATTTTCACTGGTATTAAGATTTGCCCAACGACCTTTAGGAAGCGGTATCATAACCCCTTTCATCATGCTGTGGGGAGAGAAACCGTGCCTCAACATGGCTGAAAACAGTACAGACAAGTGTCCGTATAACACATCACCAGCATGTATGAGATGGTCAGACATCAGGTCACCCTCACCTTCTCCCTTTCCAGGCCTCACTCTCCGCAGTGCTTGACGCACCTCATCAGGCGTAATCAAGAGTATACTTTCATTACTATTTTTCTGACAAGAAATTACACTGTTGATGGCAGATTTTAAGCTATCCATCTCATTTGTATCGTATGAGGTACTGTTGTAAAGCTCTTCAAACTTTCCTTTAAATAAATCAGCTATATCTTTAGGACAATGTTTTCCATCAACTGCCTTAGGCGTTTTTTTCTTCTGTTTTCCCTTGTTTCTTACAGATCTCCAAAACTGTCTACCAGAAGCACTAGCCTGCAAACTCTCAGCTAATTTCTCTGTAGTTATTAACTCTTCTTGCTTTATAACCATCTTGCGTGCTTGGTGATAACATTTACGTGTTGTACGGCGTATTTCGGCAATGAGACCTTGCTGAGGTCGTTCACTGTCTACCCATAACCTGTGCCAAAACAAAGCAGTGCGAAAATAACCCTCAACACAATCATTCCAGCCTGGCACAATTTTCTTAACTCTCCCACAATTTGTCCTTGGTATACACTCTTTACTTGCCTTTATAAGTGCATTGGTGATATGATCATAAAATGCTGCTATTTCCATTTCATGCTGGGTGCACATATTATTTCTACACATTAACATATCTTCCGGTAGGGGAACATTTAACAGATATCCAGTGACTAACTCTTTATACCTTAATATATCCTCAGTATTTGCCTTATGCCAACATATGCGCTCGAAGGTCTCATGCTCAATATTTTCCACATTATAAGAAATAGTAACATCTAAAACACACTTTATAGCTATATGGTCTGATGGATTGTTTACAGAATCAATAGTAGTATAAGTCTGAAGGAAGTTAGATATATTGTCTGATATCAAAAAATGATCTATCAGGGATTTAAAATTATTTCCTTTACTGCAATAAGTATAAGCAACTGTGGATAAGGCATCATTATCACAACAATAAAACCTGTACTCATCGATAAATTTAACAAAGGCCCGTGTCTGGGGCGTAACACGGCTAAAATCAGTATTAAAATCACCACCTACTAATATAAAATCTATATCATTACTAAGACTAAGAACTGCTATATCACTCAGTATATTTACATATTCATTCACATTTTGGTCACTTCTTTGATCATCACAGGGCATATATACACATATCACCAAACCCGTTTGTTCTGGTAAATGAACTCGAACAGCACACAATCGTTTGGATTCATAAGGTACAGGAGTGACACGAAACCGCTTGGAGTCACGCCACAGGATGGCTGCTCCGCCGTGCGGCCTACCCCGCACCAGCCGACCCTCCTCCATGGCGCTGACCCCGTGCACATTCACACCCTCACCCACTCCATAAAACCAATCAAGCTGACTCATAAACAAACCATGCTCCTGGATTAAAAAAAAATCACTTTGATTATAAAGCTCACTTAGGAACGGTGCCCTTAAATCATCTGCATATTCACAATTATATGAAACACACGTTAAATTTCTACTGTCTTCCATTTTCATGAAATTGTACAAAAACATTAATTCCTATTTCTCCACTTTTCAACACAAACGCCTTGAGGCCAAATATCAGGTGACAACACTTTAATTTTGTCTCCCACAGAAACTGATAGCTTATATGATTTAAATATGGAATGTTCATTAGATACTAACTGCAATTCAAAATCATTGATTCCCTTGTCTCTTATATAATCCTTTATAACCTGATCATCAGTGTTACTCACAACTCGCGAGAGAAAAAAATCCCTCCTTGGGGGTGGCGCGCCCTTAAACATGTAGTGGTAATAGTGGTAGTGGTAGTAGTAGTAGTAGTAGTAGTAGTAGTAGTAGTAGTAGTAGTAGTAGTAGTAGTAGTAGTAGTAGTAGTTGTTGTTGTTGTTGTTGTTGTTCTTGTTGTTGTTGTTGTTGCTGTTGTTGCTGTTGCTGTTGCTGTTGATGTTGTTGCTGTTGCTGCTGCTGTTGTTGTTGTTGTACTGTTAGCATTTTTACGAGAATGCTGTTGTTGTTAATGGTGGTGGTGGGGGTGGTGGTGGTAAGAACTAAACCAAGGGTCAAGTTTATCCTCCCCTTAGTTTTTGATTGAGAAACACACGGAGGCAGAGAATGAACCTCAGTTGTGTGTGTGTGTGTGTGTGTGTGTAAGTTATCAAAGTTTCTTCCATACTTCCGGTCGCTACACTTGTGTCAGTTCCCTGCTCCTGATTCGAATTAGGGCAAGTCTGACGTCTGCTGTCTGAAGTTCGACACCCTTGCGATAAACTCACCACATCCCATGCATGATGGAAACAGTCCTGGTTTCAGGCAATGGATGGCTGAACATGACAACGATAATGTTATATCGATGATGTTATCAATGTCATCGATAGATAGTCAACTCAAACCGATGCTGACTAGCCTTGCTAATGGGTGTCTGGTATTTTGGTATATGATATTTTTAGCCACAACAGGTGCTTTACGGAACTTTGGATCGCTCGAGCTCCATTCCGTTTTACAATTAATTTAGTTTGAAAACTGTAATATGAGGCCAATTCGTAACTCCGATTTGACCGAGACGATCGACAATCAACATAAATAATTTCTCACATGAGCGTACTGTTCGGTTCCCAGAAACCTTTTCCATAGTACCGAAAATACCTATTCCACAACTAAAATTGCAAGTATAATACCGAAATTTGCATTTTCCAATGGCAGTATTGTCTCAGCTAAACGGAACACTTCTATCAGGATAAAATAAATTTTGACACAGGTCCGGATTCCAATCAGCCTCACACCAGCCACTCATTGTGCTGAATATCAGCACAGATTTAGATCTACGTACCTTTTCTGCCTCATTTGACTGAGACAAATCTCATCTCGCTTTGCCAGGTGGAGGCTGAGAGCGACGCAGACCCCGATGTAATCCCACTGCAGACCTCCTGCCGCGGCTGTGAGATGGAAGCGGCCCCCGCGGCGACGCTCTTACCACCTCACCGATACTCCTACGCTGCCCTGCCCTCCACGGTCAGTGCTGCCCTCATGGGTCCCACGCAGGCTCACCAGTGTCTTGGTGAGGTATGTACTCTTTTCCACATTTGTACTGCTGTGTGATACTGTATGTTCCCTCCCGCAGATGAGTAGCCCCAAGTACAGCGGGATGGGGGCGCCGCCGTGCAGCCAGGGAGGTGAGTGTCCAGCACAGCAGCAGAGGCCTCACCCCGTCCACCACCAGCAGCACCCCTGTCTCCACGACCCTTCGTTATCCTCCACACTGCCTAGGCGGAGTCCTCTCGCCCCTGCTGCTCTCCAGAGTCGCTGTGCTTCCATTATTAACCTGCCACAGCTGCCTTTCCTGGCCGTGGAGGCGGTGGGGCCCCCGCCCAGGCAGTACCTTGCCACTGATAAAAAGCGAGTGTCTTTCGCAAGTCCACCAAACTTTGAGGAAGACGCTCCCAGTACGCCGCTGCTCAGGAAGGGCGACTCCTCCGTGTGACGAAAAATTTCACGAGTTAGTGTACCGAGTGGTGGCGCTAATCCTTCCAGGCCTGAGAAACTGTGAAGTTCAGGGTGGCGACACGCTTCGTGTAACAATCTGCGTTATGACGTGAACGCTGCAGTGGCCACGTGAAAATGTGTGCACGAGTCACCGGGTACGTCCCTCCGAATAAACTTACTTGGAATGTTTTAAATCGACAATAAGTTGGTGAAGTGGTTGCTCTGCAGCAGATCCTCCACATGGACCAGCCCAATCACCGCCGTGCCTTTCCCCTCGTACTGACTTCCTATATCAGTGTTCGTGTGTCTGTGTCTTTTTATCATCTCTCCACCCACACCTATCCACTGCAAGGCTCCCGCGCTACACCCTCATGTCGCCTACGCCATCATATATATATATATATATATATATATATATATATATATATATATATATATATATATATATATATATATATATATATATATATATATATATATATATATATATATATATATATATATATATATATATATATATATATATATAAACACACACACACACACACACACACACACACACACGAACCTAAATCTCTTACGTGGTCTACATGGTTCTCATCCTGCCGAACACAAAGGACAATAAACCTAATAAACAAAG
>NC_087152.1:10775000-10780000 GCF_035594125.1 Scylla paramamosain
TATTTAAGGAAAATGTGTAAATATATATATATATATATATATATATATATATATATATATATATATATATATATATATATATATATATATATATATATATATATATATATATATATATATATATATATGTATATATATATATATATATATATATATATATATATATATATATATATATATATATATATATATATATATATATATATATATATATATATATATATATATATATATATATATATATATATATATATATATATATATATATATATATATATATATATATATGTATATATATATATATAAAACTAAGAGATTAGTAAAAAAATGAGTCGAAAAAAGTTATTGATGAGTAAAAAAATATGTAGAATCTTATCTTTGTTTTATATATATATATATATATATATATATATATATATATATATATATATATATATATATATATATATATATATATATATATATATATATATATATATATATATATATATATATATATATATATATAATAATAATGAAGAGTTTAGTGCAAAAAAAATAAGTAGAAAACAGAATTATTGGTAATTAAAGAAAAACTGTACAATCTTATTTTTTTTCAATATTTAATTATTTAAGAGTTGATAAAAAAAAAAAAAAAAAACATTCGAGTGGTGATTAAACGGAAATTATTATGCAGCACTGAATTAGTTATTAATAATTTACGACACTTAACTGAATGTCCAAATCACTAATGCGTAAATGGATGATAACATTTCTAATCCTCTCAACATTACACCAATGCCGCCGCCGCCTGACTTTACTCCGCCAGTTGGTTTAAATTGTTTGTCTGGTTAACTTTTTTTTTTTAACGAGTTTATCGCTCTCACACTGCTTCGGCGGCCGCTTGTTCCATTAGATTTTGGTCAACGACCCGATTTAAGATAAAGTTTCCGCCAGTGCTGGTATTAATACTTCCCTGGGCCGAAGAGGAGGAGGAGGAGGAGGAGGAGAACAAAGGTGATGAGAAGGACGAGGAGGAGAATGACGAGGACGAGGGCAGTAAAGAGGACGAGAACGAAGAGGAAGGAGGAAGAGAGAAAGAGAAGGAGAGAGCGGGGGGGGGGAGGAGGAAGAGTAGTTTTAAACAAAAATAAATTGAAGATGAAAATGAAACAGTAGAAGAGGGGGAAGAAGAAAAGTTAACCTGTGTAATTATGTAATTTTTTATAGTACTTCAAGTCTAAATATTAAACCTCATTATCTCCAAGAGTCCATCTGATCTCCACTACGGCTCAACTTGCGTTCATTTACCGCCAAGGTGCCGCCAAGGTCCTAACAGACTCCAAATGTACCCAAAGAGTCACTCACTTAAATAAACTTCATGAACTAACTTCCCGCAGAGGCTCCACACACCATTTCTGCACCCTCGCATTAACTTAACCTAAAACGTATCTTATGAGTCGTATATGTAGTTTTGATAGTAAACATACAGCATTTATCTTTTGTGTGAAGCGTGTTTCTCTCAATAAGTCCTCTGAGCTGATAAAAATAATTTATCTGCCAGGTTTTATAAGAAGACTGTCGCAGGCCGGAGGATGTAAGGTTAAGGCTCGTGTTCTTAAGCGGTTTAGTCTCTCACCCGGTCTGTTTTCAGAGGCCACGGAGATGATTACGTAGTTGGGTTCGCGTGTGTGTGTGTGTGTGTGTGTGTGTGTGTGTGTGTGTGTGTGTGTGTGTGTGTGTGTGTGTGTGTGTGTGTGTGTGTGTGTGTGTGTGTGTGTGTGTGTGTGTGTGTGTGTGTGTGTGTGTGTGTGTGTGTGTGTGTGTGTGTGTGTGTGTGTGTGTGTGTGTGTGTGTGTGTGTGTGTGTGTGTGTGTGTGTGTGTGTGTGTGTGTGTGTGTGTGTGTGTGTGTGTGTGTGTGTGTGTGTGTGTGTGTGTGTGTGTGTGTGTGTGTGTGTTTCCACTGACAGAGTGCAGAATCTTTGTTAAACTACTGATAGAATTACGATTTTGCTTCTAAAAGAAGACCTCCACTATAGCCTACTAAAAATTACAAAAAGTTCCACTAGAACCTGAATAAAAGTACATATAAGCTTCCAATTAATCCTATTAAAAAATCACAAAAACTTTCACTAGACCCAACTTCAAATACACAAAACTTACACTAAAACTTATTAAAAATAAACAAAAAACTTTCACTAGAATAAGTTAAAAAAAAAAAAAAGCCACAAAAACTTGCACTAGACCCTGCTAAAAACACTAAACCTTCCATAAGATCCTGTTAAAAAGTTGCGAAGATAAAACACCGAAACATCTGGGAACACGAACATATGTACATGACTGAGGAACAACACAAGAACAGCACAGAGGAAGTGACTGCAGAAGGTCTCCCCCCAAATCAGAAATAAATCAGCTACACGCATCCAGTTCTCCCTCACCCTCACTGCAGGCCGGGCTCTCCATGGAAGGCAATACGGTACAGAATAATCCTTAGTAATACATAACAGAACAGAATAATCTCTAGCTATTGTAATACTTTCAGAACAGAGGGGACAAATATAACTAGACACAATATTTATAATTTTAGTTCCAGTCTCCATGGAAAGCAATAGAGAAACAAAATAATATCTACCTTTCAAACCACTTTCAGAACAGAGCAGGGACAAAATTTAACTAGACATATACATATCACTGTTTCTCCCCCCTACCTTTTTTTTTACACTATACTGAACTACCGCTGGTGTTGATAGTCCAAATTTGTGGGGACAGGAAAAAAATGAAAAAAAATAACATCAGTAGAGTTCGCTTTAATACAGTTCAGTACAATACCCAGCACACACCTCTATTACAGGCTTTTTTTTTTTTTTGCCTACATAAATAAAACAGTTACAAAGGGGTTGCATTTACAGATTGATAGATAGGTGTGATTACGCTGCGTACATGAGCATAATTTCGTTGACATCTGGATTATGTCATTGCATTTAAGCTCATTTATAACCACCCGCGTTTACATGGAAAAGAATAATGCAATGCCATAATTCCCTCATTACAGAGAGAGAGAGAGAGAGAGAGAGAGAGAGAGAGAGAGAGAGAGAGAGAGAGAGAGAGAGAGAGAGAGAGAGAGAGAGAGAGAGAGAGAGAGAGAGAGAGAGAGAGAGAGAGAGAGAGAGAGAGAGAGAGAGAGAGAGAGAGAGAGAGAGAGAGAGAGAGAGAGAGAGAGAGAGAGAGAGAGAGAGAGAGAGAGAGAGAGAGAGAGAGAGAGAGAGAGAGAGAGAGAGAGAGAGAGAGAGAGAGAGAGAGAGAGAGAGAGAGAGAGAGAGAGAGAGAGAGAGAGAGAGAGAGAGAGAGACATGTACCTCTTTCTCCCGGCCAGCAGAGTGCAATTCTTCGTGAGAACTGTGAAGAAAACAATACCAAGAAACGCGATGGGGATAGGAAGATGGGAAAAATGGGAGGAGGGCGGAGTGATGGAGGAGGAACAGGGAAGAGGGTTCTGAGCGAAAAGGAAGAATGGCCGAAGGGAGTTATCAGCGCATCTACATAGGATCGTCAACGCGTCCCAACCCGGCTCACAGTTGTTGCGCAGCTATAGCCTCGTTGCAATGGTCCTTGTCTAGATGGCCCGCGGCGTGGCGACACACGGACAGCGTTTACCCGGGAGCTGACGAAGTTAAATGAAGATAAACTATTAAATCTCAGTGACCCTAAATTAATTACTGCAGATTATGTCCTCCTGGCGTCACAAATTAAAAACATTTGGAAAGGGACGAGCGTTTGTAGGTAGGTAGGTAGCGTGGGACGGCGGCTGACCGGGCGGGCTGTATACAGTAAAAGGTTCAAAAGGCGATTAGGAGTCCGGGCGGTAATGAATGTTCCCGTCGCTGAATAAGTGTCCATTAAGACCTAAATGGTTTCATATATAACAAAGGACTGGGAGTGGCGGAGTGGCTGCGGGCGAGGGAGGCGTCGGGGCGTGTTGTGAGTGGTGTGGCAGTGATGGTGGCAGTGACGGGGGCTCCTAGATGCTACTCGACCTTCGCTGTGACTTTCAGACGCTAGAGGAAAGCAGTTTGAATCGGTCCTTGAAAAGATGAATAATTTGCCTCAGGTGTGGAATATGAATGACGCTGGTTAACCCTTTAGCTTCTTGATCACAACCACCCTGAGGCATTTATTTGTATTCCTCAGCCCAATCTTAACATTACATTGGCTAGAATCTGGAAAATCTAGCCATTAAATCCCTTGTTTCTGTCTTGCAGGTACGTGTAAAGATTTTTGTACAGTGCTTTTAGTGATGTGAACTGCTACATATCGCGGTGAAAGGGTTAATAGTCTCTCGGCATCGTGCAAGAGAGGATTCGTGAGAGTAAGAGGCGGGGAAGTAATGAAAAAAAAGCTAATAACCTCGACCTTTTGCGTGGAGGTTCTGTCTAGGCCATTTGTCGGCTTGTTTATCATCTGCACTAACAAGCGGGAACAAAAGAGAGACTGGCATTAACGAGTTTGTTTACCTGGCACAGCGCTAAGATTAAATGTTGTGGAAAATAATTTTGTGGCTGGTTAATTCCTCTTTCGGAGCGTGTGTCAGGAGGATGTGGGGACGTGACTCTCCTCTCATTTCCTCATACCTCACACTCTCGTCTCTTGCACCTCTGTCTCACCGTGCCTTCGCTGCCAACAGATATTCATTCTTCCTTACACAGCATTTTCATATTTTCCCGTCTTCATGCTTCCATCCCTCTTCTACTTCCGCCTCCTCCTCCTCCTCCTCCTCCTCACTCCTCCTCCTCCTCCTCTTCCATCTTTTCACAGCTTTGCTTCGGCACATGACACCTCCTTATGCTTCCTCCTCCTCCTTCGTCTCTCCTTTTTCTCCTCTTCCCCTTTCTGTTTCTCCTCTTTCTCCTCTTACTTCTCCTTCTCTTTCCTCCTCCTCCTCTTCCTCCTCCTCCTCCTGTACTTCTTCTTTTCTTCTTCTTCTTTCTCTTCTTCTTCCTTTTCTTTTTCTTTTCCTTTTCTT
>NC_087152.1:10782500-10867500 GCF_035594125.1 Scylla paramamosain
CAACTCATCTTCACCGTTTTCAATCTTCCCGCCTCATTCTCAGTTTACTCTCTCTCATCCTTGTGTTCCTGTCCTCACTCCACTTCTCCTCCATCCACTGTCTGAATCCCTGCCTCTCATTCGCTTCGTCTCAGCTCCTATCACTTTGCCTGCCCTCACCTGTGTTCTCGTTTTCTCTTTCTCTGTCGTTTTCTGTCAAGGTCGTATTCTTCTGGCTCACTACTTCCCCGTCTCTCGCTCTTCCGTTCCCAGTTTTCACGCCTTGTTTTCACGGCTTGTCCTCGTTCCCGTGTTGTGCTGCTTTGTTTTTTTTTTTTTTTTTTTTTTTCATCTCTCTCTCTCTCTCTCTCTCTCTCTCTCTCTCTCTCTCTCTCTCTCTCTCTCTCTCTCTCTCTCTCTCTCTCTGCAATACACTCGCTTTGTCTCATCTTCGTCCGGTATTGCAGTGCTCCGCTGGAAAATAATTACTTTCTATGCACACTTCAATAAAAAGGGAAGAATGATGTGACAAACATATTTCCGGATAGACCTAATTTCTGAAAGTGTTTCGCCAATCCTGTTAGGTCGCGGCAAATATGAAACTCTAAGGAATTAGTGAAATTGGATTTAACTTTTCGCTGCTGATAAAAGTGAATGTCAGCGCGAAAAAAGAAAAGAGGGAGGGAGGGAAGGTGAGGTGTGAGTGGGAGCAGCCAAGTATCGTTGAGCTGGCAGTGAGGCGTCGCTCCCGTGAGACGAAGGAGACGGTGACGGAGGAAGGAGTGATTTTGTGATATGCATCTCAGCCACTACGATATGAACTTAATAACACCTTCAGCTACATAACTATTACACCTATTGGTGCAATACTCTAATACTCACAACTATTTACATCTCTTACATCTTCTATTTCACCTACTACAGCAACTAACAGTATGTACACTCCCTGACGCTGAAGTAATGAACATAAGCTATCCCCCTAATAAAACTAAGAGGGTAGTGAGCTTCCTGAATGCAATCACATCACCAACTATTCCCATACGCCAAGCTTGCATCCACATACCACTACCAGTACTCTATAATCGGTGAAGTTATTGCACCTACCATTATAACTTCTGTTTAGGTAAATCCCTACGTTTAACCCTTCCACTGTGATATGCACCTGTTCACAGCACTAAAAGCAGTGGAATATTTATAAAAATCGACAAAAAAGAAAAGAAGTGATTTAAACGAATAGATTTAGCAATATCTAGCCAATATAATGCTTGGAGGACTCTATTGAGCAAAGTAAAATATCTCAGAGTGGTTAATAATAAGGGGAAAGCATGCCAAACAGCAGGAAACGTGTTAAATGAGGACACTTTTAAAGAAAGAGACAGGGTTAAGCAGAAATGTAACGCAGGAGTGAACTGCAGCAGGTAATAATCAGAATGAATTAAACAGACGCCATGATACTGAAAAGGTTAAGGGTTGGGAATAATCACAACAGCAACAACAGGGTCCATCAGAAACACGGATATTCAATACAGGATTATGTACGATGGACAATTTTCACCGATTTATTTGTTTTGGTTCCTGAGACACGGGCACTACACTTCGCGGCATAACAAGGATAAAACATTCCTTGGTCGTCGCCTGCCTGCACTCTCACGCCGGCGGTTCTTTGAGGGGAAAAATAAGAGAGATTCGCAACAAGAATGACCTTCCGATACGAATCTCCTGGGCAGCGTTCCTCATCCTCCAGCAGGTGCATCTTTATGAATTTGTCTGTTTGTCTGTCTGTCTGTCTGTCTGCTTGTTTGTATGTCTGTACCTGTCAAGACTGTCTATTTGTGTGTGTCTGTAACTTTCTAGTCTGTCTGTTTATTTGTGTCTGCCTCTGTTTAGTATGTTTGCTTGTTTGTGTGTGTCTGTCAAGTCTGTCTGTTTGTTTGAGTCTGTCTCTGTCTAGTCTGTCTGTTTGTTTGTGTGTGTCTGTCTACTCTGTCTGTTTGTGGGTCTACTTCTGTCTAGTCTGTCTGTTTGTGTGTCTGCCTCTGTATGTGTGTGTGTGTGTGTGTGTGTGTGTGTGTGTGTGTGTGTGTGTGTCTCTCTCTCTCTCTCTCTCTCTCTCTCTCTCTCTCTCTCTCTCTCTCTCTCTCTCTCTCTCTCTCTCTCTCTCTCTCTCTCTCTCTCTCTCTCTCTCTCTCTCTCTCTCTCTCTCTCTCTCTCTCTCTCTCTCTCTCTCTCTCTCTCTCTCTCTGTCAATAGGCTCGTTCACTCTGGCGTCCCTAAAGGGGGGTGAAAGAGTTGGAAAAGAAGTGTGCTGCAATGTACGTAAAAGACATTTCCAGTAAAAAGAAAAAAAGAAAACATCTGAGACACAATTACGCCAGGCTAAAAACACGCCCAACTTGAGACACATGACCGTACTTCGTTGACTGCCTGCGATATTTTTACCCCAATACATTGCCCTTAATGGCACGGCATCACAGGCACGACTTGAAAGGGCTTGATGGCTGTATGCCTGATTCAAGCTTCACTGCACATGCAAACAGGGAGGCTTGCTGGAGAAGGGGAGCGGGAGGGAACTCATCAGGTGCAATATCCAGGATTGCCTTGTAGTGGGAACAACAATAGCTTCGCTGACAAAATATCAAGCAACGACGTGACGGATGAAAACATATTGCAGTTCAATTCGTTATTTGCATGAAATCTGACTTTTGTTGATGAAAAGTCAGATAAATAAGAAGCAGGGAAGGTAACGAGAAGCAAGGTGATGTTCGAGCACACCAACGAAGTGACAGATGGAATCGTATCACAGCTCCCTTCGTTATTTCCATTATTTAGAAGTGAAATCTGACTCCTACTGGCAAAAAGTCAGGGAAATAAAACAAATAAAAAAATATAATAAAGCAAGGAAGGTACAGAAGAATGCGAAATTAGGGTACAGTAACGACGCGACAGATGGAAATATAATACAGTTCAATTCATTATTTTCATTATTTACGAAACGAATACCAACTTACTCTCACAGATTAAATATCAGAGAAACAGATAATAAAGCAAGGAAGATGCATGAGAGGCAAGATGATGTTAGGGTACAGCATCCCAAGCCGCTCAGTTTTCAAAGGTTCAGGAAGCGGAATTTCCCAAAGCCTTAATGGCAAGTAGCAAGGGAAGGAGAGCAGGGCGAGCAGACCAGCGCAATGAGACTGTACAAACTTTACGGAAAGAATGGCCAGTATAGAGGCAGTCCCATACATTCCATTAGTCTGGGGTCAGTTGGCACAATGGCCTGGGAACTCGTCACTTACAGGTGAATTCCCCTACTGGGCTCCGCATTGTTCGCAGCTCGCCAGCCCCGCCTCCTGTCGCCCGCATCTCCTCCACCTCCTTTCACTACAACACGGCACGCTCACGCTGCAGACAATAACAACGTAATACACCAACGCACTTCACCCACGAGTCGAAACGAGTCAAGATGATTTTCACGTTCATTTGTCTCGGATTTAGCGTCGGTCAAGTTCTTTCAACCTCCCTAATGGAACCCTTGGGTCTTCTAGTGATCAGAAGATGAAGGCCAGACAGGTGCAAGCTTACTAACGAGGTCTATTGAGAGGAATCAGAGCAGACATGTTTCCCCACCAAGGCGCCCTAAGCCAGCGTGGCGTGGTATTACCTTACTCCCCCAGCCAGGACTTTATATTACTACAATGACCCCACAGCGTACTGTAATGTACTGGAGAACGCTCGTGCCCTGCAATACGTCCATAGAGGCTGACGATGATGAAATTCTTTTATGCGCGTCTCATATGCATGGCAAAAACAAGGATAAATTGTGAACACAATGTGGATGTTTGCAACAAGAATCACTCAACCCAGCCGGTTCACCCTCTCTGCGAGTTATGAGCCCAGCATTGTCGTTCGAAGTTTATATTAACGCCACGACTGCTGACTGAACCCTGCAGATCATTCACCGGTAAGGAAGTAAAGGTAAACTATTCTTGGACGGAGAGAGAGAGAGAGAGAGAGAGAGAGAGAGAGAGAGAGAGAGAGAGAGAGAGAGAGAGAGAGAGAGAGAGAGAGAGAGAGAGAGAGAGAGAGAGAGAGAGAGAGAGAGAGAGAGAGAGAGAGAGAGAGAGAGAGAGAGAGAGAGAGAGAGAGAGAGAGAGAGAGAGAGAGAGAGAGAGAGAGAGAGAGAGAGAGAGAGAGAGAGAGAGAGAGAGAGAGAGAGAGAGAGAGATGAAGATAAGAACAGCACTTTTGTCTTGACAGGAGGGATGAGATGTGTAATATGAAACAAAATTTTAAAAAAGTGTTAACTCTAACATGATTTCTCTATGCACAAGGAAAAGACCAGACAGCAAAAATGCATTCACGAAAGAGACCCACTAATGGCCTCTCCCATAAGAGAAGAAAGAGTACTAAAGAAGAGCCAATTCAGGTCTAAAGGTTTGGAGATCCCTTAAAACTCATCTCTTAATAAAGGGCAAGTTTTAAGAAAGGGAGAAAATTAAAGGCGCAGCCAGAGAATTCCAGTCTACCAGTCAAGAGAATGAAAGATGGAAGGTGTTGGTTAAGAAATACATTGATTACCCTTTCACCTAACGTGCTCCTTTCCTTTACCCTATTCACTCCTACCATCCTTCTCTCAGCCTTTTCCTTCACCAGTAACCAGGGATGAAAGAGTGGAGGCAGTGCTGTTTCAGAAGTACATTGGCGACCCCTTTACCAAGCGTGCGTCCTTTCCTCTCCTTTATTCACGCCTCCTCCCATTCTGCTCTCAGTCTTCACCTTGGAAACTGTGATATACTACTTTCATGAATGTTAACAATGTGCGCGTCTGAGAACACAATTGCACCAACCATTCTCCTTTCAATTCCATCGCTTCATGAAGCCACTTTGTGGATGCTCTCTCGCGCTTTGCTCTTTGTGAAAGCTGCGGGACTCCCTGGCTTCATAACTCACGGTGAGAGAGAGAGAGAGAGAGAGAGAGAGAGAGAGAGAGAGAGAGAGAGAGAGAGAGAGAGAGAGAGAGAGAGAGAGAGAGAGAATGTGTGTGTGTGTGTGATGGTTCACAACACTAAGCTAGCACACACGTAAATTACTCTTATTCAGCATTATTTATTTATTAGCACACACACACACACACACACACACACACACACACACACACACACACACACCGCGTAGTGTAGTGGTTAGCACGCTCGGCTCACAACCAAGAAGGCCCAGGTTCGAATCTCAGGCGCGGCGACGCAAATGGGCGAGCCTCTTAATGTGTAGCCCCCGTTCACTTAGCAGCAAGTAGATGCGGAATGTAACCCGAGGGGCTGTGACCTCGCTGTCCCTGTGTGTGGTGTGTAAGTGGTCTCAGTCCTACCCAAAGATCGGTCACTATGAGCTCTGAGCTCTTTCCGTAGGGTAACGGCTGGCTGGGTGACCAGCAGACGACCGTAGGTGAATCACACACACACAAACACACACACACACACACACACACACACACACTTCCCTGAGTCACGGGGACCATTGCTATTACTTGCCGAGTTGCATCCACCGTGCTTCTGATGGTGAGTCTGTGCACGTCAACATATTCCTGGTATTTAACACAAACACTGAAATAAACCTGCAACATGTAAGAGTATATCTTTCATGTATGTTCGGCATGAAACGTTTGCTCATCTTTGTCATGCGATTATATTTGCCAGGCCGTAGTTAAATAAAGCCGTTCTGACTCCCAACATTTCGTTTATCCTCTAAAAAGATTCAATCTTTTCATGAAACGTTAATCATGGAATAAAAATCGTTTGAAAATTGTTACTCCGTTATTATTTTGTCAAAGGAAACGTTCAAAGCATGTGCATTAAATCACCTAATGGTAATCACGTTATTGATTCGAACGGCAAATACAATCCCACAAACTATTCAGAAATGATCACAGTGGGGTTTATCGCTATGAGTCACTGACAGAAAGGCATTTGTCAGCAGTAGAACAATAAAAAAGCAAGAAACTGAAGATGAACATTCTTCTAGTATAATAAGAGAGAGCTTGAAGATATAAACTGACCGAGTGATACAGATACAATACTGCAAAATATTCTCTAATAATCATAATGGAAATTTACTGCTCTGATAGAAAGAGGTTCATTAATACCAGGAAGATAAACATCAGGAAACTAAAGATCAGCATCCCTCTACTACAATATAATAAGAGGAAAGAGTTTGGTGAGTTGCGACCACGTGCAAGATAAACTGACCACCTGATCGTCACAAGAAGTATTATGATTCTTCTTTTGATACCAAATTGAAATTGACTAAAAGCTTCAGAAATCCGCGTTATCGTCTCTAAACACTTTGCAGATCAGTGGTAGTTATGAAGGTAAACAGGTAACCAGCCTGCCAATTAGGAGCATATTATTAAGGCACGGCTGTTGTAATGTTCAGCACTTGTTATTGAATTCCTTGAATATAACTCGGTTCTCTCCTCCCATGGCACACGAGTGACGGGATGACGTGCAGGAGGGGTGAATGAGGGAAATATTGATTTACTTTTTTTCAAATTAACTACCAGGTCAGTGCTTGGTGGAGGAGAGAGAGAGAGAGAGAGAGAGAGAGAGAGAGAGAGAGAGAGAGAGAGAGAGAGAGAGAGAGAGAGAGAGAGAGAGAGAGAGAGAGAGAGAGAGAGAGAGAGAGAGAGAGAGAGAGAGAGAGAGAGAGAATGTAACCTCCCCGAAATAATATCAAACCGTTTATATTAATGCTACAATTGAGTTAATTTCAAACGCAGGGGTGAGCTTGCGAGTTACACGTGTGTACTGAAGTGTAATAACTTAATTATCAGAATGTAATATTTGCCTGGCCAAAGAATCGTAAAGAGCCGCGCATGAGAGCAGGAGGAAAGCAATTTGGTTGCACATTTACAGTAATCCCATGATAGCTCGTTGGGAGCGGCCAACACGGACCCCTGACTAATGTTCATTTGCTATTGACATTGCACAATTTTCAGTCTTTGATTTTGCTGCTCAATTAGTTTTAATTACTTTCCCCTGTTGCTCCGTTACTCGTCGCGCTGCTCGCTGGCCTGTGGTGACGTGTGTCCAAAGTCGACGTGGGCCACCTGCCTGGTACCGGAACGAAGCTTAACTAAGCCTGTGACGCCTAACTAAGCTTATCACGTGTAGCAAATGCGTGCGCCTTGCCTGCGTATCTTTATGTTGTCGAGTACTTTTGACTTCATTGATTTGCTGCGAACTGCTACTGTGTGCATTTGCTTCCCACTGCATCTGTAAACATGTACTTCCATCAGGGGCCTTTGTTCTTCATTGCTGTTCAGTTGCGGGCTTACCACCTCCCTGCAAGATACAAGGATATATTATCTTTACTTCTTATTCCTAGGATACATAATATATTTTTCATCGCCGTTAAACAATTTTTTTTCTTCTTTGATGTCGTTACAACAAAATTCTTATTTTTAACAAATCCATGATCGGCGTCCCTTCCGCATCACTACACATGACAGGAAGTGTTGCCATAATTACATATTGCAAGTGCCCCGCCACTGCCTCCCGCTCAGCACTGTACAAGCCTGCATGCATGGATGTACAAACAGTGTTGAGAGTAAAAATACACATTTCCTTAATGCGCAAATACATACACTATTTTATGTTATGATTTTTTTTGCTTTTTTTTTTATTTGCATTCTTTTTCCAGTGCTCTTCTCGTCCATTTTTCCTCTACCGATATTTAAAAGAGAGGGATTTTTTTTTCTCTCTCTTTCTGTAGCTCGATAAATCTTTGTAATGCACTCATCAGCATTCGCTCCTTTCAGCACTTTAACATTTCAAGCTCTCATAACAGTAATTAGAGACTCTCAGCTTTAAACTTTTTTTTGTTCACGAAAGAGGAACAAACATTTGGAGCAATAAGAACATTAATCTGCAGAACACAGCACTGTACTCTGTGGTAACTCGATAATCCATAACCCCTCGTTAACCGGCGGAGGGGAGCACGGTTTTGGAATTTCGCGGCTCAAGAGTCAAGTGTTCGGGGTTTATGGCAAGGCTGGGTGGGGAGCAGCAGGAGGGCAGGGCTGTTGTGGTAAGAGTGTAAGAGTGGCAGGAAGTAGGTGGTTGTGGTGGTAGTGGTTGTAGGAAAGAGAGAGAGAGAGAGAGAGAGAGAGAGAGAGAGAGAGAGAGAGAGAGAGAGAGAGAGAGAGAGAGAGAGAGAGAGAGAGAGAGAGAGAGAGAGAGAGAGAGAGAGAGAGAGAGAGAGAGAGAGAGAGAGAGAGAGAGAGAGAGAGAGAGAGAGAGAGAGAGAGAGAGAGAGAGAGAGAGAGAGAGAGAGAGAGAGAGAGAGAGAGAGAGAGAGAGAGAGAGAGAAACAGAAACAAAAAGACAGATAGACAGACAGACAAAAAAAAACAGAAAAAAACAGACAAAATAGGAAATAGCATGAGAAAGATAGGAATTGAATGAGAAATAGTTAGAAATAAGGAGAAACCAGTACTAACCTTTTATTCGCCATTATAACAGTTGTAATGTATATTTACATGACGGTTATCGTTTCTTTTCCCCCTCTCTCTCTCTCTCTCTCTCTCTCTCTCTCTCTCTCTCTCTCTCTCTCTCTCTCTCTCTCTCTCTCTCTCTCTCTCTCTCTCTCTCTCTCTCTCTCTCTCTCTCTCTCTCTCTCTCTCTCTCTCTCCCTTATTTTTATTTTTCATACTGACAAGGCCACCAGGAGCGGGAACATGTGTTTACGTGTGTGTGTGTGTGTGTGTGTGTGTGTGTGTGTGTGTGTGTGTGTGTGTGTGTGTGTGTGTGTGTGTGTGTGTGTGTGTGTGTGTGTGTGTGTGTGTGTGTGTGTGTGTGTGTGTGTGTGTGTGTGTGTGTGTGTGTGTGTGTGTGTGTGTGTGTGTGTGTGTGTTTAACGACTGCCTGCGTGCCATAACTCCACATCGCCCATCAGGCACTCACAAACTCAGACACATTCAGACACACACACACACACACTCACGCACTCACACACTCACACACTCGGGCTCTGTTTCCACCATAAAGGTGAGATGAACGTCTTCATTTGAATTTGTAAGCAGACAGCTTAATGCCCTGGATGAGAGATATGCGCCAGTGTTTTATTACGTAAATGACCCACATAAATACGCGCACAGGAAAGAAAGTACGATAATTACTCCTTTTTCCGGAGAATTCTTGAAAATTGTGCCCGTGTGTTTGCGTCAGCAAGCGAATGAACGAGAGAGAGAGAGAGAGAGAGAGAGAGAGAGAGAGAGAGAGAGAGAGAGAGAGAGAGAGAGAGAGAGAGAGAGAGAGAGAGAGAGAGTAGTTATGTGTTTGTATCTGTGTATATAAGTCTTTTTACGAATAGACTCATGTGAAATTCCCAGCATCAGCACAGGCTCTTCATCTGTGTGTGTGTGTGTGTGTGTGTGTGTGTGTGTGTGTGTATGTGTGTGTGTTTTCAGGCAGGTGCAATCAAGCTTCTGAATCACCCGCCAGCCCTCGTCCGTCACGCCAAACCTTCCTCTTCGCGGCACAAACTCGCGTCGTCATTGGCAGCTCCCGGGTCTCATCAGCGTGCCATGCAAAACTTTCCGCCGGCTGACCTCTGAGGTCGTGTGGACAAAAATAAATAAAAAATAAATAAAAAATATCATCACTTTCTAAAAACAGTTAAATATCCAGTCAAGCGGAGTTTTCCCATTACTAGCTTGTGGATTCACCGCCGCTCCCCTCACGACTGTTGATCTAAATAACACTAAACCATAATTTAGTCTCGATGCTTGTTAATACACTGTACATGTACCTGTCACATGAGCCATGAGTGCTGGTGTTTAGTGGTGAAGTGGTGGTGGTGGTGACTGGTAGTGATGGTGTGTGGTGAAGGTGTGGTGAGGGATAGAGGTGTGATTGGTGAAGGTGTGACGGAAGGTAAGGACGCATG
The DNA here is from genome assembly GCF_035594125.1 of Scylla paramamosain. Taxonomy (NCBI): domain Eukaryota; kingdom Metazoa; phylum Arthropoda; class Malacostraca; order Decapoda; family Portunidae; genus Scylla; species Scylla paramamosain. The sequence goes on from NC_087152.1 coordinate 10,792,422, forward strand.
GTAATGTGGTGGGATGATGGGTAGTGAGGGATGGGAATGCATGTCGTGAAGCTGTGATGATGGGTGGTGAAGGGTTGATGATGGTGATGGTGATGATGGGTTGAGGGTGGTGAAGGTGTGATGATGAGTGGTGATGATGGGTGGTGAAGGGTGGTGATGTGTGGTGATACTGAAGACTTGATGACAGGAAAGACAAAGTGGTGATGAGTCGTGGTAAGAATAATGGATAGTGAAACTGAGTTGTGAAGGCGAGACGATAGGAAATTATGAATGTTGATTAGTACAAGCGGCACTGCAAGAAATGACGGTATAGTGACGGCTGGCAGAATCGTGAACACAAGTGACAAGAAGTGATGAGGAAGTAATAAAGGTACGAGTAAACAAGAAGATAATGATGAGTTAAGAATGATAAGTGGTTATAGCAAGAAGATCACGTGTGGCTTAATGACAAGAGAAGATCGGGGAGCGACAGGTATATAGACAGAAAGAATGGGTAACGATTAATTTCTCAGAGCATGCATAGTAATAAACCATCACACAGAGACGCAGCTCGACTACTAATGGCAATATGGTAGCTCCCAGATTTCACCCAGCACAAAAGTATTGGAATTGCTGAGTGTGTCAATAAGCCATGCCAATTCACGTGTGGTTTGAGAGCATAGTACTCTTACCAGCTTTAACACTCCATTTCACACCTGCACTCTGCCTGACTGATAGGTTTCAGTGAGAGAGAGAGAGAGAGAGAGAGAGAGAGAGAGAGAGAGAGAGAGAGAGAGAGAGAGAGAGAGAGAGAGAGAGAGAGAGAGAGAGAGAGAGAGAGAGAGAGAGAGAGAGAGAGAGAGAGAGAGAGAGAGAGAGAGAGAGCAGCAATATATTTAGTGGAATAACCATACGAGTAAACATAGGAAAGGTAGAACGGTAATTATTGTAAACTTTGATCACACGAAGCACCAAATATAAAGAATCGTATCCTAATTTACAAGTAAGGAAGTGATGGAAGGAAGGAAAAGAGCAGCAGCCTATACAAAGTAACAATAGCAACAGACCCTGATATCTTAACTAGGCTGTTTGAGTAATTATTTTACATTAACTATTACCTAGTGAGAGACTGGATAGTACAGCAGAAGGCTCTTCCTCACCCACCCATCCTTTTAGCTGAAGTTGGCAGGAAATAGAAGTGGTCTACGTCTACTTTTTGTTTGTTGGGAAGGACGTAAATGTTTCATAGTTGTGTAGTGTGTTATGCACATGCAATAAGTGAAGAAGCAGGAAGAGAAGAAAGAAACAATACCTGTAACGGTTAAATCACATTAACCTTTGCACTGCGATATGGAACAATAAATAGCACAGAAAATGATGCATTAGATCTTTATAAACATCAACAGAAAGAAGGGCATTAAAAAGAATAAATTTTGCAATTTGCATTTAGTTTAATGACTGGAAGTAAAGATGACGCAGAGTGGTTAGTAATTAAGAAAAGATGTACCAAACAGCAGTGAAATGATTAATAACTTTGTGTATGGATAACTCCAAGAATGGAAAGAGATTATATCTGCCTTACATGGAAACGGAGATTATCAATGTTAGTGTGGCACGTGTGGCCGCTGTCTCGCATTTCTCTATACATTCTATTCCTGAAAATAAGCCCACACATGGGTCGTCTAGTGCTCAGTTCAGAGTTGTGCAAGTCATAAGCCGCTTGCAGACAAGGATCAACGCCTACAAGAGAGAATGGATTGGAGCGGAAATTAAAGCAAAGTTATAAAGTAAATGTTGACGTGCATATCAGTTTATCATTCTCAGAAAATGTATAAGGATATCATGACTATATGGCTGGTACAACTAGTTTAAGTAAATCACGCATGTAATCATTACGTAAGAATAAGTAAGTCTGTTCCTTGATTGGCTTCATTAACTATGATACAGTTAGAAATGTTGTTAGCAGTGTCAGCAACTTGCCTGTAGGATATAAAACCTGCCTTGCATCTGACGGTGATAAGCAGGGCACGTGAGTAATGGAGTGAGGCACAGCAGACCAATGGATGTCCGATGGCGCATGTAATTGTGAATGTAAAATCCTGAATACTTGAAAGTTCAAAGGAAAAAGAGCTTAATTTCCGGTGAACATTTACTTGCGTATAAATAACACAACCAGCTGTCTTGACTCCATGATTATCTCACAGTAAACTAGAAAATCAAATTGTAAGATGAATACGTCTAATTATGCATGGGGCGTAACCACGCTGTGAAAGCAGAGGTCTGAGGAGGTAACAGAGCTGAGCCGCGCGTGTGCCGTTATTGCGGGACTCACTCGCCCTGAACCAGCCTTCCCCCCTTCATGACTGTAACCTTTTAAGGGAATTATTCTCTATACAATCAGATGGATGAACAGTATGTGTGTGTGTGTGTGTGTGTGTGTGTGTGTGTGTGTGTGTGTGTGTGTGTGTGTGTGTGTGTGTGTGTGTGTGTGTGTGTGTGTGTGTTTGTCAGGGTTTATAGCCAAAAATTTATTGTTCGTTGCAAAAAGCTATCCTCTGGCGGCCAGTAAAGAGGAGTAGGTGGATATGCATGGAACAAGCAGAGCCCTAACGACCTGTGCACATTGATCATGGCCGCGAGGTTCACCACGCTGCCGCTCCTGCTCGGCCAGGCGCGGAGGCAGGGCAGCGTGTTTGTTCTACGGCATCAGTCTTCTTGGTGTTAGGAGACAGGAACTGCTCCCGTGCGTCACACTGCGCCTCTCATCTACACTCCAAAGAAATCTCGATGAATGCTACACTCAGGCTGGACGTTCTCAACACCTTGGCTTGCGTCACTTACCTATTATGTTAAGTGGAGAGGAGTTACAACGTTTAAAGAGACAAAGCCAACTCGTTCATTCATCCGATAAACTGATACATGAACGAACAGGTAATGTATGTGTACGAAAATGAATCAACAACTAAAACACGCTACAGATGTACCGAACATACGTGAGCTACAACGTTTAGAGAGACAAAGCCAACTCGTTCATTCATCCGATAAACTGATACATGAACGAACAGGTAATGTATGTGTACGAAAATTAATCAATAACTAAAACACGCTACAGATGTACCGAACATACGTGAGCATAAGTAAACCCTGCGTACAGATTCTTGTAGTTCCACTGATAATATGACAACAGTGCTATAACTCATCATTATCACAAATTCATCGATCCAGTCATGACGAGAATTATAATTGAACCATCGCCACCTGCCTGGAGCACTGAGACACCAGCTTAGGAGGATGCAAAATAAAGCCAGCAGGACCATATAAGGTCCTTTCTACATCACATGCAAGGAGACTCCAGGCAAACTCTGACTCCAGCTTCTCTCCACGCACCATCAGCAATTCCTCTGACGATTTGGCAAGAAACTCAACTCGTGCCATTGCCAATTCCTGCCGTCTCGTGTTCCTTCCCCTCCCTCTGTGTTGCAATGAGGCATGCCACTGTCTCGAGCCGATCAGAGCAAGCATGGGTTGATGCAAACGTGGCCCCTCAACTGTACCAATCATCAACATGTGAATGATCTCTTCTCAACCGTCCCTTCCAAGGTAATAAAGAAACATATCAATAGGCTCTCATTCCCCTTCCCTCTGTAACTGCGAAACTCCCTCCTCCACCTCAGTTTTACTTGAAATAATGTCAACTTTGAAATTTAAAGAGAGAGAGAGAGAGAGAGAGAGAGAGAGAGAGAGAGAGAGAGAGAGAGAGAGAGAGAGAGAGAGAGAGAGAGAGAGAGAGAGAGAGAGAGAGAGAGAGGAAGTAGCTATAAAGGAGGAGGAAATGGTAAATATGGAGGAAGGGGAGGTGTATGTGAAGGGGGGATGTATATGGAGGAGAGAAAGAGGGCAGGCCTAAAATATCTACGTCACAGGCAGCTCTAGCCAATCACCGCTGCCATGAAAAAAGATGACAGGTGTCGCTTTCGTTAGAAATATAGGTAAAAAAAACTGCTTGATCAAGTAGGGAGCCGACTGTACATTGAGAGAAGTTTTTTTTACAGATATTCGCAAAAATAGCAAAACTTAGGGTAGTAAGTCTACGGACATCCAAACACACATTTAACTATCTCTATACAGCACAACATTTATCTGTGAAAAAAAAAAAATCTAACTGAGGCGTGTTTTCTAGTAGTGCTATCGCGTTTGTCCTAGGCAGCCTATCCCAACCTACCTGACTGAGCGTTTGTGAGTGAAGTGGTGCACAGCCAAATGTAAAATGACCGACCACTTTCACAGCCACAAGAGCCTGCAGGCCACTACACAGCCGCCAGTCGCTGCCACCACGTATAGATGAAGCCTCAGCGGTGTTTGGAGGTTGGGGAATGCTTGACTCTCAGGTTTCATGGACACAAAGGGGTCTTTCACCTGACGACAAAGAACACGTGAGAGCCCGATGACATGCTACAACTGAACAAGTTCAAAATAGAGGCGCGGGAGTAGTGGCAGTCACTACAAATATGAGAATACACTGAATACAGTACGCTTATGTGAGTTCCTTTCTTTTATCACACATACTGCTGGGAGCCCCTCAAGCCGCGACTTAATGAAATGTCACAGTCCTAGCGTGGCCTTGCGGCGTCGCGAAGGTACACTAATGTTGGGGAGGAAGCACGCAGGTATGAGTGCAGTGGCTGGAAATTAAACTTTTGTGTTCTGAATAAGTAATCATGCCATCAAAGAAATCATGCCGTGCTATGTCTGCAAGGTAACTAATCGATGTGAACCCCACAGCTGCTATCCCAAAGATTGCCTGGGAAGATATATGGTGAAGATTAACTTAATGTTTCAAGCAGATGATTCTGACCATATTATATACTTCGAGAGCACATTTCAGATAACAAGAATAATGAGACATCGAGATTTGATAGAGAGCAAAGCCTGCCTAGTCATCCCGTCCTCCCTCAAAACATATTTAAAACAACAAGATTAATTTCATTCGAAGCTTTCCCGATCTCCGCTTGAAAGATTCCGGGTCATGGGAATCAGAGCGAGCAAGCCACACAAGCTAGTCAAGAAGTTACTGGATAAAGGTTGATCGAAGCAGAGGACACCAGTGAACTCTTGCGTCACTGAGATGGACAAGATGGAGATGAGATTTGATTTCCAAACTCATGAAGCCTAAAATGAGTTTTGGAAGGACTTGCAACATCTCAAAAGAAAACTTTCCATCATTTGTTATGACTCTCTCTCTCTCTCTCTCTCTCTCTCTCTCTCTCTCTCTCTCTCTCTCTCTCTCTCTCTCTCTCTCTCTCTCTCTCTCTCTCTCTCTCTCTCTCTCTCTCTCTCTCTCTCTCTCTCTCTATCTATCTATCTATCTATCTCTATCTACCTATCTATGTATCTATCCATCTATCCATCTATCTATCAATCCATCTACCTATCTATCTATTCATTCATCCATTTATCTATCTATCTATCTATCTATCTATCTATCTATTCATCCATCTATCTCGTTGTATATGTGAGGATTTTATGTAGGGAAAAGATCCATCCCAAACTAAATTACATGAACAAATCAGAATCAAACATTATTCGTCTCAACGCTCTTTTAATTTTACCTTTACGAGTACACACAAAGCTCCTCCAATATTTGTCTCCTGCCACTCATATCTACCTATCATCAGCCTTTCACTGCAATATGTAACAATGCACAACACTAAAGGCACTCTATAAAATCTTTTAGAGCACTCATAAAAAAGAAAAGGGAATAAAAATAGTAGAATATCCAACGATTAATTAATATGATTATCAGAGATGGATGCCAAAAAATAAGAAATGCCTCATAGTTGTTTAAGATTAGGGAAACACGTCATATAGCAGTGAGAGGATTAAAGCTCCTTATGACACGGAAATCAGCAGCGCAGACTACAACCTGAGTGATTTACGTAAAGAAGTTATGTTCATATCGTGAATACAAGTCTCTTCAGGCAAGGGACAGAAAGGCGAGTATGGCGCAGTAAAGGTAATACTGTACTTTTTACGAAAATATTTTTAATTAGCATCGTCCATTCTGGATGTTGTACTTTACAGGACGCCGTCGCTCCCAGCAGGCCATTGTTATGAGTGGCACCACCGCTGGCTAGGAGAAAAAAAAAAAAAAAAGGTGTATTCAACGAAATACCAGAATAAGTTTTTTTTTTCCCCTTCTTTTTACATAGTGTTCCATCAAAGTCTGGCCCCTGCGGCACATGTAAGAAGCGTCGCTCATGTTGAAAAGTCATTAACGGAAGTACTTCTTTGTGTTGCAGTAATTCTAAAACGTACTAGTCTACTTGCAATTATTGGCTATAAGAGTGAACCTCCCGGCTAATGATCAAACTGAAGCTCTGAATTTCTCAGAAATAAGGAATAGTTTTCCCTGCTTAGCGAGTGATGAACTGACGCTTGAAGGCTGATCCAGGGCGATACCATTATTATTTATGCTGCTCAATTGAAGCACAGCGCCATTCTTTCTGGCTGGAAAAGGACCTAAATCATCATGAAATTAATACAATTACCAAGGGAAAATAAAGAGAGGAAAGAACTGTAATGTGCAGCATACATTAGAGAAAAATACTGAAAGTTTGCTCTCCACTACAGACTGATCTAACATAACAGAAAGTGGAAAATATATTACTAATAAAACGAAGATACGCAGTAGCCAGATGGTGTGGCTGATCAAAGCATCCGAGCGGACACCCTCACGCCTCTACACTCACGCCTCGCTGTCTCTTCGTGGGTAAGTTACACCACTATTCCCTCCTCTCAAGAACAAATCACTTGAACAACGACCTAGCAAAGTTATCAGCAGCATAAAACAGAACAGTCTTTTTTTTTTTTTTTTTACTTAAATCACACTACAGTATCTTGTGGCTTCACACGTTTCACATACTACTGTCTGGTACACTTTGACAGAATATATAATCTCGAAATTCATCACTATAAAGCCTTTTTCCAGAGTCTGTGATTTTATTTCTGTAGAGTACAACTGTGTCATGTTACAATAATGAAGCACCGAGAGCCATATTGTGGGTAACCATTCAAGGAATAAATCAAAGAGCTGTACAAGAAAGATTACCTTCCCGGATGTTTCGCACTGATAAACACTAAAGACGAGGCTCGTAGGGGTATAAGATTCGTGTATTGCTGTGCTTTCTCCTACGTCTGAGTAAACTGTTATGGTTGAAGTTCAGCGTCATGTTTAAAGACAGCGACAATAACAGCAAAAGAAGTGTAGTTAGAGGCTGCTAACATCAGCTGTCCAATATTTTTTTCTTTGTTCCGTTAAATCATAATACTGAAATAACAAATGGTCATATTGCCATTAGCAGTCAAGGGATTAATGCGGCAAAGTACGCCAGAAAATACTTTTTCCCTGATGTCTCGCTCTGACAAACACTAAGAGGGAATCTGATAGAAGTATTTGATCCCTGAACTGCAATGGGTTTTGCTTATTCTGAGTAGAATATTATGGCATAATTTTAGAGAATCACTTTTAAAAGACATCAATAACAATAAAATAAGCGATGAATTAGTGTATGTTGTCATATTTTCTGTTTAGTAAATTCATAATATTTAAATAACAAACGACACAAAGTCCATTAACAACCTAAAATTTAAGCAGCATGAGAGATGCAGATGTACTCGTAATGATGTATTATTATTAGTTATTAACTTATTAGTAACAGTATTAGTAATATTAGTATTAGTTATTAAGACGAAACACCAAGTAAACAGATCGAGCTCACTTAAGTTAGAACTAAATATTAAGGAAGAATTTGGTATTCAAAACAAGTGGTAGGTGACTGGAAGAGACTCAGTAATCAGGTTGTTAAATCGTTTTGGGAGTGGGGAAGGAACAAAGAAAATAGCTGGAAAGAATAGAGATGCGAATGCTGAGATGGACTCTGGGATCAGAGAGGGAGAGAGAAAAGAAAAAGAAGAAATAGAAGTACGAGTAGAAGAAAAAGGAGAGGGGAGAGAGAGAGAGAGAGAAGAGAGAGAGAGAGAGAGAGAGAGAGAGAGAGAGAGAGAGAGAGAGAGAGAGAGAGAGAGAGAGAGAAGAGAGAGAGAGAGAGAGAGAGAGAGAGAAGAGAGAGAAAGAGAGATAACCAACCAACCAAACAAACAAACAAACAAACGAACAACCAAAAGAAAAAGAGACCGAGAAACACATAGTCAAACATCCACACAAACAAAACAAACACACAAACAGAAAGACAAAAAAGACAAGCAGATATAGAGACAGAAACGAAAAAAAAGCAAAATAAGAAAATAATGAATAAATAAAACTCGCATTGTATCCGTTATTGAAAAAAAAAAAAGAGAAAACGAAAAGAAAAAGCCAAGATCCGGGGAGGGAAGGGGGTAAGATTGAAGTGGGGGAGGGGTGAGATGGGCATGTGGTGAGAATGGGAGGGAACAATCGCGTGAAGAAGGCGGTGAGGCAGGCAGGCAGGCAGGCGGGCGATGGAAGGTCGATGATGCAGCGGTGGGCAGATACCTACGAGCCGACTCGCGTGGAAGGACGGTGGGAAGGAGGAAAGATATGAGGACGATGGATCTGGTGGAGAAGGAAGGACGCGAAGGAGAGAAATTACTGCCGGGAGAACATCTGTACGTAATAAAGGATGATCGCTGTGCTGAGTAGAAGCAGCAGCAGAAATAGGAGCAAGAAAAAGAAGAAGAAGAAGAAGAAGAAGAAGAAGAAGAAGAAGAAGAAGAAGAAGAAGAAGAAGAAGAAGAAGAAGAAGAAGAAGAAGAAGAAGAAGACTCCGGCAGTGAAGGGGTAAAGTTCATGCTTCATTTGAACGTTGTATTGCGAAGGAACAGACTGAGCAGAGCAGAATTTAAGACTGTTTCCAATCCGAACCGAGCAGAGCCGAGCAGAACACGCCACACGACTTTTCTCTTGCAAGGATCGACAACAACAGACAAAACATTCATAAATAATAGCCAAAGCTTGACTTCTCTCTGTCTGTTTTACTTGCTCTGGGTATGCAGAATGCTGAAGTGAGGCTCCATAGTTACACTGGGTCTGCGTGTGAGTCAGCGTTGCCCTGTCAATGTAATTTTTTGCCTTCATTAATGATGTGGTTGCACATTACAGGAATTAAAACTATTATCATTTGTACCTCATGGCTTAATATTCATGAAGTAATAATAAAACCCCATCAATAAATGTGAAGTATCATCTAATCTAATGAAAATTTCGGGTTGTGTGTAATACTCTGTGTCAATTGAATAGTACTAACATTTTCTTTCTCCTCTCATTCACACAAGCCACGTCAATGATCATTACAGGCTAGTGACTGCAAAGGGCGTGCATGGTGGTACTTTAATGAGGCGGCGGCGCTGAAAGGCAATGCAAAAAAAAAAAAAAAAAAAACACTCCCAACATAGATGGAGGTCTTGGCTGACTAGTGCAAGATATTAAACACACAATCCCAACATATATATTGAGTCTCTGGCTGACGAGTGCAAGATGTAAACACGCATAGATTCTCACGTATCAGGGCTTAAGAGCTACTTAGCCTGCAGATGTGGAACCATTACACGAATGTCGCCGCTCTTTTTATCCTGCAATGCTGTAGTGAAAACTTACCTAAATACGGACATAGTTTTTGCTATGAATATGACAGACAGCTGTCCCTACATCACCACGAGTTTGTGCAACTAAATTTCATTTTGGATAATCAATAATTGTAATCCTAAACATGAAACTGGAAAATAATATTTGTACATTATCATCCTCATACATACATGGAGATTGTTCGTAGACAAGCTGAGAAAATATGCATGCACTCGTAGTCGCGCAAACGTAAATGCCCGGACACACACACACACACACACACACACACACACACACACACACACACACACACACACCCACACACACACACACACACACACTACACACACACACACACACACCCCACACACACAACCTCATCAAAAAAATAAATCTATCAGACATCCAAATCCTCTCAGTGTCATCCTCTCCAGGTGGCGTATGAAGAACGTACGAGACTCACAACAGGAAATTACAGCCCCAAATACAAAAAAAAAAAAAAAAATCGTCGTTGGTAATTCTAGCAGTCAGTAAACTCCGAGAGGTAAGAGCGAAACATCATGAGACTGAGCGGATTAAATGACTCCCTTCCCTTTTAGCCTTCAGTAAATGCCTCTTGAAATATGCAATGAACGCTCCCTGGAAAGCGAGTGCAAGATGAGTGAGATGCAAGTATGATGTTACTCGTTTATGTCAGCGAACTGCCTTGCTCAGCCGGAGTCAATTTCAAGTCAGATAAAGAGAAAAACTTACATTTTTAATTCCGTCGTAGCTGATAGTTCAGTAAAGGAAGGAAGGAGAGGACAACAGTGTAGAAAACGGATGAAGCGACCAAGGCACGCATCTTTAAAAGTTTCGTCATATCTCTTGCTTTTCATTTAGCTGTAGTGGATGTTAGCGTTCTCAAAGGTGTTTATTCTATTACCACACTAATAGTTTAACAAAAGTCCTGCATTATCAATGATAAAAAGCACCCCATGAGAACCTAGCTAATCATCTCTGTGGCCTTTGAAAATAGTCGTTATGAGAAAGCAAAGCGTTTACAAGCATAAGACAAGACAATGGCACAAAGTAAGGGAAATGAGAGACATGGGATAATCCTCAGAAATGACGAAATGTATCCCTTGACTCTGTTGCTCCACTCCCCACCTTGCCACACTTTTCGCTCCCTGGCTGGTGTGCATCTATCGCTCTGCTGCTTTTCCTCCTTCAAAAATCTGATGTAAGTTTGTAGACAGACGCTCCCTGGAGAAAACAGTGAGAATTTTCCTTGTTACGGCAAGCTACGTGACACTTTTTTTCTTCTCTTCCCTTTTTTCCTTATCTTCTCATTTTTTAAGGGGATCTTTCTTACCCTGCAGCGATTTTGTGCACGACGCAGACGAAGTGACGAAACAATGAAGCCAGCGATGCCAGCAGCAGGGAAGACGTCCAGAAAATGCTGCAGCGATAATAAAGTCCTGGGGAGCTAACAAGGCTGAGGAAAGGAGTCGACAAGCCCGCCAGCCAGCCAGCGCAGCCCGCCCCACCTTGCCTAATAGGTAAGGAGATCCTGTATTTGATGGATATGTATTAGTCTTTGCCACCATTCCTATCCCCCCCCTGCTCTCTCTCTCTCTCTCTCTCTCTCTCTCTCTCTCTCTCTCTCTCTCTCTCTCTCTCTCTCTCTCTCTCTCTCTCTCTCTCTCTCTCTCTCTCTCTCTCTCTCTCTCTCTCTGACATAACCAAGCTGACACTTTTCATTCCAGCGTTGTCCTTCACCGGGCGCCTTCCCTCAACAAACACCTCACCCACTCTTCAGTTCTCCTAGCGCTGCTCTTCACTTCTAACTTAATTAACGCAGCCATTCCCCGCCTGCGCTGCCTTCTGATCCTCATTCGTCACCTAATCCTCTCATTCTATCCCTTACGCTACTTTCACCCCTCCTGCAGAGTACCCATCCCTAGGGAACGCCTCATCCTTGTCTCTCAATCCGCCACGGTTCCCTCGCGTCACCTTTCTACGTGTGTCTTGAATCCTGTGCATCTACAGACTTCGAATTCCTCTCATCTCACGACTCAAAGAAGAGGCCTAGCATCTATTATTTCCGTCCCCAAATTAAAAGACCGGATAAGGCTCGTTTCCTTTGAGGGCTTCGCGTCCCTGTGTTGGGCGAAGAATATTACAGAAGGAAGAACAGCAAAGAGGGGTTGGTGGCGGTGGGGGGGGGGGGAGAATCAGCGGCAGAGATGCAGGGATGGTGTGCCTTGGGGATACTAATAAGCGGAGCAGTAGCAGATGGGGACGTGGACGAGGAGGAATAGATAGTTAATAGTGGTGGGTGTTTATTCCCGCTGGTCTGGTCGTCAAGTATCGTTACCTGTTGCTGAGGGACGAAGCCTGGCGGTGCCTCGACGGTCTGAATATGATGTAGAACAATTGTAGTACGTGTTAAATGATGCTCAACACGTACATGCCACATAGCAGAGCATGTTTATACCTCAGCAGAATTCCAGCTTGCCTAGCTTTGAGTCTCGATTTCTGTTTTCTCTTTAATGTATAACTGGCTGCCTTGTGACCGCGCCTCACCATCCCGTCACTTCGAGCTGTGTGAGGCTGCACATAACCCATCACTAGGGATCGCATTGTCTAACATTTCAGTTTTATTTCAATTACTTTTAAGGCTCTAATGAAAAATGCGAGTATTGGGGTTTTCAGCTTCACTCATCCTGCAACACTAGCTGTACACTGTCCGCGGCCTGACCTTCCACCCAGCACGCCTCGCCATGCGTTGTCAAGACTACATGCAAATGTCACATCGGCCTGATAATAAGAAATAAAGGTACACAATGTGAGCAGCCCTTTATAAGCTGACCATCACACCTGAAAACAGTTTCGCATCAAGATCGACCTCCACCAAGGGTTCACGTTTATCACCACACAGATGATTCAGACACACATTCCGTTCTCCTCCTCCTCCTCCTCCTCCTGGCGCCACACGGTTATATTTCTATTGATAATTTTTTGGGTACGGCCGATGGCTTCTTCCAGCTTCTTAGATGCTGCAAGTTTTCCAAAGAAGAAATTTGGGGTAAGAAAAGTTTTTAGGCGAAGAAGATTTAATTGAAAAGCTCCGCGTATTGGTTTTCGGGCATTGTTTAACTTTTGCTGCAAATTTTATAAAGGAAATCTGACACTAAGCTATGATACAATTCTTGCCACAGATTTTATGTGACTGACCAGCTGGCAAGCCTGGGAAGCCAGGAGACTTGTCTATGTAAATAACACAAGTGACGCAGACCACACAGCCTTGGAGGAGGGCATTGCACCGCGGCCTGTGCGGTGCCTCATTGGCGGCACGAGTCACACACCTTTGTGACTAAGATTGGATTTCCTGCATTTGGTTGTAAGACCCTCCTCGACCTGGGTTCACAAGGTCGCTGCGTAATACATCCGTGCGGCGGCCCTCTCCTCTGGGAAATAGAAGCTCATTCATCTGTAAGGAGGGATCGCGTCCATACAAAAGGGAGTGATAATAAACCTGTTCATGCATGTCTTCGTCAAACAAAACAAGAGTTCGGTAACACTGCGGTGTATAAAACTCTTGATTACGAATAGTTCTAAGGCTTCCCCTGCATTGCGCGTCTTCCTGCAGCGCTGCCACAGATGAAGGCGCCAGCGGCATTACTGGGACACCGTCATGACGAACACAACATTGTCTTACGTTATTGAATCGTGTGCCGCCGCTCAAAAGACATACATTTCCTGTCATTTTTTAAATGCTTCAACTAAAAAAAAAGCCATGTTCCATAAAAGAAAAGCTGCTGGAGAAAACCAAGTCTTTCATCCTCGGCAAAGTATTATCAATGAATGCATCTCGTGACATGCGGCGAATTGGTTGCATTTCAAAACAACAGATGATATTCGTGCACAACCCCCACCTCTAATGCAACACACTGGAAAATACCCTTCAGTCTGAGAAAATACAGTTTTCGTGAACAGGTAACAGAAAAAACAAATCACAGTTACCCTCCAGAATATTTGTACTACACACGAAAATAAAAAATGAATAAATTGAATACATTAATTAAAAATAAGTAAATAAAAAATGAATAAATATAATAATAATAATGATAACAACAACAACAACAACAACAACAACAACAACAACAACAACAACAACAACAACAACAACAACAACAACGAAAAGAATTAAAAAAGAAGAATAAGATGAAGAACAAGAACAAGAAGAAATCAAATTAAATCCATATAATTATAGTTTCTCTCAGAAATTCACAGAATCCTCAAAATTCCCGGAGATTCCAATAAGTCTAATATTTCATCATTGGTTTTTACAGATCCATATCCGTAGCTTTGTGTGAACCCCTCGCACCAACACAGCTGCCGCGCTGAAGGCTGAAAGAAGCTGGCAACCTGAAAGAGAGAGAGAGAGAGAGAGAGAGAGAGAGAGAGAGAGAGAGAGAGAGAGAGAGAGAGAGAGAGAGAGAGAGAGAGAGAGAGAGAGAGAGAGAGAGAGAGAGAGAGAGAGAGAGAGAAATCGCTTTTGTGTGTGTGTGTGTGTGTGTGTGTGTGTGTGTGTGTGTGTGTGTGTGTGTGTGTGTGTGTGTGTGTGTGTGTGTGTGTGTGTGTGTGTGTGTGTGTGTGTGTGTGTGTGTGTGTGTGTGTGTGTGTGTGTGTGTGTGTGTGTGTGTGTGTGTGTGTGTGTGTGTGTGTGTGTGTGTGTGTGTGTGTGTGTGTGTGTGTGTGTGTGTGTGTGTGTGTGTGTGTGTGTGTGTGTGTGTGTGTGTGTGTGTGTGTGTGTGTGTGTTCGGGCGTGCACGTGCGCATTCTCGCATATTTACATGTACACACCAACAGTTTTACCTTTTACTAGATTGCCAGGCTGAAATCAATAAGCATCTCCTCGACGCTACACATACGAGGAAAGCAAATTTCCCCAGAATCAGTGACAGTGCAGACAAAAAAAAAAAAAAAAAAATCGAAACTTCTTTAACCTTACCTCTTAGAATCATGTGATCTTTGTACTTGTTGAAATGTAAACTAGTGTAAATTAGAAATGCATGAAACTAGAGACTTTTAAAACCGAGGATTGTACTTGATATCATGCTTAACTCACTGACTTAAACATAAGCTATCAGTATTAGTAAAAAAAAAAAAAAAAAGAAAAAAAAAATTCTACCCGCCGCTTCTCCCCCACCCCCACCAAAAAATAAATAAACAAATAAAAAAAAAAATACACTACCAGTTTGAAAAGGTTAAGGCAGGCGACCAGTGCACCAAACAGCGAGTGAAATCATGCACGCAACTGTTCTAAAATACAAATAAATACATTAAATAAATAAATATAAAAACTTGGAATAATTATAATCTTCTAGCTACGTCCTTTTCTCTAACGTTTGAATAAGGGAAGAAGGTTTAGGAGTATGAGGAGCAATGAGAGTGTAGGGACAAGGGGAAGGAAAAGGGGATGCTAGGAGAACTGGAAAATCATGGGTGTTTAGGGACAGAGGAACAGGGAAGTAAGACAGGATGTGCGTTGACAGGGAAGGTAAACTGAGAGACACAGGGATAAGGGAAGGTAAATGAAGGTGTAAGGGACATGGAAAAGAACAGAGAGTGAAGAGACAAGGAAAAAGAAGTGGAAGGTATAAGGAAAGAGAAATATAAGAACAGGGAAGAGAAGGACAGCAGGGGCAAGAAAAAGTAAATAGGAAAAAGAATAGGTATAAGAAAATAAAGAAGATACAATGATTACTGAAGGAAAATGGGTGTAAAAGTAGGAGAAATTAAAAAGGCTGTATAGGGAAAGACACAGGTAAACAGGGAAGGGAAAACGGGTGCAAGGCCAGAGGAAAAGGAATGGGGGGAGTGAAGAGGCAGTGGAAGGGAAAAGGAGTGAAGCGGTCAGAGAGGGTAAGAGTAAAAGTTTTCTGCAAAGATTTATTTTTTTGTTTTTGTGCGAGTGTACCCTGTGTTTTGTGTGTGTGTGTGTGTGTGTGTGTGTGTGTGTGTGTGTGTGTGTGTGTGTGTGTGTGTGTGTGTGTGTGTGTGTGTGTGTGTGTGTGTGTGTGTGTGTGTGTGTGTGTGTGTGTGTGTGTGTGTGTGTGTGTGTGTGTGTGTGTGTGTGTCTAAGGACGAGAGGGGAGAAAGGCACACAAACCGACAGGCAGGTAGACAAATAAAGACAAGACAAAAAAAAAAAAGAAACTCACCAACCACAACAAAAACAGACAAACAAACAATAACAGACACGCTGACAAAGGCAGAAAAAAAAAACAGACAAGACAGATAAAACAAACACAGCCACAGAAAAAAAAAAAAAAACATAAACGAAAATAAGTGAACGACAACACACACTAAAAAGTTAACTCGCTTACACTCCCACGTCCCTCATAATCAAATGAAACCACAAAACACCATAAGCGGCAGCAAAACCCAGGAGCAGACATGTTTACCCGCGCGCCCGTCACCTTATCACACGTGAGTATTCCCTCCCGTGACCCGCCGTTGACTTGCCTCAATCAATAGACTCAGACGTGACTTTGCTTTCCCTGGGAGACATCGAGGGAGGGAGAGAGGGAGGGAGGGAGACAGACGCCGCACCATAAACTGAACTGCTTCCTCTGTGCATTGATTTCCTTCCTGCTTCTTCTTTCTGTCCTCCTTTCTTGTTTTGTTTTTTTGGGGAGGGGGAAAGGGGGAGTTAGTGAGCAGCGGGTAGTGAGGATTGCTTGGTGAGGGAAGGGAAGGGGGAGAGAAGGGGACGGGAGAGGAAAGGGTGGAAGAGGAGTTGATGTCATTCAGTTCGCTTGAAAAATGAAGATCAAGGTGGGTTTTGATCTCTCTCTCTGTAAAGTTATGAGATCAAGAGCAACTACGCTCTCTCTCTCTCTTTCTCTCTCTCTCTCTCTCTCTCTCTCTCTCTCTCTCTCTCTCTCTCTCTCTCTCTCTCTCTCTCTCTCTCTCTCTCTCTCTCTCTTAGTTAACCTCTTTTTCTCGTTCTTCATACACACAGAAACACATACACACAGAAACACACACACACACACACACACACACACACACACACACACACACACACACACACACACACACACACACACACACACACACACACACACACACCTTTTTGGAATCTTCGCAGTAGCACACTGATGAAGTTACCTGATGCCAATATTTCCCATTCTTTCCTCTACTAAAAGCATGTATATTTTCAAGGGGGAAAGTGGATATTCCTAGAGTGAGAAAGGTGATGCGTAGGATAATGCGCTGCCAGGCACGTTGCGTAGATGGCTGATCGGATGAAATGTAAAAAGTTAAAGACCATCACGGGCTGCCGACAGTGAAGCTCCTCCACACTTGGCGAGGCGCGGGCAGGACTGGGGTCCTGGCCACGGCGATGCTTGCTAGCTGTCGCGGGGGAATTCACAAAAGGGATACAGCAGGTTGACAATGAACAATATCGCATTCACGTGAAATTCAGTAACATCCCTTCAACGTGCAGCGAACTGTCCCATGTCATGGTTCACTCCTCCGCGGCCCCTCCTGTGCCGCGGACATAAACGCCACCTACCCCTCCCTCCACGACACACACACACACACACACACACGCACACACACACACACACACACACACACAAGCACGCACGTACGCACGCACGAACACACGTACACACACACACACACACACACACACACACACACACACACACACACACACACACACACACACACACACACACTTCAAAAAAAGCCTTTGATCTTGTTGATCACACTGTTGTCATCAGCAAGGAAATAAGTCTGGTTCTCCCTCCTAAACTGGTAGCCGACTTCCTCACAGGGAGGCGTCAGGCCGTTCGCTATCAGGGCTCTGTCTCTAATTTCCAACAGCTGACATGTGGGGTCTCCCAGGGGGACCAAGATGGGTCCACTTTGCTTCCTCCTCCTCATAAACTATTCGCCACTGCAAGCAATTCTGGAGCGACTGCAGACGTGGACGGAGGAGAGCAGGATGACCATCAACCACAGCAAAACTGTGGTGATGCATTTCTGTACCTCCTCTGTACCAGTGCCCCCCCCCCAGCTCACAGTGGACCCTCACCCCCTCCAGGTGGTCCGATGTGCCAACCTTCTTGGAGTCACGGTGGACGACCAGCTGACCTGGAAGCAGCATGTCGCCAGCACCGTAAGATCCGCTACCTACAGGTTGCGTAGACTCAGGTCGCTGGGGACGCCCGACAGACGAGTTAAGGGGGGTGTACCTCACCTTCATCCTCTCCAAACTCATGTATGCCTCTCCAGCGTGGTCCTCCTCCCTCACACACACTCAACAGCTACAACTGGGGAGTGTGCAGAAAAGGGCGTGCAGGGTCATCCTTGGCCCTGCCTACATCACCTATGATGAAGCCCTGATCACCCTGAGTCTGTCCAGACTATCCCACCAGGCACCGAGAGGCTCTGGAAAAGTTTGCAAGGGGACTGCTGCATCATCCACGTCTCAGACACATGCTGCCGCCTGACGCGCCTCGCCCGTTCCGTGCCACCAGACACCACAACAAGATAACGCCCCTAAAGGCGCCGCGCACGGACCGGTACAGACTCAGCGCGATTCCCACCATGGTGCGAGCCATCAATCAATAGTATTTCCCTTCTAGATTAGACTTAGCTTTAGGATAAATGTTAAGTATTTCCCCACCCCCTCTGAAGAATAAACCGTTTATTATTATTATTATTATTATTATTATTATTATTATTATTATTATTATTATTATTATTATTATTATTATTATTATTATTATTACCATTATTATTATTATTATTATTACACACACACACACACACACACACACACACACACACACACACACACACACACACACACACACACACACACACACACACACATCACACACACATACGTGAAAATTCAGTTATTTTCCAGACATGCTTATTTTTGTATACATATGCACTTTTCATTCTATGTGTAAGAGGAGCTTTGGCCAAGGGCAACAAAAAATGCTGAAAAAAGGGTCACTTGAAGGTGTCATTCATCAAAGAGTGGAGTAAAAAAAAATATCCAAAATTTGAGAAGTGTCTTAAAACCTTTCTCTTGACAGCTAGCGGTACAAAACACTAATCAACAATTAGTCAAATTGCATCTAAAGGTTGCTGTACTGAACCATTAATTATCTTCTATTACGGGCAAGAGTTTTATCTTCGAAGCAATGTAATTACATACATTGTAATTTTTTTTTTAACTTAAGGATATTAAGCTACGTTATGGGTAACTATTCATCTCTCTCTCTCTCTCTCTCTCTCTCTCTCTCTCTCTCTCTCTCTCTCCTCTCTCTCTCTCATTCTCTCTCTCTCTCTCTCTCTCTCTCTCTCTCTCTCTCTCTCTCTCTCTCTCTCTCTCTCTCTCTCTCCTCCTCTCTCTCTCTCTCTCTCTCTCTCTCTCTCTCTGTCGTGGGTGTAGTGGTTAGCGTTCTGCTCACACCACCTTCAAATCCCAAACCAGACGTGGAACAATAGTAGGGCTTCTCTCCCGTCACGCTGCTGTCCTGTTGGCTTAATAATAGATAAGTACAGAACGTCAGCCAGGCTTGTTACCTTGCTTCCCTGGTGACTAACAATCTTGTCCTTCCACCTCCAGTATTCATAAACGTTTCGCTTTCTCATGAAGACTGCTTACAAAGGCCACAGGGATGTTTACTCACTTTCTCATTACATTTTTTTTTTCGTTGATGGTGTAGAATACTTGTTAGATAATCACTAGTCATGAAAACACACCTTGCACAATACTTTTCATTAGAGTCTGATAAATGTCGTGTGTGTGTGTGTGTGTGTGTGTGTGTGTGTGTGTGTAGAAACTATAAACGATCCACACCACACACGTATACATAAACAAATCTTTTAAAAAGACACAGACATCTTCAAGTCTAGCAGCCTTAACCAAACTACGAAGTATCCTAACAGTACACGATGCACCGGGGCACCTGACCATCGGCTTGTGTTGCCTGACCCTGCGTGCCTGCCGCCAACACGCTGCGAGCACACTAACACTCCCACACACGCAATAGCTCTGTCAAGACAATCAGTAATACACACAAGTACACACATTTCACATTTTAAGTCAACCGACACAGAGGCCAGTATTCAAACGTTTTGCTCTCTTACCACGACTATTTTCAAAGGCCATAGAGATGATTAGCTGGGTTTTCAAGAGTGTTTCTCCCTTGAATAATGCAGAAATCATGTTAATCTGTCATTAGAGCCGTAAAGACACTATTAAAAACCCGTGTCACTTCAACTAAACTAGAGCTTTTCGAATGTAGTAGAAATGCAGCGCGGAAGTGTTTCAGAATATGGTACATAGTCACGAGGTTACGCCCTTTAATGACGAATGACGCAACGGTCCCCTTGTGCACGTAAGTCAGCACGAGAGGCACGATCAGCTGTGACGTGGCAAGAGCCTTTCCCCCAGTGCACTATGGAATTTCATTAGCACGCCTTCACCTCGAGCGCTCCTCCTGCAGGGCACATCTCTTATGTCATGGCGTAATTTCCTTTTTGTGCTGTTAACGATAAACGATGTAATATTTTCCTTTATACGTACATTTCCAAGTTTAAAGGTTGTGATGAAAGGGAAGGGCTAGGCAAGGCGGGGCGCGGCGAGGCGGGGCTGCAAGGCGAGAGAGGGAAGGGTGTTATTAGGAGAGTTCAGTATCGTAAACCATCATGACAGAATTTAGCAGTTTCCAATACCACGCGAGGGCAGTAATTTGGAGGCGGGTTTTACGGCGGTACTCATAAGGTGCGTACCAGCCCAGCCTGCCGTCCCGCCCCTTGCTTGTCAGACCCGCCCTGCACCTTTACTCCACTCCACTCCACTGCCCCCATTCTGCCTTGCCCTAAGCTGCTTCCCCCCCTATTCCACACAGCCTTATCCTCCTCCATCTCGCCTCGCTTCGTCCTGCCTCTATCCGGTCTGCCTCTATCCGCTTCACTCTAACCCGCTCTGCTCCACAACGGCTCTTCCTCCGCCACACTTCGCCCGTTTTCCTTCATTCGTTTCTTAATGAAGAACGAAAACTACGAGCCATAATTCTCAGAGCAATTTCTTTCCCACAAGGAGAGATGGACACACAGGGAGGGAATTAGGTAAGTACATACATTGTGTAGTTAGATAATGAACGCAATTTATATACGGAAGCTATTTTTACTAGATCGGTCAGTTTGCCGGCAATGAAATCCCTTTCCATGCCAGTTACATGCGACAATTTCCGACTAATCAGCTGATATCCCTGTTTTCCGTCAACTGCATTCCGATACAGGTGATGAAGGTTCACTCAACCGCGCTGGACTCAAACACACACACACACACACACACACACACACACACACACACACACACACACACACACACACACACACACACACACACACACATACACACACACACACAAACGGAAATGACAGCTTGGATGCGGCGAAATGAGAATAAAATGATAAATTAATACTGGATAAAAGTCCGGATGAAGAAGAGTAACAAGTGGAGTCCTTCACACGTCAGTATTAGCTGATGAAAGTGACGAGGCGTGGACAGTCGTTCGTTCACCTGCAAATTATACTAAGCTGTTAATTAACCTATTGAGTGGTGATGACACGATGACCACTTCGACAGCTTCTTCTTCTTCTTCTTCTTCTTCTTTTTCTTGATGTGGTCGGCCATTCTTGTATGTTGTCAGCAATAACTTCTGCCTAGTGCATCCTCATACTCCGGCCGCAGCTGTCTGATGTCTCTCTCGATTCCATCTCTTCCTCTCCTAGTTCTTCTTCCCTCCACCTGGCTCCTCTGCTGGGTCATCCTCTTCTATCCTGGTCACATGTCCATACCACCTCAAACATAAAACATTCTTGCCTTCTCTACGATTCGCACAACTCCTGCCCCCATTCTGATGTCCTCATTCCTTCTTTGGACAGTTCACAGAGCCAAAATAAGACAGCTGTACACACTAGAGTATTTGAATTAGTATTCCATCCTTCCCTCCCTTTGCTGCCAATTCCTATGTATTTTGAAATGATACGCTTAAATTTGCAACACATCATTTTTCATTTATTCATAGCATTCAAAGGGTTGAATATTACGAAGAATGCATACTGTTAAGATGGGGGTATTTGGACAACATACTGAAATGAAGCTAAAAGATGGAAAGCGATAGGAAATGGAGTTTAACGTCAAGAAGTGTGAAATGTTAATTGATGAAAATGAATAAAAGACTAGAGAGACCACTGTTATTCAGAAAACAAATGTAAACACACACACACACACACACACACACACACACGAGAAAAGACTTCGGAAGAAAAAGACTAGTTGGACATACTATCTAATGGCAAAACAAATGAAAAGAAAATAAAGAACGACGGAAGGAAAGACTCAGAATTAACATTTATCACTAACTGGTCAGCAAGATGACATAAAAACAGGATTAACGAAGAAACATATACTTGTTGAAAAAATAAAAGAAAAGTATTCACTCTCTGGATGAGATGATAAAGAAACTGTGTATTCAGTATTTGCCGAAGATTGGAATATGTAGGCGTGGTCACTGCAGGAAAAGGAAAGGAAGGAAGGAAGGAAGGAAGGAAGGAAGGAAGGAAGGAAGGAAGGAAGGAAGGAAGGAAGGAAGGAAGGAAGGAAGGAAGGAAGAAAAAGAAATAAAGAAAAAAGAAAGGAAGAAAGAAAGAAAGAAGGAAGGAAGAATACAAAGAGAAAAACAAAAACGAAAGAATCCAGAAAAGAAGAAAGGAAGCAAGGAAGATTAAAAGAATACAAAGAGCAGGAGGCAGGATGACCCCGAGTTTGAGAGACTTACTGTTTGAGGAAAGACTGTTGAGACCGAGACTCCCAGACCAGAAGGAAGAGATCTCGAAGGGAGTGGGAAGAGTAGATAAAGATCAGTTTGTGAGATGCAAGTCATGGAAAAGTAGATTAGGACAGTTTTCAGGAAGAATACATAAGAGCATCTAACTTCCCATTGAAAGGACAGACAAAAATAGACAGAGACAGGTAAGCAGATGACAAGACCAAACGAATCCTATCGCTCTAATTTTTTTTTTTAATCATAATATTACTCTTTCAAGTGGGAGGTTTCAAAATATTTATCCTCCAATTTTGGATCATTCTTTAGGTTTTATCTGTAGTGACTGGCACCTCAATGGGACTTTATTTTCTTCATTTTCGTTGTCCAGGGCCAGTGTCGCTCTTACATAAAGGAAAGCCAATGAATTAATGTTAAGGTGTTTGTAACTATGATCTAGAAGGGACACGAACAACGAGTATACACTGTTTCCATGTTAACAAACCTGGTATAGTATGGTCCACTGAATCACGATAGTGTTCATCACGGCAGTCTCAGTATCACTTGACTATTCCCTACAGTTGAAATAAAATATAAGAACGTAAAGATATAAGGAGACTGCAAAACGCTTCATGACATACACAAGCTCCTACATTTCATCTAAATATCTCCTACCACAGACGTGGGACTAGGGAGAAGTAAAATAGGGTTGTAGAAATAAAATAGAGTTGTTTCAGTGCTCGTAAATCCTCTTCAGTATTCGTTAACTCTGACTGTTAATGGCAAATGTAATTTTATTTTCACCAATCCTAGGCAATTTTATTCATCAAAAATTAAGCTACAATTGCGAAAAAAGAAAAAATTGGTGGACATTCGATGACATTTTTTGCTGTACGCTTACTCTTTCAAAACCCTCAGATAAACTTTCATAAGACTATAATATCCAGATGAGAAGCTGTAGCAGTCAAAGGATCAAGAGCTCAGTCATTTTCCTATGTATGTGTCTAGACTTTCATAAACAATTCCGCTGATCCTTCTTAACCAATATCCTAAATCAGTTGTTACATTTTCAAGGGCAGTAGGGTTTATCAGGCCGATTTTAGCGCATGATTTTGCATTGTTCCCTCTCTCAGCTGGTGTGACAATATGCATCGCGTCATGAATGAGGATTAAAAAGGTTGTTTAATCATATAGTATTACGTTGCCACTATATTGAATAACTTTTTTTTTTTTTTTTACTATTTAATACAACCCTGCATGTATTGGCTTTACTCCTTGCCTCGCTGCACTACCGGAAAAAGGTTAAAGCTTATTCGTGACTGTAATCCCTTGATATTTAGTGCCCCACATACTTTTTTTTTTTTGTTTTATTACACGCATTTCGTAATATATTTTTTCGGCTCTTCCTGTTACGTAGGGATTGGAATTTGTTTATGCTGAGCAGCTTTTCTCTTTTTTTACTAGTGTTTTTTTAAGTTAAATAAGTTTTGTTCGCGTGTTGTTTCATCCAAAATTGTGCTGCAACCAAATTTTGCGTGAGATGAATTATTATGAAATATATTACAAACCCACTCGTACAGTGCATTTCTAAATATATGCTTATGGGATTTAAGTAAAGTGACGTATTCAAAGTAGATCTATTCTCATATGACAACCCTTTGTCTTCTTTTCACTTCCCAACAGATAGAACAGCAATCCTATCAGCCGAGGAGTCTTCAAAATCCCTCCATATCTGCATGTAATAGAAAGAGTCACAAGCCCCGCCATCCCAGCCGTCCCTCGTTTCAAACAAGATTTTCCCCCCTCGCTGACATCCTCCCAAGCTGTAACGTCCTCGCCGAAAACCTTGTAACTGACCACGCAAATTTCACATCCACGCCATACTCCGCTTGTCATTCTCTCCTGCAGTTTCTCTCTCTCTCTCTCTCTCTCTCTCTCTCTCTCTCTCTCTCTCTCTCTCTCTCTCTCTCTCTCTCTCTCTCTCTCTCTCTGGCACAGTTTAGCAAGGGAACCCTCGAAGATAATGACTTCTTTTTTCAGGTATGAAGGAGGTTGGTCAACTGCACCAAACAGTTTTAAAACAATTTTAAAAAGTTAACCGATTTATGTAGTTTCGGAGGTGTCTTGATACTTCTTTTCTGAACAAGAACAAAAGAAATACTCAGACAGCTCCAAAGTTTACCAGCATCATGTCTGCCATTGTTTCAACACTAATTACCCTCCCCCACGATTATCAAGTTCCTCTCCTGAACCAGCGGCTCAATTATATTCCAGAGTTCAATGGTATTCTGATGCCGGAATTCCGACGCAGTAGTTTTATCTATTGTCGGATATAAACCGAAAATAAAACGTTCCCTGCCGGCCAAAAAAGCACACTCACTGAACAAAAGGTTATTACACATTGCAGCTACATTATATAAACGAGATTCTCTGTGCCCGAAATCATGGTGTGAATTTAATCAATGACTTTTATTCATAGTTATTAACAATGTTGTCTGATTAAGGTTTCAACAATATCTATCATACATCGTGAAACTAATGTATTTATAATTAACGTGTTATCGTGTCAACTTCCTGGAAAACAGAGGTGACGTTATCAGTCTCATCATGAAGATCAATACGACCTCACGAGAACACCCATCACTGCTTCTGGCAAGCCCAACTTAACTACACGTACTTCATGAAAATGGAACAGGTTAAAATAAAAGAAAAGAAAAAGGAAAAGTGAATAGAATAAAATAAAAAGAACACAAAAGAAATAGAACAAAACAGAATGAAATAGATACAAAAATAGAACAGAATAGACTAAAAGAAAAGAAAAATAAATGGAACAGAATAGAATAAGAGAAAAGAAAAAAAAATAGATCACAGTAGAAAATGAAGGAAAAAGAAAATAGAACAGAACAGAATAATAAAAAAGAAAAAATACAATAGAACAGAATAGTATAAAGGAAAAACAAAATTAAACAATAGAACAAAAGAAAAGGAAAAAAGAAAATAGAAATAATAATATAAAATGAAAGAAAATGAAAACAGAACAGAATAAAACATCTATTATCATCTACAATTTCTCAGGCACTTATTTTTTTTTTTTTCTACTATCGTCTCTCAAATAGTTCTGTAGCATGGAAGAGACAAAAAATAAATAAATAAATAAATAATCTATTCTGTTCTTTTCTGTGTGTGTCCAGGCATATACTTCTTTACATTGCTTTAGCTACTGACAACGAGTGACTGCAGCAATGAAAGGGTTAAAAGTCAATATTTTCATGAGTTCCGTCACTATTAACACGAGCTCAACTAAACTACTCGAGCCACATGACTCTCTAACATTAGCATTACTTTTCTAGGGCAACGATTTAATGAATATATAAAACACTCCCAGTACTTAACATAGTCGCCATTCCCGTCAGTTACATCACTATTAAGACGAGCTCAACTTAAGTACACGTGCCTCATGACTCTTTCACAACATTACTAATAACTAAACTAATCGTGTCTCATGACTTTACCATTGATGAAGAATTACCGATCAAGGGGAACAATCTCATGAATACATAAAACACATCAGATACTTTACAGTCACCATTCCCACCAGTTCCATCACTTTTAACACTACCAAACTACACACACGTTCTCCGTGACCCTTTAGCATTGTTCAGTTGGCATTCATTACCTACCGCAACGATTTCATAAATATATAAAATACTTGAAATATTTAGCACACGGTCACCATTATCATCGGTTTTATCACTATCAATACCATTACCACTGCTATTATCAACTTTGTCATCACATTTTTCAAACATTTCTCAAAAAAAAAAAAAAACGGTGACCTTTATTAACATCATTATCCTTATCATCACATAATACGACCGTCATCATCCGGCACCAAAATATTACTGTCATTATCGTCCTCCCCAACACACCCACCACCACCACCACCACCACCACCACCACCACTGCCGCCACCACTGCTGCTGTTAATTATCGAGCTGAGATGAGGCAGCAACGTGACGAAAGTGAGTGGCAGGTGGCAAGCACGGCCGCCACTCCTGCAGTCTAATAACCTGCCATGTGTCTCTCTTTCAAAGCTGTAAAAATATTATTTGAGTCTTTCTTTCCACACCACACCACTTTAACCACACTGAGTCATTAGTTTGCACGTATCTCCCTTTCAAGGTTATAATAACGTTTCAGCATGTTTTTTTTTTTTTTTTCTATAGATCCTTCCTAAACAATAGGATATTATAATGCCATAAGAATTCAAATTCAATAGTTTTTTCTAGTATTTTTTTCACTTCACCTTCTTGAATATCTCTTGATTTTGATGCACATTATGAAGCTTTCAATATCATTTCTTTGACTATACAGAAGACATTATTTTGTTCTCGAGTGTCTCCGCTGCCCCTGCAGTCGTAAACAGTGTTACTCATAAAATCTGTTACACAAGTCCTGGAGTTATATCTCGTTTCCAGTATCCAGTACAGCTCACAGTGCGGCATAAAGGGCCACTGTCCACCGTCCACTGCGAATCTCTCATCTTACTCTTAACATCAAACACTTCGTCAATATCTCGGTGGCAGTGTACTGGATCTGATCTGGCAGTGGTCTGACTGAATCGCTAAATGAACTAAATAGACTCCGGAATCAGGGTACAAGTACAGAGTCAATAGGAAGCTTTGAAAGAAGATTGGCCAAATTTAAAGATGTGAATGATAGGTTGAAAAAGGTAGGTATGCTCAATAAAGGGACTGCCACGTGTAGGTTCCCTTATTTTCTGATGTCTTTATGTTCTTATGACATCAAACAGTCGATGTCAGTTGTTCATGGGCTCTGCATTAGTCTGACCTCCTTCGCAACATAAGAAGAGCAAGTGATTTGTGACCCATGACTTGGTTCTTAAACACAATAAAACCTTAATACTGTTCCCTTCTTCTCAGCGCAATTTCTCCACCATTCACCGACCTCAGGAACCATGTCGATCCAGCACGTTCCTGTCTCTCCTCCCTTCCTCTTTTCAATGCCACCCCCGCCCACTGCGCCAGTCCCGTGCCCCACTCCCAAGCTCCGCCACCACAGTCCTGCCAAACCACACCCAGCCAGCTTCCTTAACTCCCTAATAACTTTCAGCCTCGACACGTTGCTTCCGTGGAGTCTTAACAAGTCAATTTTCGAGACGCTGGTAAGGCGATGTCTGTCGTTGCTGCTGATAAAAGTGTGAGCAATAGAGAGAGAGAGAGAGAGAGAGAGAGAGAGAGAGAGAGAGAGAGAGAGAGAGAGAGAGAGAGAGAGAGAGAGAGAGAGAGAGAGCACGCATAGACAAACAGACAGACAGACAGACAGACAGGCAGACAGACATACCGACATACAGACAGACAGACAGACAGACAGACAGAGAATTATTTTTTTTTCTATTTTCTATTCAAAGATGATGCTGGGCAGAGGACTGATTCACCCTTCTCCATTTGTTCCTTCCTTCAACAGATGACAAGAATTCACAGACGCAGGGTTTCTATGGATGCATCGTGACTGGCAGCGGGCCTAACTCAACTGTGGGTACGTCCAGCTGTGAAGGGCCCTCAGAGTTGTCCTAATGGCGGGCCTGTCCTGTATGGAGACTGCCGTGGTTGTCATGTATGTATCCCCATGATGCCTCCTCTTTACATAGTCGCAAATCCCCAAGAGATGCAGCCACCCCATTCCAAAACGTTCAGGTGTCTTACCTCGGCTAGTTTCAACGGGCTGTAGTGAAAATTACTGGAAGCTTTCAAGGCTGTTTCCATTATTAGAAAGTAGTTTAGTAAGAATTTAACACCATCAATGAGAAAAGCGCTCATGAGGATTTTTCTAATGATGTTTGTGGTCCTTGAAAATCGTACTTGCGAAAGTCCAAAGTATTTCAAAGTATGCTTACTCTGAGGCTTGTTCTAGTTGCATAGGAAGCTAAGGATACGTCCGCGCACAACTCATGAAGCACCTGTATGTGGTGGTTCGGATCCTGTTCGGGGACCGGGATCTCAGTGGGATTTTCTTTTTTTTTTTTTTATTGTATTTTTGGTGCCCTTGGCCGGCCGTCCCTCCTACATAAAAAAAAAAAAAATGGCCAGGAGCAGTTTTGAAATAGATGATACAGGACAGTGATCATTTTTAGCTTAAGAACGCAGCTCCCTCTTTTTTTTTTTTATAATTTCATTGCTATTTTATTTCATTAATGCTTAGAGAGAGAGAGAGAGAGAGAGAGAGAGAGAGAGAGAGAGAGAGAGAGAGAGAGAGAGAGAGAGAGAGAGAGAGAAACTGCTATTTGCATCCTCACAGCAAAATGACTACCACCCTCCTCCCTCCCTCCCTCCCTCCCTTCACCTTCACGTTCTCCCTCCTTTCGTCGTCCTCACTCTCTTTCCCAGTTTCTGTTTTCCTCCATTTCTCATCCATTTATCTCAGTTAATCTTCGTTACTTCTTTATCACTTCCTCCTTGCTTCTCCATTCTTTCGCTTCTCCATATGTTTCTGCTCTCTCTCTCTCTCTCTCTCTCTCTCTCTCTCTCTCTCTCTCTCTCTCTCTCTCTCTCTCTCTCTCTCTCTCTCTCCCTTCGTACTTTCTTTCCTCTCGTACATTATTCATTCATCCCCTTCTCTAAAAACATGTCTTCCATAATTTCACATTTTCTCCTCCTCTTGAATACATTTCGTCACGGGAAAGCGAATTAGTAACCGAAAAGGAAGAAGAGGAAGGAATGACTAAAAATCTCGTATGAAGGAATAAAGGAAACTCTCTCTCTCTCTCTCTCTCTCTCTCTCTCTCTCTCTCTCTCTCTCTCTCTCTCTCTCTCTCTCTCTCTCTCTCTCTCTTCTTTCTATAATTTATCAGCGCTAACAAAACGGAAAAGCACATATTTGTATCAGCCAACAAGGGAGGTTCCTTATACTCTTTCTCTCTCTTCGTCTGACTTGTTTACATACACTGCCAAGGCTAACGGAGCGCACTGGTTAGTTGGATACTGGCTTGTGTGCGAGCTTCTTTTGTTCCAAGCACGTCACCTGGAAACTAAACCGTGTCCTTGCATAATGTCTAGCTTCCCAAATATATTAACGCTGAAGTAGGGAGTGAGAGAATGTTAGGGTTTATTGAAGAACGCTAATCTATCACTTCATCTTTCATTATTGTTCAGTCGGATTCTTGTCTACTCTTATGGGGTGAGTGAGACGCTGGTAATAATTTAGATTCTCACTGATGAATCTTGAAGTTGTAGTAGCCGAATATCATATAATTTATTGTGCTTTTGAACTCCTTCGATGATTCAGCTCTTGATGAAGAGAGTAAGAATCACGTATGATTCCTCAAAACTTCCTTCACTGTCTCCACACATACGTAGCTAAACAATTCCTTCCAAAAGGCCAGAATCATAGATCTGATATGCATTTTATCTCTCGTACGGATTCAATTTTTGATGAAGAGAACAAGAGTCAAGAAAATGAATTTTCTTCAGATACGACTTCCTTGCTCTTTAATAATCCTAGCTAGTTATTCTAAGATTGTTTGGAAATTCTACATCGCGCCACTGACTGCCTTAACTTATGATTAATAGAATTAAAAGTGAAATGTTATCTCCATTAGCTACACGACCTCCTCACCCAATGAGGCCAACGAGGCTTCTCACCCTTACTCCGCCACCTGTGTGGTCCCTTGATGATCCACGGAATTCTTGTTACAAAAAGACGAAAAGTTTATACCTACCTTTGTTTCGTATACTTCGGGAATTCTGACTGATTCAATAAATCCCCGTTAACTTCAGATCTTAGTCGGCTTCTAAACTTGTATTTTGGAGTTTTAGATGGTCTTTCCCTGCTTGAGATGATGCAGGGAGCATTATTAAGTGCCACCAGTCGAGGCTCACTCTTCACTTGGAAAACCACACTGTGGTATAGAGGCTTAAGTATTCTGCTGCAGTGAGACTGAACTAGATGCGTCAAGTTTAGGGCGATGCCAACAAACTGCCAGAACATGTAAGTGCCACTTTGCTGCATTTTCCCACTACTTATATTTGTTTTTTAAAGTTTGTGCTGAGTCTACACACTTAACAACAGACTGTTGTCCTACGCCTTGTGGTGAGACGGTGCCTCGACACAAAATACACTCTCTACACGAGACTGTAAAAAGAATGTCAGCAGAGAACATGTTTCTGTCATACGTCAACCTTAAAATTAAAGAAAGCAACCAGTATTTTCTTTTTTCACATCTGTTGGGATGCTGCTGGAATATTTAATTGACAAAAAATAAGTAAATAAATAAATAAATAAATAAATAAATAAATAAATAATAAACTTTATGTTTAAAGACTAGACAGATATAACAAAGAAATCCAGTAAACATGTAATACAAACTCACCATCCATTACGATGCAGAACGAAACAATACATGACACATTAGTATTTCTGGAGGCAACAGAGAAGGCAGAGAAAACCTGAGCCCCTCGACTGTGGAAGCAGGTACTGGAGCACAGCACACGCTTCTCCTATGTGATTGTACAGTCGTGGTCACAGATCTACTAAGTAACCTTCTACACTCACGTACACTGTGCTATATGTTATTTTTTCTCTATCTGAAGTCTCCTGATGAGGTGATGGCCTTGTAACAAACCCGAACAACTGATAATTTCTCAGCAGAGCAGAAGACTTGAGCATGTATTCCTAAATGCATTCTTCCCGCGTCAGGGCAATTTTCCAAGGCCACAGACGTAATTAGTCTGTTTCTCATAGGTGCTTTTCCTATTAATGATGCAGAATCCTTCTTAATTCTCAGTAAAATCATGGTAACATCCTTGAAAATCCCAAATATAAGAACACTTTACTGCTAATTTATTTTTCACATCACCAACGTCTTAGACACATTCCCTTAAAAAGTTACGTAACTTACCAAAACCATAAAATTAGTAATTCTATCTTTCTTCTGTGGATGTATGCAAGTATACTTTTTACAGAGCTCAGAATGTTAAAACAAAAGATGACCACAGGAACATAAGAACACATGGGAAGCTCCAAGAGACCATCAGACCTACACGTGGCAGTCACTGTGAAAGAGTGCAAGATTAAGATGAAACGTTAAACATAGAGGAAGTTAAGTGCGGTATGTTACTCGTCTATACACCATGACTGCACGAGACACACACAAACACACACACACACACACACACACACACACACACACACACACACACATACGGCACCATTATGCAAGCTACATTATACACGGCAGCACTAATTCCCCGCCAGATTCTGTTCATGTTTTTTAACGCCAAGGTCCGTTAATATATTCCTTCCCTTAATCGATTTATCAGCAAACTCAACAACAACCTGCTGTCAACTGATCTATTTTTGACGCTCCAGTGACGTCATCCATTATAAAGAAAGAAGGCAAACTGCGAACATGTGTGTTTCTCTTTATTTATTTTTCTTGTTGTAAGCATGTTGAGTTTTTAGCTTCTCATATTCTTGGATTTTAGCTTTTATTGACTGATATTTTTTTTCTGTGAAGTTTATATACTTTTCTTATGTTCTAATGCTTAGTTTCGGTTCAGCTATTACCCTTCTACAAGATTTTTTTTTCTTTAAGTTGTCAATAAGCTAATAAACATAGGTTTGGTTAGATTCGTGTATGTGTCTATGTCTAAGTGTGCGTACGTTTGAAAAAAAAAACCACGAAAATACATTTTTTTTCACTTTTCCATTAAAAAACTATGTACCTGCACTTATTACCAAGCTTCGCAATTAAGGTAATGGAATAAATTTCAGACATCGCTTCAGACAACAGGATTGCAAATACATTTTTTTAGCAACGAAACTAGTAGACAGAAGTGGCGCGAGCTGCTGACTAAATCTATAAAATGCAGGACCTTTAACACACTCAAGGAAAAAAAAATCTTTATCAACGCCAGAATTTTCGATGAGAACAGAATGGATGCTATTTATATAACTAAATTTAGCGCCACGCTGCTCTCTGTGGACCAAACTAGTCTGTGTAAATCTATATGCAAGTATGCAAATGCTCTCTCTCTCTCTCTCTCTCTCTCTCTCTCTCTCTCTCTCTCTCTCTCTCTCTCTCTCTCTCTGGTCGCGTAATCTTTCTGTCTTTCTGTCCTCCTTTATCATTCTTGCTTTCTCTCTTTCAGCCTTTCAGTAAATACAGTTTCAGTTTAACTCTCTCTCTCTCTCTCTCTCTCTCTCTCTCTCTCTCTCTCTCTCTCTCTCTCTCTCTCTCTCTCTCTCTCTCTCTCTCTCTCTCTCTCTCTCTCTCAAATAATTTTCAATGGTATATTAAAAAAATACTTATCCTGATTTTTCCCTTCACGCTCCAAGCCCTCTATTATGTCCCCTATTGTAGTTGCGCTTCTTTGTTCACCCCGGACCCTTTCATATTTACCCTCTTCATTTCCTATAGCTCGCAAACCTCTGTAGCTCCATTGTCTTATCTTCCTCTAATCTCGTTCAGCGTCTCCACCAGCACAAGACGAGAGAGAGAGAGAGAGAGAGAGAGAGAGAGAGAGAGAGAGAGAGAGAGAGAGAGAGAGAGAGAGAGAGAGAGAGAGAGACGGGACGACACTCACTCTTCATCGTCCGTTACAACAAAAGGCCGCTTATCTCCAGATTAAGGGCAACTTCAAGCTGACCTGAGCTCCTCCCAGCCCTGCCCAGTTCTTCCCACCCCTGTCCAGTTCTGTCCAGTCCCTTCCAGTCCTGTCCAGTCCTGCCCAGCTCCTGTCCAACCCTTCCCAGCCCTTCCCAGTCCTGCCCAGTCTTTCCCAGCCCTGCCCAGCCCTTCCCAGCTCTGCCCAACCCTTCCCAACTATGTCCAGCCCTTCCAGCCCCTCCCAACCCTCCCCAGTCCTTCCCAGCCTTTTCCAGCCCTGTCCTGCCCTTTCTAGCCTTTCCCAGAGCTTCCCAACCTCTTCCAAGCCTTTCCCAACCCTGTCCAGCCCCTCCAAACAGTTTTCAACCCTTCTCACCCCTGCCCAGCAACTATTCAAACTTTCCAGGCATGCCAGCTCTCTTCTCAGCTCTTTCCAGCTCTGTCCACCTCTTCCTAGTTCTGCCCAGCTCTGTTCAGCCTTGCCCAGTCCTTCCCAGCTCTGTCCAACTCCTCCAACACTTCCCAGCCTCTTCCTAGCTCTTCTAGCCCTTTCCAATCTCTTCCCAGGCTTTCCTAACCTTGTTCAGCCCCTCCAAGCAGTTTCCAACACTTTTCAGCCCTACCCATCCCTTCTCGACCCTTCCCAGCTCTTTCAAACTCTGCCCAGCCCTGCTCAGCCTTTGTCCAATCTTTCCCAGTCCTGCCCAGCCCTCCCTAGTGCGTAAGCCCGAACTCACCCTTACAATCTGGTGCTTAATCGAAATCGTGGGTAATTAATCATTCAGTGTAAGTCTATTGGAAAAGGACTTGCGTGAGTGTTTAGCTTGACGGGGTGGTGGCTGTGAGGAAAGATGACTTGTTCATATGGAGGAGAGGCAGGAAAAGGATGATGGAGGGAAAGGAAGGAAACGATGATGGGAAAATGGAGAATGAAGAGGAAAGGTGGAGGAGGGAGGGGGAAAGAAAAAGGGTAGGTGATAATTGAACAGAACAAGAAGAGATGGAAGGAAGGAAGGAAGGAAGGAAGGAAGGAAGGAAGGAAGGAAGGAAGGAAGGAAGGAAGGAAGGAAAGGGTAATGGGAAAAGGAAGAGGGAAGAAGAAAGGTAATGAAGGAAGGAAAAATAAAGAGGGTGGTGATAAGGTGAAGGGACAAGAGTAGAGAGGGAAGGAAGGAAGGAAGGAAGGAAGGAAAGAATAAAGGAAAGAAAGTGATGGGAAAATGGAAAGTAGGAAGGAAATGAGAGTGAGGGAGAGGGAAAAGAAAGAGAGGGCTGATAAGGGAGAGGGACGAGAGGAGAGAAGGCACGAGAGGAAGGAATAGATCGGGACGGAAAAGAAATTAAAGAAAAAAGAGCAATACAGGGAGAGGGCGTGTTCCCTAGAGCAAGTCACGACACTGAATTATAGATCGCACAAACGAGACATCAGGGAAAGAGTGAAATTACTACACATTTGCCGAGGAGGAGGAGGAGGAGAAGGTCCAGTAGCGGCGGCTCCTACTCGAGTGGCCAGCATCAGGGGCAGGTTCTCATGGAAAGACCTAACACTCGTTGCCCACGGCCTGAGAACCAATGGATCGTTGCTAATAATGTCCCTCGTATCTCCAGTTCCTTCTTTTGCGCCGTGCCACATACCTCGCTGCGCTGGAGAGATAAGAGCTCCGGGAGAGTGACATCTGGAGAGCCAAATCCCATACCCTTAGTAGGAAAAAAGCATTCCCGTACCATATAAAAGGCTTTGGATCCTTTACCGTTCTGCAACCTGACCAGAGGAGATAGCGGCCTTCATAAAAACGAATTCAGGCTTTTATGTAATTCTACTTTTTTTTCCCTCCCTTCGTCAGTAAGATGTTCCAGTGAGACGTCCCCAGAAGCTCACAGGGCCGAGATCACACAGGACTAACCCCTCAGTGATCCTAAACGTAATAAGGGTGAATTTTCCCAACCGTATAGACTCCCATTTCCTCGGTGCTGAAGGACCCCCGGGACCGTCGCCGCTGACCGCACTCCCGCTGCTCCTCCCTGGTCACTCCGCCGTGTCTGCCTTGCTGCTGCTGCCCTCCAACATACCACCACCGCGCCGCCTGCCTCCCGCTTCGCCCTCCTCCTCCTCCTCCTCCTCCTCCTCCTCCTCCTCAGTCTTATCAGTCCGGCCGTCCATCTGCCTCTCGTGTGGCTGGTTCCTCTTCGTCACTAGCCAGATACCGTCCCCTGAGGCGCCCCGTGTCCTGCTTGGTGTGTGTGTGTGTGTGTGTGTAAAGACAAAAAAAATCACGTTCACATATTTTCTGTCAATTCCATCCACCTAAAAAACAAAATAGAAAAAAAAGCAGCACACAAA
The DNA here is from genome assembly GCF_035594125.1 of Scylla paramamosain. Lineage (NCBI taxonomy): Eukaryota > Metazoa > Arthropoda > Malacostraca > Decapoda > Portunidae > Scylla > Scylla paramamosain. The sequence continues at coordinate 10,827,833 of NC_087152.1, forward strand.
ACTCCAATTTTCCAGGTCAACATTGGTGAACTGTACCTCGGAGAGTGGTGAATGCGGCGACCCGGTGCGCCCCACACAATGGCATTTACTGCCTCAAACAAAGGATTCATGAGTATCTAACTCTAGCACTCCAAACGTTTGTCAGGCCCACCGCGTCACACGTCGTGGTTATTCAAGAAGTTTCGCTCATCGCACCTAAACATTCTGCTGCCGCCCTGTGCCTCCAGCGTCGCCGCGCCGGACTGGCAGGAAGCAGGCGGGTCATCAGCGAGGGCAGTGCATATAATGATCAGGGAGGCGAATGGCATAGTTTCTTGAGTCGAGAATTCTGCTTTTTGCGGTCATCATCTAAAACTAGTCTGTATTTGGTTTTATGGACAAGTCTCGCGCGCCGGAGAGGAGCGAGCCGTGAACAGTCTATGCTGAGAAGTATTGATCACGCCACGTGCTGCTCGCCGCTCCGCTAACATCCCGCACTGACACTATAACGGAAACGCGACCCAGCCTGCCATTCCTGGAAATCTCAATGTCTCATCCCTAGTTCCCTTAATAACTCGCTCCCCTTTTCAACAGAGAAAAAAAAAAGACCATTACTAATTTCTTTATCGTGAACCTTCAACATCAAACACCCGCTCATACTTTTGACTTTGTTTTGAGGACTCTACTTGAGGGAGGAGAGCAGCACTTCACTCCAAACCGCATCCTTTCCGATGCTCAGCCTCTCTCAACATACTAGCATCGTCTGAAAAGAATGACCAGATTTATGTGGAATAATTTTAATAAACTTATTATAAATGTACAATGTTTCATCACAACCTTGCACTCTGCTCTGTGAACTCCTGCAGGAAGAAAAAAAATGCTTAGGCACGGTGCTAAATTTCCCTCTACTGCATGTGCGAATATATGGCGGCGTCTGTGGCAGCCAGCAGGAAGGGTGCATCAAGAATGACGTACTGACATGCACTATGCAGTATCTTATGTACCACCCAGCACCCTTGCCACACTGCGCCCCCTTGTGTGCGGTGTACCTTTGCAATTTTTTTTATTATTTTTTTTCCGCAATAGGAAAGATCAAGCTTCGTTGAAAAAAAAAAGTGTTGAGACATTATAATAACTAGTTATGGCAATCGTGATATGGGACATATTACGAGATACGCAAAACACAATAATAATAATAATAATAATGACAATAATAATAATAATAATAATAATAATAATAATAATAATAATAATAATAATAATAATAACAATAATAATAATGGGACACAATGAAGAGCTTACGACAGATACATACACAACAATAATAATGGTAATGCCACCTTTACTTCCTTCGCAATGTGGTAGTATCTCTCAACAATAAGGAAAGTCAAGCTTCATAAAAAAAAAAGAGAGACTATCAAAACATGTATTAACGAGCCTTATCTATCGAGTGGCACGGGACACGGCGAATCACTCAGACAGACAGATAGACACAAAGATAATGATGGTCCTTCGCAATCTGTTATTTCTCAACAATAAAGGAGGTCAAGCTTCAAAGAAAAAGAAAACTGTCTGAGCATGTACTGACCAGCTGCGTCTGTACAGCAGCATGGAACACGGCGAAAGACAAAGAAAAATATACACACACAATAATAAAAACAGTAATACCGCCCTTACCTCCCTCACAATGTTATTTTTTTTTTTTCCAAGAAAGTGTCTAAACATGTTCTAACGAGCCTTATCCATCCAGCGAGTCGCATGAGACACTGAGAAAGGCAAAGACACATACGCACACGCAATAATAATAATAATAATAATAATAATAATAATAATAATAATAATAATAATAATAATAATAATAACAACAATAATAATGGTAATGTTGCCTCCACGTTTGCAGTGCATGTGTCTGGGCACTGCCACATCCCAGTAAGAATGGAGGCAGCTCGAGCCGCCATGCGGATGGCCTACTAATGCTCGGCTTCCGTGGACGTACAGGTATTGGGCGTCATTTTTTTCCCTCCGCTCAAATGAATACCGAAATTTTCAGGGAGTCATTTGGGGAGAAGTCAGGAAAACAGAATGAGATGATAGTGGCGCGGCTCGTCCCTCGCATCCACTCAGCCAAAATTAGTCCGAATAAAAAGGGAACTGCATCATAAAAACACACAACATACACTAATTCTGGCCTGAAAACACCCAGAAAAAAAAAAAAGCAAAAAACAAACAGCATTATTAACCACGCAAAAAAAAAAAAGAGATAAAAACAAAAATGCAAGCAAAGTACAGCGTGCCCTAGAAGAACAAGCTACTAAACGAGGCGAAGATGCAAACGACTTACAGGAGAGGCAGGGGATGCAAGGCAGAGGCACGGAGGCACGCAGGAGGGGCGAGCAGCAGGGCCAGGCTTCCCGCACAGCTGTAGATGGAAAGGTGAGCATCAAGCCGAGGTTCAGGTGCAAAAACTTGGACGTGAAGGTATAAAGTTACACCATTTCTCAGCATTGGGACCTGAGAGTATTCAGTGCAGGTCGACTTTCATTTCAGCTGATTTTCTGTTGGGTTAAAACAAAGTGCGGCTATTTAAGAAGTGTTGGTCGTAGATTGTTGGTATCTGAAAGCTTTTTTTTTTTTCATATTTTAATATTTTGTGTTGCGTTAAAGTAAGTGTGGCTATTTAAAAAGCGTTGGTCCTAGAATGCTGGTATCTATAAGTGTGTTCTTTTCATACTAGGATTTCACATTTTCTTATTTTTGTGTTCCGCTAAAACAAAAGTGGTTATTTTTTGTTCCGCCAAAACAAAGCTTGGTTATTTAACAAGTGTTAGTCCTAGAATGCTGGTTTATAAATGTGTGTTCCTTTCATATTAACATTTCACATTTTCTTATTTCTTTTTGCGTTAACGTGAGTGCTGCTATTTAAAGTGTTGCTCTCAGAACGTTGGTATCTTAATGTTTGTTGCTTTCATACTTGCATTTCATATTAAACAGACAGCAAGATTAGTTTTTCATTACAGTGAAGTTTTTAGCCTCAAGAACTGGTGTGTGTAGGTCAGACGGCCTGCTGCAGTTTCCTTATTTTCTTATTCTCAATTTCTAGTGTAGCGGGTAATCGAAGAAGTTTTAGTTTGCAACTGTAAGTCCTTATTAGGGTGTTGTAAAGGCTCTTTAACTTTGATATCGCTGCCAACAAATTAACTTACCTCAACCTCCCCTGGTTGCACATGTGGTAGTAAAATGTACTGCTGCCCTGCACTCTATAAGCAGAAAGGGGTGGGAGAATTCCATTATCTTAGTTAACTCTGTGCAAATAGAATTGATGTAGGGACTGGCGGAGAGCTAGGGAGGCGAGCCTTAGGAACACAGGACCATGACGGGAACAAAGTAAAAGTGAAGATGAGTTCAGAGTCCCCTTCTTAACGTCACACCTCACGGAAATTAATATAGACAAAAGCATAAAACCAATGAATCCAAAACATGAGAATAAACAACCGGGGAGAGGCTGTGCAATGTAATAGAAAGCGATGACGAAATACTGCGATATACAACAACACAAAACATTAGAAGGAAATGTAGAAAATCATTAAAAGCATATACAAGGAAGAATAAAATAATTAAAGAATAGTGCATCAATTTGTAGCTAGTACAGTATTCAGAAGTGGCTGTAGAGCGAAAAGAAAAGTACCATAGTGTCTCGGGTGTTACAGAGCCATGTGCCAAATAGGACTAAAAGTTTTAAAAGCATGATCTCTTAACTGATGCTTCACGAGGATATCCAGACGAGCAGAAGCCAAATACAGTGTTCTTCATATCCATCATATATAACTCTGAGTGCAAGCCTACGAGTGGAAAAAATACTGGTGCCGTACGGTCCGTTTAATCTTCACATGAGAAACCGTTTCTTTAAGTTATGTACATATGTTCCTCAGAGGTCAACGTTTTGGAATCGTAACGTATCAGCCAGTAGAAATAAAACCTTAACTCAGGAGAAGTACCACAACCACGAGTTCATTACTGGTAAAGGCCAGAATGACGTAGCAATGCTCTATTTGTTTTGTCATAAAGGCATCTTGTGTTGTTCTCTCGCACATTTTAGTCACAATATTTTTCTCACTCAAGCAAAATTAACAAATACTGTTACACGAGAACACTCTGTCCTTTACTAGCGCAACAAAAATAAATAAATAAATGACCTTAAATTTGACTTTTTTTTTTACTTGGTATACTTTTTTCCAGATACGTATATACTATACATAAGTTTTCTACAAATTAATCACCTTGCGAGACGCTGAGTTTGACGAAACTGTTCTTTGCTTATTCATGAACAAACTGTACGAACTTTCAGCAACGAGGAGCTTGATGTATACGACCCCGGCATTCCTTCCCCGTAGCAACGCGTCCTAATATTCAAGACAAGGAGGAAGGAGGGAGCTGTACTGACGACTGTTTCACGAAAATAACCATTGACTTGATGAGAATCTGCAGAGATCATTAGTGTGTCCTTCCACGATTGAAGCTAACAGGCAGCATGGTGACAGGTCAAGTTATTCACAGCCACAGTTCCCACCTTCGATTTCTTAACATTTGACACCTGAGCGGAGTTACTCGTTCAATATTCAGGACATTCGTAGCCAGTGCATTGGCCAAGTTGCTGATCCCCGTCATGCCGAGGAATGATAAACTAACCATTCAAGAATCTCAAACTTTAGATAATCCTTTTCTGATTACACTCTTTAAGGACTGGCAACTTCAGCAGGTTTTTTTTTTATGCCCTTTTTTTTTTTTTGTTTCCCTACGTCAGAGTCCCTTTAACTCACACGAAAAAAAAAAAAAAAAGGAAGGAGTCGATGGGCTGAGTTGGCTAAGTGTCGTTTGTTGGTTGTTCTTCCTGGCCGAGGCTCCCAAGTAAACGTACGCCGGACTGACCCAATAAATCAACAGCCACCAACACTAAGACTAACAAAGACTGGAGGAGTCGATGGGATGAGCTGGATGAGTGTAGTTTGTTCTTCCTGGCTTAGGTTTAAACACACGCCAGACAGACCCAATAAATCAGAAGCCACCAACACCAAACATTTCACCACAGACGCCAGAAATAAAAATATTAAATCTCCCTCTAATATCAAGCAACAATATGCGTGGAAAATCAACAAGCGTAAATACTAATCCGCTAACACTAATAAAGCTTTGTTATAATGAAATTATCTCCAGGCATACACCGTAAAACGTTTACCAGTTGTTTTTAATTAGATTTGTCGATAAAATACATTGAGTTCTGGGGACAGGACAGGCAGCGCGCGCCATACTGACACACTTTGGCATTTTATTCAGGATGAGAGAACAAACAATAAACAGGTTCATAGGTAAGTGATCTAATAGAAGGATAAAGTAAACCAATTTCGTGCAGTCAAGCTGATGACGGCCTTGTTTTGAGACATGTAGCGCGCCGGAGACACCTCCAATTCACCTTTGTAAACCCACATCCTCTCCTCTTACCTGTATAGCTGCATAGCTGTTTAAATACACAAGCAGGAATGCTTGCAGCTAAGGGATAAACCATGAAGGTACGCGACTCCGCCAACATAATAGGATGAAAGTACTAATGGAAAATAAACTCCAATTTAGGATGAAATGACGCTCAAAAGTACTCGAAAACACCAAGACATTCTTTACTATCAAAGTTACGCTAAAAGTAAATGGAGAGTCTGAGGGATGGGTGAGGGTGATCTTCCCTTAACTGCACTCATCTGCCAAATCATCAGAGTCAATTCCTATACTTTCTCTTTTATTCTTAGTAATCTAAATATATGTGAACTGTACGCATAAAACAAGGGGTGTTTAGGATAAAATGGAGAATCTCAGAGATGGCTGATCTTTTCTTCACTGCACTCATCTGCCAAATCATCAGAGTCGATGCGTTTACTTTGTGTTTTATTCCTGGTAATCTAAATCTGTGTGAACTGCACGTAACTAAAATTCACGTGCGATTAGTGTTTCCTGATTCGGAGACAATCCTCGTCAGCTGGAGACTAAATGTACAGCCTCCGCGGCGTCGCCAGGGACAGACTGGTACCGAGAACAGGCTTAGTGCCGGTCACCTGACGCAGCCTGGGAATGGACAGCAATACACCAGCGCAGACAGCCTGGCGCCATGCTGCACAAGACCCCTATAGCGCCCGTGATTACAACACGGTCCCCTTCACTCAGTTTGCAGAGTTCATCTAGGAAATTAGTAGACAACTTTGGTCTTTTACAGTCCGGTCACAGCGGACAGCGGGTGCCGGTCCCCGCTCTGGTGTCCCTGTAACTTAATTCTTCACACTCAGCGCCGGGCCGCCGCCGACCCGTCAGCTATTTTCAATGTCGCCCCACATTCGCTCTGATTCAGCTATTAACTGATGATATGCCGGACGTTTCCCTCCAGATGTTAACCGAATCCTCATAATTTGCTTAATTGCAGCAGTGGAGAGTTTGGAACATGAGCGCCCAGCAGAAGTTCACGGGTTCCATGGCTGCGTGGCGCGACGCCTGCATCGCCACCTGCCGCTGCTGACAAGATGCGTCCGGCATGCAACGCCAGAACACACTTACTTTGCCTCAGTTTAGCACCACACTCAGACAGGCACAATTAATTAATATTACTTTACCATAATTTAGTGTTATATTCAAACAGGAAAAAAAAAATTCATAAACAAACACACACACACACACACATATAACATATACACATTGTCATGCTGCTATGTAGACAGACAGATAGATAGACAGATAGATAGACAGATAGACAGATAGACTGACAGGTAGACAGACAAAAAGACATAGATAATAAATAAATAGATAAAGAGATAAGAGCTCTTTTGGAATTATCTATACAGACGACTTCCTTCTTTTTCTCATTGACACCCAATCACTGATCACGTCTGACACTGAAACTTATCCTTTACCAAGAAACACTCAGCTCTTCATGAAGAGTTGCGTCTTGAACCTTCCCGGCCATTCTCCTGCCTCCCGCACTCCGCTGCTGCAGTTGTGTCTGTGACTTGCCGCCCCTGCATGGCATGCGTCCACCTTCGCATGAGAGCAAACTCCATTCACAACGCTATTGATCAGGACTGAGCCAATGGTTATTCCGCTCATCGCCTCCCCTCCTTTACTTAAATGTCACCAGTATTTCACTCGTAGTCAGGTATGAACATGTCTACATGAGCGTACGAGCGTACACACACACACACACACACACACACACACACACACTAAATATCACTCCACCATTGCCATTCCTCTGCCTCACCTCCGGCCCATGAGGTGCCGGAAATCTTATCGCTCGAACAAATTCCATCTCTCATTACTCTGAGCCGTCCATGCAGCCCCCCGCCAGGGTACCCCGCGGCGAACGGATGCAGCGAGGTAATGTGGTGGAGTGTGAACGTGCCGCCAGGCCTGCCTGAGCCAATACAGGCGGCGGGAGGGGCTGATGCCCCCGGCGAGGCTCCGGCAGGATGGCCAGATTATGCAAATCCAGACGCAAGTCAACTCCCAGACACACTGCCGACGCCAGAATTTGCACATCGAGATATTAAAGAATGCTTCACATTATTTATATATATATATATATATATATATATATATATATATATATATATATATATATATATATATATATATATATATATATATATATATATATATATTCGTCTGTTTCTTCTCACACAATACGGAATTCCTTAGTTTCGGTTTAGTCTTCACATTCTGCCGTGCACACCGTTAACATTGTTCACTAATGATAATCACCTTATCGAAAAAGGTGAAATGTAAATTGTGGAGTGAAGGGTCTGGATGCCACATACGCGTAAAGCTCTCCACATAAGGAAGCAATTAATCTATTTTCATGAACTTGCTCAACCAATGTCAATAAGGAATCGCTATTCTTATTATCGGTATAATTTATACAGAGAAAATATATAATAACCTACTTTATAATAAGTTTCTCCTGTTTAAGTCTTCAAGAAAATGTGTTTTGAACAAAAATAATCATCGGAAGTTGCATTAAGTTACACAAAGGTAAGATCACAGATGAAACATGTAGTACCGAGAAATTCAACCATAACACAACACTCAGTACAAACTCTCCCCACGAACTTGATATCAAAGGAAGGGATGCAGAGCAGGGGAACGCATTTGGTAAATTAAGATTATCAAAAGCAATTTCTCTTATCAAATTAAACGAATGACATAAGGTTCTGAGCTTATGAATATTAAACGTTTAGACCAAAACCGTTTTAGAGCAAAAATAAAATAAAAACTCATAATAAGGAATGGAGAGAATACGAGAGGAGGAAATAAGACTTGAAGAGCACGAAATTAAGACGCTTTTACTCGGGTCATTCTCCGTCCTTGTCACTGAAAGGAAAGAGAGAGAATAGAAGAAAACAAGAAACACACAAAGGAGAAAAGAAAATGAAAGAAAGAAAGAAAAGTCCATGTCACTGAAAAAAAAGAAAGGAAGAATTCAAGAAAGAAAGAAAAAGAAGGAAAGAAAAGAAAGAAACGACCATGTCACTGAAAAGAAAGAAAAAAGAAGGAAAGAAAGAAAGGGAAGAAAGAAAAAGAAAGAAATCCATGCAGCTTGTTATGCCTAAAACTGACACCAGACGAATATTAGGTTTAAAGAGTAGCAATTCAGGAAAACAGAACTAAACAGAGAAACGAGATCAGGCATTCTCGGGGGCGCTACGCAATAAAGGAAAAGGGAGAGATGAGTAAAGTACGCACGTGCCGGGAGAGGCCTGGGTCCTGCACTAAACAAACAATCGGTAATGTTAAGAGCGTTCGGTTTGTCTGCCCGTATGCTTGTATGTTTATCTCTCTCTCTCTCTCTCTCTCTCTCTCTCTCTCTCTCTCTCTCTCTCTCTCTCTCTCTCTCTCTCTTTCTCTCAAACACACACGAGGGCAATTCAAGGACAGAACTAACGCCAGTCACCGAAGAACCATTGATATCCTGTAATGAAAAATGACGACGTTTCAAATATCCCGATTCGATCAGTAGTCATGGCAAGAAACCTGTACATGAGGAGGCAGAGCGGGTGTAGCAAGCCGATTTGCTCCCGGGATGTGTTCTTGCGCCACATCCACACACATTCTGCAAGCAGTGTAGTCTGTCATGTTGCCAAGATGCATTTTTTTTATTATAGCCAATGGGTACCTGTAATATTACATTTTATTACGCATACAATTACATTCTATTACGCTACACTTTTTTTTTTTTTTTTTTTGTGTGTGTGTGTGGGGAAGGCGAGGACATCTTTCTTCCTATTTCTCTAACATTAATCTTTCAAAATATGTCTGGTATACACATTTTGAAAATTTCATTAACACAGCGGCACCTGCGGATTTTAAGACCCTCACGAGTAACACATGCGTGATCCTCAGGGAATGAAAATGATCCTTGTATCCGTTGCCCTTTGAAGGCTGCAAGAGGCTGGCGAAAGGCAATGCGACTCACAACGTGTAAGCCTCTTACTCGTACCTGGCGTCCTTTTCAGCACCGAGGTACGTTGTGTATATACATACATAACTCCTGGCTGCACGTCCTCACTGTACCTCCTGGCTGTTGACGGAGTACAGATAACGCAGCCTTAAGTCTCAGCGACACGTCAAATTCCAGCCATCCTTTCATCCCTCGATGCACTAGGTGTCCCAAGAGTAGCGTCTCCGTTCCGACACGTCGACTTTCCAGACATTTCACTAAGGAATTCCTTCTCTTTTTTCTCCTATGTGGACCGAGTGCATAGTGTTTTCGCTGTCCCCTGTGGGTGCTATAAGTCCCTTACTGCACTAGGTGGTCTAAGGGCAACACATCTCAGTTGCCCCAGTCAGGTGCTCCAATGTTAGTATACCAGGTAGCCTGAGGACACGTGTAACGCCAGCCGGGGCCATCCCTCGAGGCGACCAGAGGACAGCCATCAATGAAGCAAGATGTAAGGACCACTTTTTTAGTGTCCATTGCACTCTGCCCGACACAGATATAAAGGACTAGTAACGAGATTTTCTCTTGAAAGCCGCGAGACCCTTGACAGAAAGAAAGGAAGAGAAAAGTGGTGGAAAATAAAAGTATACTCGTACAAATAATAAAAAACGATGAAAGAACATCTAATTTGCGACTTGCATCCACGCAGTGCCGCCTCAAGCCCTACACAAACCTGCTCTCCTTTACGCACACATAGAGTAGTTAAATCTTACATTCGCACTGGTGCTCCCGCATACCTATTACAGCTTTAAGCCGCGAGAAAATGTTGGGTAATATATCATGGTGAATGTATAACACTGTTACTGCTGCTACTGCCAGAACTACTAAGGATTGCAAAGGTGATGACGATAATAATAATAATAATAATAATAATTATAATAATAATAATAATAATAATAATAATATTTTTATATTTTTATATTATTATTATTATTATTATTATTATTATTATTATTATTATTATTATTATTATCATTAATGATAATAATATGTTTAGCACTGTTGCTAGTGCTGTTGTTGTTGTTGTTGTTATTGTTGTTGTTGTTGTTGCTAAAAATTAAAATTTTCATTATTTTCTTTTTATTATTTTCATCATCATTACATTATCATCATTACTATTACCATTACAAACATCGTCATCATCACTATTACCACCACCATAAGTGAGAACCCCCCAGTACCACCACCACTACCACCACCACCACCATTCCAGGGGCAAGGTGAACACGGCTGAGAACAACGAAATGCGGCACGATCGACTTTTGGCAGCGAAGCGAAGCGAGGCCTGGCGCAAGATAAACTAATCATGTTCCGGACTGCCTCACAACGCCGCGTGGGTTTGCAGCCTTTGCACACTGCAAGCGTGAGGGGACCGAGGTGGATGGAAAGGGAGAAGGAAAGAGAAGGAAGGAGGCTAGACAGGGAGGTAAGACCGGGGGAAAGTCAAGAGCATTCCATCCCTCCCATCCCCTCCCATCCTATCCCATCCCCTCACTCCCAGACACCATTAAGACACTCGCCCGCTATTACCTGCACAGTCTCACCCCCTCCTCGCCTTCCTTCCAATCCCTTGCACGCCTTGGAGCCACAACGAACACAACCAGATTATTCTCCCGAACCTCACCATTTCTTGTCGAGGGGCAGGAGTTAAACACGCGCCCGCCCGCTGACCTCTTGCTTCACCACAGCCTCGCCTCCCCAAGGGTTGTGCCTGTGCTTTTGTTTATAGTTTTAGGTGCGTGCGTTTCTGCGTTAGGGATTATTGTGCCGGAATACTGTTAGTCTTGGGAGGAGAATGAAGTCAGAGAGATAGACACGCATTTAGACAGTCATACAAGCATGCAAACAGACAGATACTAAAAAGATAGGCAGAAACAGACATAAATATAAAGGCCTACAGACACACAAACTGAGTGACAGACAAACAAAGAGAAAGATATGCAGATACAGAAAAAAAGAGAAACAGACAGAAAAACACAGACACGACCGATTTCACAGTCGCTTCCTTTTGTTGTGATCATTACCAATGTGTGGTGATGTCCACCACCAACAACAAATCCGATTTCACAGTCGCTTTTCGCGGCGTCATTTTTTTTTTTTTTTTTTAATCCTTACCAGAAATTGGAACCTCTGGTAACACTGGCTTGGGAGTTGCTGGGCCTCCCCAGTGGGGCTTACCGATTTTTTGCAAATAGCACAAGTTCTTATCCTCTTGTAGTTGTATTATTTCCTAAATTATATATTAAAATTATTTAACAGCACAGCAATACTTCCTAGGCTATAATAGTAATATGACTGAACTTAAGAATTTGGATGGCGGCGTGAACTCACTTCACCAGCTGGCAGCTGATGAAAACATCACTACCTGTCACCCTTATTTCATTTGCTACCCCTCCTTGGTTAGACTCCTTTAATAATCTTGACTTACGCGTAGAGTGTATGGAATTTGTCACCTAAGACAAATATTGAAGAGTATTTAAATAACATTACGGTTTCTATCAGAGGGCTGGGTTTGGTTAGGCTACGTTTAGATTAATTCAGTTCATTAATTCCATTGATAATCCTTTCATTATGTAGATTGTGATTTAAAAAAAATCTTAATTTTGTCTAGAAATAAATATATCTAGTCACTCCTCAAACTTAATAGGCTAAGGGCCTTTTTCACAATCGCTTCCTGTTGTGATCGTTACCAATGAGTGGTGATGTCCGATTTCACGGGCGTTTTTTTTTTTTTTTTTTTCGCGGCGTTGTTTGTTTTGATCCTTACCAGAAACAAGAACCTTTGGTAACGCTGGCTTGGGAGCTGCTGGACCTCCCCTATGAAGCTTACCAATGCATTTATTTCCTGCAAATATCACAAGTTCTTATCCTCTTGTAATTGTCTTATTTCTTAATTTTACAATTATTTAACAATACAACATTTTGTAGGCTATCATAGTAATATGATGAAAAAAAAAATTCAAGAAGAATTTGGATGGCGGCGTGAATACACTTCCCCACCTGATGTAAACTTCACTACCTGTCACCCTTATTTTATCTACTATACCTCCTTGGTTAAAAACTGTAATAATTTTCACATACGCAGAGGGTGCACAGAATTGGTCATCAGACGGCTAGGCTTGCTTCCGTGAGGCTAGGTTCAGATTAATTCACTTCATTAATTCAAGTGTTAATCATGATTGAATGTTAATCAAGTGTTAGATCATGATTGAATGAAAAAGCAGCATATTTTTGCTGAGAAATAAACAATCACTGACTCAAAATTAGTAGGCTAGGGCTATTTCCATAAAACCCGAAATATTTAAATCTAACATTGTACGAGTACAGAACTGAGGAAGAGAGAAATAAATCATTTATGTGCCTAGTTGGCATACGCAGAGTTTGCCGAATGTTAGGTAGATATTCAAAGGGAAGAAGTTAAATCTCTAAATGTAATTATGTTTGCAGTGGATGGATATGGCGTGTTAAAGGCATCAGTAATGTAATTCAATATTCCATGCCTTTCTCTTTCTTTTATTGCTGGCGTAGTCAGTTCTTTTGTCATGAATTGACTCATTTAGTTTAATAAGGGGTCTCCGGCAAACCAACATTACCGAATCAGAGGTATTCGTTTTGTTATGATCATTACCAGGTTGGGGATCATAGAAACCACGAAAACAACGATTGTGAAATCGGATCGAGGTGTTGGTAATGCCTGATACCAGGTTGGTAAGGTTCTTGCGACTGTGAAATTGGCTCTAAGATTATTTCCATAAAACCGGATATATTTCAATATAACAATGTATATGTAAAACAATGAGGGAATATTTCAATATAACAATGTATGTGTAAAACAATGAGGGAGAGATGAATAGATAATTTATTATGCGCCTGGTTGGCAAAAAGCAGAGTTCGGTGAATGTTAGACGGATATTCAAAGTAAAAAATTTAAATTACAAAATGTAACCATAATGATAATGGATATATGATGTACTTCCACGCCTTTCTCCTTTTTTTTCTTTTCTTTTTTTTTTTTTTTTTTTTTAGTGCCGGTATGGTTACTTTTGTGAAGAATTCACTCCTTTTCCCTAATGAGGCCTCTCCGGCATACCAACATTACCGAATCAGCAGTCTTTGTTTCGTTATGATCGACACCACGTTCGGGATTACCAAAACCACGAAAACAACGACGGTGAAATCGGATCGAGGTGTCGGTAAAACCTGTTACCACAGGCTGGTGAGGGTTTTCGTTGGGAACGTTAAAAAGCGACTTTGAAATCGGCCCTAAGGCCTTATTCACAGGTCTTCTGTTCCATCACTTAAGGCTTAGTTTTCTTTATTTCATCATTTCAGGTGTTCTTCACAGGTCCTTCGTTTCATCACTTCTTTTTCTTTGTTTCATCACCTAAAACCTTTTATACAGGTCCTATATTTTATCACATTTCTTTGTTTCATCACTAACGCCTTCTTCACAGGTCCTTTGCTTCATCACTAAGCCTTCTTTTCTTTATTTCGTCACTTACGGCCTACTTCACAGGTCCTTTATTTTATCACTTATCTTTGTGTCATCACTTTACAGCCTACTTCACAGGTGTTTTGTTTTATCACTTCTTTGTGTCATACCTTAAGGCCTATTTCACAGGTCCTTTATTTCACCACTTCTTTTCTTTGTATTATCACTTAAGGCTTACTTCACAGGTCCTTCGTTTCATCACTTTAGGCTTCTTTTCTTTATTTCATCACTTCTTTTCTTTGTTTCATTGCTTAAGGTCTTCTTCAAAGATCCTTTGTTTCATCATTTCTTTTCTTTGTTTAATCATTTAAGACCTTCTACACAGGTCCTTTATTTCATTGCTTTTCTTTGTTTCATAACTAAGGCCTACTTCAAAGGTCCTTTATTTTATCACTGCTTTTATTTGTTTCGTCACTTATGGTCTTTTTTTTCACAGGTCCGTCCCATCACTTTAGTCTCCTTTTCTTTGTTTCACCACTTATGGCCTTCTACACAGGTCCTTTATTTCATCACTTCTTTTCTTTGTGTTTCATCACTTATGGCTTTTTCTATATTTCATCACTTCTTTTCTTTGTTTCATCGCTTAAGGCCTACTTCACAGGTCCTTTATTTCATCACTTGCATTGCACTATTGTCCTTCTTTTCTTTATCATTCATTTATTTTCTTTATTTCATCACTAAAGGCCTACTTCACAGGTCCTTTATTTCATCACTTCCTTTCTTTGTGTCATCACTTAAGCTTCTTCACAGATTTTATTTTCATCACGCTCATCACACTTAAGGTTCTATATACCTTTCCCTTTATTTTCTTCCCTTTACCTCCCTCTTCTTTTTATTTCCTTACCCAAGCATTTATTTATTTATTTATTTATGTTTAATATTCTTCTTTATACTTCCACATCCAATCTTCTAATCACCTTTTCCAGTTCATTCTTCTCTGTACTTCTCTACCCAGTCCTATGACCACTTTCTCTATCTCATTCTTCTTTGTACATTCTTATTCTACGCTCTAGTCACCATCTCCATCTCGTTCTTCTTTGTACTTCCTTATCCTACGCTCTGATCGCATTCTCCATCTCTTTCTTCTTTGTACTTCCTTATCCAACGTTTTAATCACTCTCTCCATCTCTTTCTTCTTTGTACATCCTTATCCCACGCTCTAGTCACCCACTCCATCTCGTTCTTCTTTATACTTCTTTATCCAACGCTCTAATTACATTCTCCATCTCTTTCTTCTCTGTACTTCCATGTCCAGTGTCCATTCCTCCCCACTCTTCGTCGCTTTCCCTGGACGTGCTTGGTATTTTGCTTCTTTTGCTTCCTTACAGAGTATCTATTTCACACCACTCTAAGTTGCTTTTCATTTAATTTATTTTTACTGTTGTCGTTATTTCATTTGTTTTCTCTTTCTTCATTTAATTTTCTTGTTTTTTTTTTTACTATTTTCATTATTTTATTAATTTTGTTTCTTTATTTCATTTTATTATTTTTACTATTTTCATTTTTTTGTTCGTTTTTTTTATTTATTTATTTGCTTTTATTATTTTTACTGTTTCTTTATTATTTTATTCGTTTTCTATTTCTTTATTTTCTTTTATTATTTTTACTCTTCATTATTTCATTCGTTTTTTTTTTCTTGTTGACTTATTATTTTTATTACTTTCATTATTTTATTCGTTTTCTATTTCTTTTGTTTACTTTTATTATTTTTTTATTATTTTTTCATTATTTTATTTATTTTTTTATTTCTTTATTTATTTTTTATTTTTTTATTCGTTTTATATTTCTTTATCTAGTTTTTTTATTTTCATCATTTTATTTTTTTTTTATTTATTTAATTTTATTATTTTTAGCGTTTCCATTATTTTATTTATTTTCTATTTCTTTATTTACTTTTATTATTTTTATTGTTTTTTATTATTTTATTCGTTTTTTTTTATTTATTATTTATTTTTTTATTATTTTTATTATTTACATTCTTTTATTCGTTTTCTATTTCTTTATCTAATTTTATTATTTTTTTTCTTTATTTCATCACTAAGCTGCCCTTTATTCATTTGAACATTAAGGTTTTCTTTGTTTTTGTTTTTCTTTGTTTCATCACTAAGGCCTTCTTCACACGTCCCTTATTTCATCGCTTCTTTTCTTTATTCTATCATTTATTTCTTTTCTTTGTTTCAACACTTAAGGCCTTCTTCACAAATCCTTTACTTCGTCACTTTTTTTAATTTGTTTCATCACTTAAGGCTTTTCTTTCATTGATCACTTAAGGCCTTCTTCACAGGTCCTTCGTTTCTTCATCTGAGACTTTTTTTTTTCATAATTTAATGGATTTTTGTTTTATCATTTCAGGCCTTCTACACAGGTCCTTTATTTTACCACTTCTTTTCTTTGTTTCATCACTTTTTTTCTTTGTTTCATCACTTAAGACTTTTCTTTATTTCTTCACAGGTCCTTTGTTTCATCAGTTCTTTCCTTTGTTTAAACACTTGAGGCCTTCTATGCAGGTCCTTTATTTCGCCACTTCATCTGATTGTTTCATCAATTTAGCCTTTCTTTCTTTCTTTCTTTCTTTCTTTCTTTCTTTCTTTCTTTCATCTCCAAGAAACCTTTTCTTCGTTTCAACACTATAGGCTTGTTTTCTTTGTTTCATCGTTTAAGGCCTTCTACACAGGTCCTTTATTTTATCACATTTCTTTTATTTGTTTTATCACTTAAGACCTTCTTCACAGGTCCTTTGCTTTATCATCAGGTCTTCTTTTCTTTGTTTAGTCACTTTAGGCCTACTTCACAGGTCCTTTATTTCATCACTTATCTTTGTGTCATCACTTAAGGCCTACTTCACAGGTCCTTTATTTCATTACTTATCATTGTGTCATCACTTAAGGCCTACTTCACAGGTCCTTTATTTCATCACTTATTCTTGTGTCATCACTTAAGGCCTACTTCACAGGTCCTTTATTTCATCACTTATTTCTTGTGTCATCACTTAAGGCCTACTTCACAGGTCCTTTTGTTTCATCACTTATCTTTGTGTCATCACTTAAGGCCTACTTCACAGGTCCTTTATTTAATCACTTCTTTTCTTTGTATAGTCACTTCAGGCTTTCTTTTTCATCACTAAGCAAACTTTTCCTCATTTCAACACTATAGTTTTCTTTTCTTTGTTTCATCAATAAGGCCATCTTCATAGATCCTATATTTCATTGCTTTCATCGCACTATAGTCCTTCTTTTCTTTGTTTTATCATTTAAGGCCTTCTACACAGGTCCTTTATTTCTTCACTTCTTTTTTTTTTGTTTCATCACTTAAGGACTTCTTCACAGGTCCTTTGCTTTACCATCAGGTCTTCTTTTCTTTGTTTAGTCAATTTAGGCCTACTTCACAGGTCCTTTACTTCATCACTTATCTTTGTGTCATCACTTTAGGCCTACTTCACAGGTCCTTTATTTCATCACTTATCTTTGTGTCATCACTTTAGGCCTACTTCACAGGTCCTTTATTTCATCACTTATCTTTGTGTCATCACTTTAGGCCTACTTCACAGGTCCTTTATTTAATCACTTATTTTTGTGTCATCACTTAAGGCCTACTTCACAGGTCCTTTATTTCATCATTTATTTTTGTGTCATCACTCAAGGCCTACTTCACAGGTCTTTTGTTTCATCACTTATCTTTGTGTCATCACTTAAGGCCTACTTCACAGGTCCTTTATTTAATCACTTCTTTTCTTTGTATAGTCATTTAAGGCCTTCTTCACAGGTCCTTTGCTTTATCATCAGGTCTTCTTTTCTTTGTTTAGTCACTTTAGGCCTATTTCACAGGTCCTTTATTTCATCGCTTATCTTTGTGTCATCACTTTAGGCCTACTTCACAGGTTCTTTATTTCATCACTTATCACTCTGTCATCACTTAAGGCCTACTTCACAGGTCCTTTATTTCATCACTTATCTGTGTCATTACTTAAGGCTTACTTCACAGATCCTTTATTTCATCACTTATCATTGTGTCATCACTTAAGGCCTACTTCACAGGTCCTTTATTTCATCACTTATTTTTGTGCCATCACTTAAGGCCTACTTCACAGGTCCTTTATTTCATCACTTATTTTTGTGTAATCACTTAAGGCCTATTTCACAGGTCCTTTTGTTTCATCACTTATCTTTGTATCATCACTTAAGGCCTACTTCACAGGTCCTTTGTTTCATCACTTATCTTTGTGTCATCACTTAAGGCCTACTTCGGAGATCCTTTATTTCATCACTAATTTTTGTCATCACTTAAGGCCTACTTCACAGGTCCTTTATTTTATAACTTTTCTTTGAACCATCGCTAAAGGCCTACTTCACAGGTCCTTTGTTTCATCACTTATCTTTGTGTCATCACTTAAGCCCTACTTCACAGGTCTTTTCTTTGTATGGTCACTTCAGGCTTTTTTTTCTCATCACTAAGCCACCTTTTCTTCATTTCAACGCTATAGTTTTCTTTTCTTTGTTTCATTACTAAGGCCACCTTCATAGGTCCTCTGCTTCATCGCTTTCATCGCACTATAGTCCTTCTTTTCTTTGTTTTATCATTTAAGGCCTTCTACACAGGTCCTTTATTTCTTCACTTCTTTTCTTTGTTTCATCACTTAAGGCCTTCACAGTTCCTTTGCTTTATCATCAGGTCTTCTTTTCTTTGTTTAGTCACTTTAGGCCTACTTCACAGGTCCTTCATTTCATCACTTATCTTTGTGTCATCACTTTAGGCCTACTTCACAGGTCCTTTATTTCATCACTTATCTTTGTGTCATCACTTTAGGCCTACTTCACAGATCCTTTATTTCATCACTTATCTTTGTGTCATCACTTAAGGCCTACTTCACAGGTCCTTTATTTCATCATTTATTTTTGTGTCATCACTTAAGGCCTACTTCACAGGTCCTTTGTTTCATCACTTATCTTTGTGTCATCACTTAAGGCCTACTTCACAGGTCCTTTATTTCATCACTTATTTTTGTGTCATCACTTAAGGCCTACTTCACAGGTCCTTTATTTCATAACTTTTCTTTGAACCATCACTTAAGGCCTACTTCACAGGTCCTTTTGTTTCATCACTTATCTTTGTGTCATCACTTAAGGCCTACTTCACAGGTCCTTTATTTAATCACTTCTTTTCTTTGTATGGTCACTTCAGGCTTTTTTTTTCTCTCATCATTAAGCTACCTTTTCCTCATTTCAACACTATAGTTTTCTTTTCTTTGTTTCGTCACTAAGGCCATTTTCATAGGTCCTCTATTTCATCGCTTTCATCGCACTATAGTCCTTCTTTCCTTTGTTTTATCACTTAAGGCCTTCTACACAGGTTCTTTATTCCTTCACTTCTTTTCTTTGTTTCATCACTTTAGGCCTTCTTCACAGGTCCTTTGCTTTATCATCAGGTCTTCTTTTCTTTGTTTAGTCACTTTAGGCCTACTTCACAGGTCCTTTATTTCATAACTTTTCTTTGTGTCATCACTTAAGGCCTATTTCACAGGTCCTTTATTTCATAACTTTTCTTTGTGTCATCACTTAAGGCCTACTTCACAGGTCCTTTTGTTTCATCACTTATCTTTGTGTCATCACTTAAGGCCTACTTCACAGGTCCTTTATTTCATCACTTATATTTGTGTCATCACTTAAAGCCTACTTCACAGGTCCTTTATTTCATCACTTATTTTTGTGTCATCACTTAAGGCCTACTTCACAGGTCCTTTATTTTATCACTTATCTTTGTGTTATCACTTAAGGCCTACTTCACTTGTCTTTTATTTCATCACTTATTTTTGTGTCATCATTGAAGGCCTACTTCACAGGTCCTTTATTTCATCATTTATTTTTGTGTCATCACTTAAGGCCTACTTCACAGGTCCTTTATTTCATCACTTATTTTTGTGTCATCACTTAAGGCCTACTTCACAGGTCCTTTATTTCATAACTTTTCTTTGTGTCATCACTTAAGGCCTACTTCACAGGTCCTTTTGTTTCATCACTTATCTTTGTGTCATCACTTAAGGCCTATTTCACAGGTCCTTTATTTCTTCACTTATCTTTGTGTCATCACTTAAGACCTACTTCACAGGTCCTTTATTTCATCACTTATTTTTGTGTCATCACTTAAGGCCTACTTCACAGGTCCTTTATTTCATCATTTATTTTTGTGTCATCACTTAAGGCCTACTTCACAGGTCCTTTATTTAATCACTTCTTTTCTTTGTATGGTCACTTCAGGCTTTCTTTTCTTCGTTTCATCACCAAGCCACCTTTTCTTCGTTTCAACACTATAGTTTTCTTTTCTTTGATTCATCACTAAGGCCTTCTTCACAAGTCCTCTATTTCATCGCTTTCATCGCTTTCTTCTCTTTGTTTTATCACTTAAGGCCTACTTCACAGGTCCTTTTGTTTCATCACTTATCTTTGTGTCATCACTTAAGGCCTATTTCACAGGTCCTTTATTTCTTCACTTATCTTTGTGTCATCACTTAAGACCTACTTCACAGGTCCTTTATTTCATCACTTATTTTTGTGTCATCACTTAAGGCCTACTTCACAGGTCCTTTTGTTTCATCACTTATCTTTGTGTCATCACTTAAGGCCTACTTCACAGGTCCTTTATTTTATCACTTCTTTTCTTTGTTTCATCCCTTATGTTCTTTGTTTCATCATTTAGGACTTTTTTCTTTTTCTTTGCTTCATAACTTAACTTTTTTTTTCTGTATTTTATCACTTAAGGCCTTTATTTCACAGGTCCTTTGTTTCCTCACTTTTTTTTTTTTTTTTTTAATCATTGAAGGCCTTCTACACAGGTCCTTTATTTCATCATTTCTCATTCTTTCATTACTTAAACCTTTCTTTTCTTTTTCATCACTATGGGCCTGTTTTTCAACACTACAGGCTTGTTTTCTTTGTTTCATCGCTTAAGGCCTTCTACACAGGTCCTTTATTTCATCACATTTCTTTCATTTTTTTTTTTTTTTATCATCTAAGGCCTTCTTCACAGGTCCTTTGCTTTGTCAATCGGCCTTCTTTTCTTTGTTTCGTCACTTTAGGTCTATTTCACAGGTCCTTTTATTTCATCACTTCATTGCTTTGTGTCATGACTTAAGGCCTACTTCACAGGTCCTTTATTTCATCACTTCTTTTCTTTGTGTTTCATCACTTATGGCTTTTTCTATATTTCATCACTTCTTTTCTTTGTTTCATCACTTATGGCTTTTTCTATATTTCATCACTTCTTTTCTTTGTTTCATCGCTTAAGGCCTACTTCACATGTCCTTTATTTCACCATTTCTTTTCATTTATTTCTTTTCTTTTGTTTTATCACTTTTTTCTTCTTCACAGGCCTTTTATTTCATTACTTTTCTATGTGTCACCACTTAAAGCCTACTTCACAGGTCCTTTATTTCATCACTTCCTTTCTTTGTGTCATCACTTAAGCTTCTTCACAGATTTTATTTTCATCACGCTTATCACACTTAAGGTTTTCTTCACAGTTCTATATACCTTTCCCTTTATTTTCTTCCCTTTACCTCCCTCTCCTTTTTATTTCCTTACCCAAGCATTTAATCACTTTTTTTTTCAATATCCATCTTCTTTATACTTCCATATCCAATCCTCTAATCACCTTTTCCAGTTCCTTCTTCTCTGTACTTCCCTACCCAGTCCTATGACCACTTTCTCTATCTCATTCTTCTTTGTACATTATTATTCCACGCTCTAGTCACCATCTCCATCTCGTTCTTCTTTGTACTTCCTTATCCTACGCTCTGATCGCATTCTCCATCTCTTTCTTCTTTGTACTTCCTTATCCAACGTTTTAATCACTCTCTCCATCTCTTTCTTCTTTGTACATCCTTATCCCACGCTCTAGTCACCCACTCCGTCTCTTTCTTCTTTGTACTTCTTTATCTAACGCTCTAATTACATTCTCCATCTCTTTCTTCTCTGTACTTCCATGTCCAGTGTCCATTCCTCCCCACTCTTCGTCGCTTTCCCTGGATGTGCTTGGTATTTTGTTTCTTTTGCTTCCTTAGAGAGTATCTATTTCACACCACTTTCAGTTGCTTTCATTTAATTTATTTTTACTATTTTTTGTTATTTTATTTGTTTTCTCTTTCTTTATGTAATTTTCTTGTTTTTTTACTATTTTCATTATTTTATTCGTTTTCTGTTTCTTTATTTCATTTTATTATTTTTACTATTTTCAATTTTGTATTCGTTTTTTATTTCTTTATTTACTTTTATTATTTTTACTGTTTTTATTATTTTATTCGTTTTCTATTTCTTTATTTTCTTTTATTATTTTTACTATTTTAATTATTTTATTCGTGTTTACTTTTTTTATTATTTTCATTATTTTATTCGTTTTTTTATTTTTTTATTTATTTTTTTTTATTTTAATTATTTTATAAGATTTTTTTTCCTTTATTTAATCTTATTATTTTTAATATTTGCATTATTTTATTCGTTTTGTATTTCTTTATCCAATTTTATCATTCTCCTAATCTTTTTTTTATTATTTTTTAGTTATTTATTTTCATTTTTTTTTGTTTTATTTATTTATTATTTTTTTTTCTATTTATTTATTTTATTTTATCTTTTTTTTTTTTTTCTCTCTAATCGCCTCACACAGACACGTCACCGCCTTGGGTGGCGGAGCGCTCACAAAGCAGGAGAGGCTTGTCTTCGGCATTTTGCTAACCTTGCTTTCTCAACTCTCCTGTCATAAGGTATGTACCCCTTAATATTAAGAACAAGAGACAGGGTGGAGTTGGGCACGAGTCGCCAGGCAATCAGCTACTTGCTAAGATAGAAACCGGCAACCACAGTGCTGAAAAAAAAAAGTGAAGTTAAGAATATGTTTATCTAATCCTCGCAACACTACCTTCTGATGATGTGCGTTTCATGCATTCAGCCAAACCTTACTGAGCCAACAGGATGTAGTGGTGTTTCATTAAATGTGACTGATGACCCAGCATTTAATATCTTCTTGCACATGTTTTTATTCCTTAATTCTTTTGTGTGTTTATGACTTCGGCAGTTTCGCTAGGTTTCCCATATCTAAATTTCGGCTCACCTGATCCTTCTACAGCGGAGCAGGACAACCCGCTTCTTTGGTAGCTGAAGAGCGAATGGCTTAAGTAATGAGGGAGCCGTATTATATCCCGTTTTCCGTGCTGTGCGTGCCTGATTGTCTGATTGGCCGAGACGTCCTAGCTTCTGATTGGCTGTTCACTGCCTCGCGACGCAAGCTGGAGAGGATTTGGAGATCCTCTACCTGGATTTGAGGGATATTTCTTTTATGTATAATGCTTCCATTATTGTGAGGTGTCTGGCGTCGCTGCAGATAGTTATTATCTTCTTGCACGTGTTTTTACTCCTTATTAATGTCCTTAATTCTTTTATAAGTGTGTTTATGACTTGGGCAGTTTCGCTAGGTTTTCCATATCCAAATTTCGGCTCACCTGATCATTCTTCAGCGGAGCAGTACGACCTGCTTCTTTGATAGCTGAAGAGCGAATGGTTTAGGTAGTGAGGGAGCCGCATTATATCCAGTTTTCTGTGCGGTGCGTGCCTGACTATCTGATTGGCCGAGACGTTCTAGCTTCTGATTGGCTGTTCACTGCCTCGCATCGCATGCTGGGGACGGCATGGAGCTCCTCTGCTTGGATTTAAGTTTGAGGAATATTTCTTTCATGTATAATGTTTCCATTATTGTGAGGTGTCTGGCGTCGCTGCAGATAGTTGTATTTTCTTCCAAAATCTTTCTTGTGAGAATAGTGTTGTGTATTTGCTTTAGGTGATTCTTAGGTGCCCCCGCGCCAAGATGCTGCTAGACGTGGAATTTTTTTTTTTTTTTTTTTTTTTTTTTTATTTAAGAAAGATAAAAGTTTGGAGGAGGTTGGACAGAGAGGTGTAAAAGTAAGAGAAGTATGAAGGGGGGGAGGATAGACAGTGGGCTGAAAGAAGAGTGTGAAGAATAGAAAATGAGGATTGGGTGAAGTTATGAAGGAAGTGGTAGAGTGAAAGAAAACGGAATAGCCGTCCTGTTGAGTGAGTTATTTGTTTATTTCTTATTTGTTCATCTTTATTTTTATATAGGGGACTTAGAAGTTAGTTGAAGTATGAGAAGTGGTGTTTTATCCTTTGAATAGCGGTCCCGGAGGTTGCTTTGATATTTTGTTTATTGGTTTCTTGAAACAGGTGTGTTCTACTCCTTGTTCGTGTTCGTGTATTGTTGTTGTGTAGGTTGTGTCTTTGAGAGTGTTTATGATTTTGTGTTTAATGTTATTTCCCCCTGTGTGTAGTGTTTTGTTAATTGGTTCTATATTAGCAAGTGTATGTAGTTCTGTATTCTTGGTGAATGGATATTTTTCATTATAGGCAAAGCGAAGTGCTTCGTTTTGTTTTCTTTGTAGTTTTAGTATCTGAGAATCTGATAGAGTGTTCAGAGCGTAGGCCGGGTATGTCAGTATTGCTAGTACACACACGCTTTAGCAAGATGTAGTTTGATGTTGGTATCAAAGAATTCGAATCTCCTGATGGTGTTTAAGGCTATTTGTGCTTTATTCGTGATGTCTCTTATATGTTTTCTGTATCCATTTACTACAGTTTAAGCCCAAAAATTTTAACGTCTTTTGCGTAATGTATGTTCTTCCCCTCTATGGTTACTGGTTCCATTTTTCTCATTGTTATGGGCAATAGTGTAAATTTTTGTGTTTGTTTTGATTTTCCATTTTTTTTTTTTTTTCCTTCTTAATTGTTGGTGTTTTTTTTTTTCTCCGCTTTTTTTTTTTTCCTGCCTATGTGATTATTTGTGTGATGTCATCTGCGTATTCTATATTTGTGCTGTCTGTGATTGGTGCTGGAATGTCGTGGGTATAGATGGTGTAGAGTGTGGGTGAAATACTACTGCCTTGTGGTACCCCGCTGTGTAGCTGGAATGGTGGTCCTGAGTGAGTGAGTACTGGGTGGCCTAAGGGAACACTATACTTGAGACACTTAAGGGAAGGGATTGAATCTGGAACATATAAGCTGATATTCACTAATAACTCCTACTTAGAAGAAACATATGACTACTTAATAAATAATGATATTGATCTAACAGATGTCTGGATGACCGTAGAAGACGCAGCTTTCAGGAAAATAAGGAATGGCTTCCAAAGTGAAATTTTCCACCTCCAAATAAAGGTGGAAAATCAGGCTCAAGCCAAATGAGAAAGTAATAAACACAAATACCTCTCTCCAGTTACAGTAATTTAGCAAATGCAACATCACTCACTAACTTCTTTTTTAGATATGGACAATACGGACGAAATTACATAGTTCAACATAATGTACTCATCTGGAGAAAAAAATAAATAACTCTGACAAATATATACAAAGAACTTAACCCAGACATCATTTTAATAGATAGCCATGGACTAAAACCCGAAGAAAATATTAAAATTTACTATTACAATACTTACCTTATTAATTCCAGCGAGGAGATGCACGATGGATCAGCCATTCTTGTGAGACAAAATCTGAAATACAAGATAAAAGACAATTACGACACAGATATTATACAAGTTACCATTGAGACGAAAACTGGCCCTAACAGCATTGCCACTACCTACCTTTCCCCACTCAAATCACATTTACCATTCACAGACTTCAACTCAGTAGCTTCACAGGCCACTTCAGCATACATTATAGGAGACTTGAACGCACACCACCCTTCCACCACCCTTCCATAGACAAACGGAAAAGCAATACTGTGTCGGCAAAGGTCTTGTCATGTTAATCAACAACAATAAATTAAAACACCTAGGACCTGACTTTTCCACTTATTTATCACGTAATGCTTTATCTATCCCTGACATCGTACTTTCCAACAAAACTTATAACATACTCATACAGCCTGGACCCACCACCCCATCGGACCACTTACATACATATTCTCATAAAGATTACATCACAACTCATTAAAATCTCTTCCCCACCTATACACGATCTAAAGAAAACTAATTGGGATGAATTTAAAAGGGAAGTAAAACTTAAAACCAGCAACATCAACACACATGTCACATGTCACAGGAAACACTAGACGAATCTCTAAAGGAATATGGACTACAGCTTAACTTCCACGATGAGAAATCAAATTCCTATAAGAAACCATAAAACTATACAAAAAGCTATTTATAATCAAAGAATAAAGGAACTGCAATGGTGGAATAAACTGTTAATTCAAAATAGTTTAAGTTATGGGTGGCATTATGCTAAATACATCATACATAAAACAATAAAACAAGCCATAATAAAAGAATGCATAGATCAGAACCAGAGGAACTGGGAGAACAAAATTAAAGAAATTAACTCTCTATACAATGATCCCAAGAAATTCTGGCAGAACATAAACAAACTAAAAGGAAACCCTTTAATTTTAAAACCATATCTAATCCAAAATAACCAGGAAATATATGTCAAGTGAAATAAAGAAGGAATTTTCAGACATATCTGGAGTGATGGCTTTTGAATAAGTCCCAATGACAACACTGATGCAGCAACTGACCAATTAGTAAATAACTACATAAACAATAATAAAACACAAATCCTTCCCCATCCTCATGTTAACCCAAACAACCTAAATGACAACAACTACTTCACTTCAAAAATCACTACCCAAAACATAAGATATAGTTAAAAAAATATTAAAAACAACACTCCAGGTCACACCAAAATTAATAAAACCATATTTCGAAACCTATCTGAGGATACGCTGGAAACATACACCAAGCTTTTAAATGTTTTTCTGTCCATGGGCTACTTCCCCAACGCCTTTAAGCACGCAAAAATTAAACTAATACCTAAACCCAATAAAATAACTACAGACCCCTTAAACTTTAGACCTATATCATTACTAGAAGTACCGGGTAAAATATTCGAAAAAATAATCAACATTAGAACCAAAACCTACCTAGAAACAAATAACATAGTACTACAGGGGCACGGGTTTCGTCAACATCGCTCTACGGATACCGCCTTAGCAACGATGACAGAAGTAATCTCAAAGGCAGCTGCAGAGAAGAAACAATGTTTTTTGGTTCTACGCGGTCTCTAAAGCTTTTGACAAAGTCTGGATAAATGTATTAAAATACTAATTACAATAAATTCAATTACCTCCCATCTTATCAAAGTTACTTTGCTGTTTCTTAGACAACAGAACTGCTTCCATCTCACTACAGAATTTCGAAGGTCCCCTTTCAATTTATGTAGCGGAGTCCCACAAGGAACCTGCATCTCTCCTACACTTTACACCATATACACTCACGACATTCCCACCACCCCCAACCGCCACTCAGTTGCAGATGAAATCAACATTTTATACGCTGATGACATTACTCAAGTGATTATACAACCTGAAAAATCTAGAAACATGCTAGCCAAAAAAATAAAAATAAATAAATAAATAAATAAATAAATAGAGAAAGAAATAAACAACACAAATCATTCATTACGAAAACAAATGGAAAATTAAAACTAATACAACCAATTTTATTATCCTTCCCATAGATTTAAGAAAAACTACTCCAATCACCTTTGCAGGAGAACAGATTCCCTACACTGAAAAAAAGTCAACATACTAGATCTAAAACTTGGTAGGTACGGTTACAAAAAAAACATAAAAGACACATCCCAGAAAGCCACAATAGTACTGAACACTATAAACAGATTTGCAAAATTAGCTACACCTAATCCAGTATACCCCAAATAAAGACATTACACTATCACATACACTCGTCATCACATGCAAGGTTGACAACACACAGCATCACAAGTGTACGTGTTCAACCTCTGTCTCTCTCCCCGAACCCCTGACCTCTGAGTCGACAGGGGAGGAAGTCTACATGTTAGCTGGCAGCGGATCGACACCTGGCATCTTTCTGTGTTAGCACAGCCGTTGCCCTCCTCAGGCGAAGGGTTCAGTCATCCCGGGACGTCTGCAGACTACCAACAGCGGTAGACAGGTTTGAGCGTCTACTGCTGCGCCCTGGGTCGTGGTGTTACCTGGATCCAGGTCCCTCCCACAACCCACGAGGGGAACTAAATGCGTGTCAGCCTTGCAAGGCAACACCATGCGGTACAGACAGGGGGCCGCGAGGAGAATGTATTACTGACACAGTATTAAAGAAAAACAATAAATCATAGATACATTAAATAATTACATTAAAATAGAGCATGACGGTCTGCCCGTCATCTTTTATCCTTCTGCTTTCCTTCGTCACTTAACCCATCCTATTATCTTCCCCCTATTTTCTTCTTATTTCCTTCCCCTACTATCTATCCCCCATAAACGTAAACGTAGTGCCTCTTCGTCTTTGCTGGGACTGTTCTTGATTAGGAGATGGCTAGTTTTCTTTGTCTTGTAGTATATTACGAAGATAAGCGTCTTGTTTGGGTTGGTAGATGATGTTTTTTTCTCAATGTTCTTCATTATTCTCTCTTCTTTGTATGTTGTGGAAAACGTAGCTTTGTAGTACGAGTTGATTCTTTGTTGTTTTCATTACTATTGTGTATGTTAAACCAATTGTCAAGAATTTTCTTTATTTGTTGTTGGATGTTTTCTTCGCTGAAACCATTGTTGATAAGTACGTGCGCTGAGCGCTCTATTTCGTTACAAACTTGCTTCCATGTGCTGCAGTGTCTTAAGGCTCTTCTAATGTATGCGCCGATGGTGGAGTCTTTGTAGCGTTGTGGGCATTCGCTTTTTCCTTTGAGGCAGCGTTCTTGCTTTGTGGGCTTTATGTAGACGTTTGTGTTGAAAGTGTCTTCTTGTTTGATGAATATGTCCAGAAATGGTGTTGAACCTTCCACGCTGTCCTCTCTTGTGAGGTTAAGGCATGATGTTTCTTGAAGGTGGAGTCTTATGGCCGATTTCACAGTCGCTTCCTGTTGTTGTGATCATTACCAAACAACCACTCAACAACAAATCCGTTTTCAGAGACGT
Source organism: Scylla paramamosain (assembly GCF_035594125.1). Classification (NCBI taxonomy): domain Eukaryota; kingdom Metazoa; phylum Arthropoda; class Malacostraca; order Decapoda; family Portunidae; genus Scylla; species Scylla paramamosain. The sequence continues at coordinate 10,856,839 of NC_087152.1, forward strand.
TTTTAGCGGCAGCTTGTTTTGATCCTTACCAGAAACTGGAACCTTTAGTAACGCTGCCTTGAGAGCTGCTGAGCCTCCCCAATGGAGCTTACCAATGCATTTATTTCTTGCAAATATCACAGGTTCTTATCCTGTTGTACTCGTCTTATTTCCTAAATTGTATATTAAAATTGTTTAACAATACATCATATTGTAAGCTATAATATAAACATGATAAAATTTAAGAATTTGGATGGCGGCGTGAATTCACTTCATCTGATGAAAACGCCACAACCTGTCACCCTTATTTCATCTCATCTGCTACGCCTCCTTGGTTAAAAACTGTAATAATTTTCACATACGCATAGGATATACGAAATATGCCACCTAAGAGAAATATTAGATAACACTGAAATAACATTACCATTTCCATCAGTGGGCTAGGCTTGATTCCGTTAGGCTATGTTTAGATTAATTTAGTTCATTTATCTAATTGCTAATCTTCAGTGGGTAGATCATGATTAAATAATATATATATATATATATATATATATATATATATATATATATATATATATATATATATATATATATATATATATATATATATATATATATAGATAGATAGATAGATAGATAGACAGATAGATAGATAGATAGATAGATAGATAGATAGATAGATAGATAGATAGATAGATAACGTCTTAAAATTAGTAGGCTAAGGCTATTTCCCCAAAATCTGAAATATTTCAATCTAACATTGTATGTGTACAGCATTTAAAAAGACAGAAATAGATTATTTACTATGTGCCTGATTGACATACGCAGAGTTTGGCGAATGTTAGACAGATATTCAAAGGAAAGAATTCAAGTCAAAATGTAACCATGTTTGCAGTAGATAGATAAGGCGTGTTGAAGGCACCAGTGATGTATTTCCATACCTCTCTCTCTCTCTCTCTCTCTCTCTCTCTCTCTCTCTCTCTCTCTCTCTCTCTCTCTCTCTCTCTCTCTCTGCTGGCTTTTTTTTTTTTTTTTGTCATAAATTGAATCATTTCGTAAATTTTGAATCAGATTTTGGGGAAATAGCCTTAGCCTACTAATTTTAAGACGCTATATATATATATATATATATATATATATATATATATATATATATATATATATATATATATATATATATATATATATATATATATATATATATATATATATATAATAAGGGGTCTCCGGCATGCCAACATTACAGAAGCAGAGGTATTCGTTTTGTTATGATCAAATTTAATAAGAATTTGGATGGCGGCGTGAACTCTCTTCAGCTGATGAAAACGTCACTACCTGTCACCCTTATCTAATCTCATCTGCTACGCCTCCTTGGTTAAATGCTGAAAAAATCCTCACATAAGCATAGGATGTATGGAATTTGTCGCCTAAGAGAAATATTAGATAATATTGAAATAATCTTACCATTTTCATCAGAGGGCTAGGCTTGCTTCCGTCTGGCTAGGTTTAGATTAATTTGGTTCATTAATCTAGTTGCTAATCCTTTCAAAGTGTAGATTAGACAATTATTAAAAAAAAAAAGAAAAAAAGCATCATATTTTTGTTAAGAAATAATCACCGTCTTAAAATTAGTAGGCTAGGGGTGTTTCAATAAAACCCGAAATATTTTAATCTAACAATGTATGTGCACAGCATTAAGGAAAAGAAATAGATGATTTATGTGCCTGGTTGGCGTAAGCAGAGTTTGGCGAATGTCAGACAAATATTCAAAGGGAAGGATTTAGATCACAAAATGTAACCATGTTTGCAGTGGGTGGATATGGCGTGCTGAAGGCACCAGTGATGTATTTCAATTTTCCATGCCTTTCTCCCTCTCTCTTTTAGAGATGGCGTGGTCAGTTCTGTCATGAACTGATTCATTTTGTCTAATGAGGAGGCTCCGGCATACCAACATTAGCACAAATAGACAGACAGACAGATAGATACACAAACAAACAGACAAACAATCAGCATAAAACATTAAAAAAATCGAGGGAGATGCTACCGAAAAATATAAAATGCTACCAAAAAAAGAAAAAAAAGGAAAGGAAAGGAGAGAGAAAACCAGTAATACAATAACAATAAAAAGCAAGCAGAGAGAGAGAGAGAGAGAGAGAGAGAGAGAGAGAGAGAGAGAGCGTTCCAGGTTTCCATTAATGAGCGGCTCAGTGGCGGGAGGGGGAGGGGAGGAAGGAAGCGGGAGGAGACTGGACGGGAGGATGGCAACGAAGGGAGGGCAGAGGGCGGGAACATCACCGTTGCTCTCTCCTTGACGTTTATCACAGCCGACACTCGACCCCCGCGACTCCCGGACAGCGCCCCAGCCAGCCCCCGCGGCGCCGGCCTCGCTTGCCATTCTTCTGCTGCCCACACTGAATCTTCCGTCCTCACGGGAGTAAACCATCCGTCGTGGGAAAGTTAGTTACGACAAGGAAGCGGAGTGAATTAGGAAAATATTTGCTCACACCCACGGAAAGAGAGAGAGAGAGAGAGAGAGAGAGAGAGAGAGAGAGAGAGAAGGATTACTCATTCCAGTCACAATTTTGCTGGAAAACTAATACTGTGTGAGAAAAAAAAAACAGTTCAGTCACTTATGTGTTTTTGGCTGTTGTCTCAAGATAACATCAATAACTAATAATCGTAAGACTCACAGGCTTGCTCCCCTCCACAGATACCTTCAGTAAAATCCGAAAGATTTAGGCGTCTTGAAGGGAAGCCAGGGGCGAAGACGGAGATGAGGGTTGAGGCAACGCGCAGCTATAGCGTATACCCCAACCTTTATCTTTAATTAATACTAACTGATGGCAATAAATTACAGTGGGTGCTGGCGTTCACTGGGTTATTTTTATAGCAAAAGAAAGATGCAAACCCTCATTCTTATATATATATATATATATATATATATATATATATATATATATATATATATATATATATATATATATATATATATATATATATATATATATATATATATATATATATATATATATATATATATATATATATATATATATATATATATATATATATATATATATATATATATATATATATATATATATATATATATATATATATATATATATATATTTTTTTTTTTTTTTTTTTTTTTTTTTTTTTTTTTTTACTTATTTTTCTCTTGCACTTATTCAAAAAAAATAATATAGTTAACCTACACTATAACACTCTAAACTTTTATAAAGCTTTGGAGTAGTTTCGTTTAATTCATTTCTACATTCCTACTAGCCACGTCTTCTTCCTCGTTACACACACACACACACACACACACACACACATACACACACGATGCACACATTATCTGCCAGGCATTTATTCTTCTTCTATCATATATTTTCTAACTCTAGGTAATGCAGCTCTGAGTCTCTGAACTCTAGCAATAAACTCAACGTAGGGCAATACTGAAAAAGGGATTCGCGAACAACAAAGAAATGTGGAGTAATGTGACTTGTGTCGAAGGGAGAGGAAGAGCTTGCTTGATATTGTTCTCTCTCTCGATTTCCTTGCGTCAGAATAAGATAGGAGGCAGGAAATTTGAGTTGAAAGAGAGAGAGAGAGAGAGAGAGAGAGTTCACCTCGTGCTGTCAGTCATTTAGAAAAGGTCATTGTTTCTGCATTATTATGGCGGCCACAACCACGTGCAGCTGCATCACTCAGGAGGGGCAGATGACGGAGGAAAGTTGGCTTGAAATTTTCATCAACGAAAAGGGGAGACAGAATGATCAAGGTGTGTAATGCGACCACCATCATCACCACCATTATCACCATCACCACCAAGACACCTTCACCTCTCTGCTACTGGCGGCATCCTACACACATCTGTCGCCACGCCCTCCTCCTCCTCCTCCTCCTCCTCCTCCTCCTCCCATCCTTCTCTCTTCAAGAAAATATCAAAAACTATAATCCTCTCAGGCAATTACCCGTCTGTCACCGCGGCGCTAAGACCTTGATATACGAACCAGCGAGCAGGTTAATTTTCGTTCCGCTCCCACATCACATCACCAACATGAAACTCTGCTGAGAAAATTACTTCCCACGCCCTGCTGCCCTGCCCCGCCACACAAGCCCATGCGTGAGTGAATAAACGGAAATTACAGGCTCCCACTAGTACCAGTTCTACAATTCTTATCACTGTTTATTCCCAGTGGTCCGGAAACTGTTGAACATTATTCCTGCGCCTCGTGGCTTCTCTTCCCGTCCCGACGCGTCTACCAAGCCACAATACACTGAGGAAAGATATACATGGATTCTCTTCTTTTTTTCCATCAGCATCCATAAGATGTTCGGCGGGTCTGCTCTGCATATAGATGGAAAGTTAACGTTGGTGAGCAGGGAGGACCGGGAGGAGGGATGTCTTAAGATGTGCAGCTGAATGTCTGACGAGGCTGAGGAAAGCTGTTGAAATATATATAGCCACAAGTACGGCGGGACAGGATACTGTGGTGGAAAAAGGGACGTTCGGCCGTTTAGCTTTAAGAGATGAATCGCACGGAGCCTCCCGGGAAATGTATCTGATAAAAAAAAATATTTAGATTTGCTACTACCGTATTGTGTAATGGACGAATTTAAATGGTTATGTACAGTGCAGGAGAGACGGGAGTATTAGGGCTATCTGAGTGAGTATATGGAGGGACGTATCATAGTATAAATAAAGTCTGTGTGTCTCTTTCTGTCTGTCTGTCTGTCTGTCTGTCTGTCTGTCTGTCTGTGTCTGTCTGTCTGTCTATCTGTCCATCCTTCCCCTTTCTCTATCTTTGTGTTTTCCTCTCATTAGCTTCTCTTTCCTTTTAACTTTTCCCCCTTTGTGAAAACTGACTGACTAACCTAAATTTGTAAGACAGTTCATTCGATCTCTTCCCTTTCCCATCTCTTCCTCTATTAAGTGCATTCAGCCCCAGTTCCTACGGGTCTTCTTTCCTTATGACTCGCGCCCCGGACCCAGGCTGCCTTTTCCTAATGGTCTTCATCAGTCCTCGCTCGGTGGCTCCTCTTCCCGAAACCTCCTCATTTGTCACGTGATCCATCCACGGTGTCCTCATCACTCACCAGGCAAGCCATATTTCAAATGTCACTGCGGCCTCATCCAAGTTAGTGATGAAACGCTCCAACAACTGAGAGCGTTATTGTCTTGTGTACTTTTTTTTTTTTTTTATCTAGCTGTTGTTTGTCCGTTTTTTTTCTTTTTTTCATTTTCGTGTTTCCTTATCCATTTCTCTCTTGGTGTCTCCTTTTTCTGTTCTAAGCCATCAGAATTTTTCATCTGAGCTTTGAATTTATAAACGCTGCAACAACTGAGGTGGCGTTACTGTCTTATGCACTCTTATTCTTTGTACCCAGCCATTCTTTGTACCCAGCCGCTGCTTTTTTTTTTTTTTTACTATTATTCTTTTCCGATTTTTTTTTTGTTATTCATTTGTTTCTCGGCATCTCATTTTGTTCTGTGTTATACCATTAATTAAAATTCTTCACTTGTACTATGAAATTATAAGCGCTCCAATAAATTAGGTAGCGTAAATGTCTGTTGCATTCTTGTTCTTTGTACCCAGCCGCTACTTTCCGTTTGTCGTGACTTTGTTTTCCTTACTTTATTTAATTTTTCGTTCTGTTTTCTGGTATTCATCTGAGCTACACTTTTCTCGGTGTCCCGTTTTCTATTTATGTTATGCTGGCAATGAATTTTTTCACCTATAAAATCATGACCAGTCTTCACTTTTTCACCTCTGGGTTTTGTAATGAACCAAGACATTAATTGTATTGTTACTGCTGTTATACTTCATCGGCCTCTCTTATACTGTTTTGTTAATATTATACTGGTAATCAGAATTCTTCACCGGTACAGTGAAATAATGGCAAGTTTTCTCACTCTTCATTTGTGGCTTTAGCAGTGAACCAGGCAGTTGAACGTCCAGGGTTGTTACTGGTAAGGTAAGAACTAGTCGATCGTTACATAAGGTGCGGGAGAATGAATGAAGAGTCGTAATAATTTTAACATTAACTTTGAAATTACACAAGGTACAGGGAGTCACTTTACCGCCGACAAAAGACGAGCGAAAACTCTAGATAAAATGGTTTACTGATCTCACTACACAGATACATCGTTCACAAAATAAAGAAAACAGAGAAAAAAATCGTGATCATGTAAAAGAAAACCACCCTAATACTAAAAACACAAATGCTCGAATGTTTTCTCGACAAACTCACACCAGCGATGAATCCGAGGCCTGTGTAAGTCCCCCAGGAGAGAGAGAGAGAGAGAGAGAGAGAGAGAGAGTGGGGGGGATGGGTTGTTTCAGCTGTGAGGCGAGACTGGCTTGTCCAAGGTTTTGTCCTAAGCGAGGGGGTGCAGATTTATAACCTTGGAAGTGCCTGGGGGCGTCTACTGAGAGGAAACCGAATATAGACCCAAAGCTTCGAACGGACGAGAAATGGTGTTTACTTCGATACGGCTCGCTGAAGCAATGATTTTTATTTTATCTACCTATTTATTAATCTATTTTTATCTATTTATTTAGTTATCTTTATGTATTAGCGGCTCTGCCCACGAGTAACAGGACTGGAAAAAAGAGCCTAATGGAGGTGCCAATCCCTTACGAAGACTGTTCGATATCAAGTTCAAAATTACATGGTTAAGGGTTCTGAAACCTTGTAGTACTTCTTTCTAATTGTCTTGAAATCCTGTAGTACTTTTTTTTCTAATTGTCTTAAAACCTTGAGGTACTTGTTTAATTGTCTTGAAATCTTATGGTACTTCTTTATTAATTGTCTTGAAACCTTGTGGTACTTGTTTAATTGTCTTGAAACCTTAAAGTACTTCTTTCTAATTGTCTTGAAACCTTGTGGTACTTGTTTGTCTTGAAACCTCGTAGTACTTTTGAAGCGTCTTGAAACCTGATACTAGTGATGCATGTGGCAGTCAAGGAAGCGAGACCCCCTATCTTCCTCGGTGACAATGGATGGAGTGGTCAGCGAATAGTAGCAAAGGCCGTGGCATTTTTTATCTTTCTCTTTTTCTCTTTATCATACAACTTTCCAAATAAATAAAGCAAGAATATGTTACATTTGTGCTATGAAAACATCACTAGTCTTCAATTAGCATCTGAGTTTCCTTGCTTATCCTTTTTTTTCTCTATCTTAGTCATATATTAAGGTTTCAAATAAATAAAAACAAGAATACGATTCGCACCTATAATTTTCCTTGTTCTTCCTTCTTTTCCTTATCTTTCAAGTTTCAACCATATATTCAGCTCTCCAATAAATGAAAATAAGAATTATATACTATGGAAATACCGCCAGTCTTCTCTTCACACCTGTAACTTTCCTTTTTTTTTTTTTTTCTTTATCTTTCAACTACATACTGAGCTCTCCAAAAAAAATAACAAGAATTACCTTTAACTTTCCTTATCCTCTATGACTTCCCTTGTTTTTCCAGCCGTGACTTTCCTTATTTTCCCTTCTTCTCCTTCATCTTTCACCCATATTTTTCAGCTTTCCAATAAAAAAAAGTCAAGCATACTAAAATAATATCAACTCTGTATGCTCACTTTCCAGAGCAAGGCGGCGGACAAACTGTTACGCTGGCCAGTCTGATGTTCATTCCCCTTGCTGGCCGGTCAAGAAATGTGCACCTGGGGACACCTGTGCGAGTTTTACTATGCTAACGAAGATATCCGAGTCTGCCGTGTGTCCCGAGGTGCGGAGTTCTTTATTTACCACGCGCTCAAGGGCAGAGGCAATACAGGTAAGGGCCACACGGAAGACAAGTGTGACGATAACTTTTGCTATCATATGTATCCTGTCTCCCTTTGGTGGTTCAGAGTACGAGGTAGAAGAGGTTTTTATGAGAGAGGGCAAAAAAATGTACTAAATAACGATATTTCCTGCTTTCATATGTATCCTGTCCCTTCTGGTGGCTCAACGTATGATGCTTACGGAAGAAGAAGAAGAAGAGAGGGAGTAAAGAATGTATTTGGCTACCAGGGCAGGAGATAAGTGTAACGATAACTTTTGTTTTCATATGTATCCTATCTGTCTTTGGTGTTGTAAGAGAAAGAATCAGAAGTGTATAAAAGATTCTTATGAGTCATCAGAAAAAGAGGTCAAAAGATATATTTGGGTAATTAGGCTGAAGATGAGCGTAATAATAACTTCTGACTTCATTTATATCCAGTCTTCCTTTAGTGATTCAAAGTGTGAAGCAAAGAATTTGAGGCTCCTAAAAACTGCTCAAGGGTCTTCATCATAAAAAAAGGAAGCAATTATTTGGGTATATGAACTGAAGACAAAATAACAGTTGTATGTAGACCCTTTTTTTTTTTTTTTTTTTTTTGTGTGTGTGTAGGGTAAAGAACTGTAGGTTCCTAAAAACTTACTGTGGTCTCTATCATTACAAAAAGAAGGCAAGAGTAAAGTAGATAAGACAAAAGCAGAAAGATATGTGTTTAGATGCTACAGTTTTGTCAATAATTGCAGATGCTTGATTAGTTCCTTGAATTTTGGAGTTAAAAGATTCATATTTCATGTTCCCTCTAATTTTTCTTTCTTCCCTGCTTTCATTCTCTTCGATCACGCTCAATGATCAATATTTGAGTAACAGACTGAAAATGCTAAGCAGTGGAAATAAATAAGGGTATATCTTGTGTCCTCTGGCCTGTTGAGAATGTACCAACTGTCAGCATATCAGAGGACTTAACGTTGAGGGAGAACGCAATACAGTGTGGAAGTAGAAGGTTACTCGAATTCTGGCCACGAATGTTCGATTTCTAGATTATTTTTCTACGAGTGTACGATTGCTAGGCTTACACGTGGTTCTCTTAATAAACTAAATGGATCTGTTGCTACAAAGGACAGCATTCTCAAACGTCGATATGTCTTTTGTCTAGCCACTTTAAACATTGTAAAGGAAATTGTTAAAGTCTTCAAGAGATTCTTCGTGATTTTAGTGATAAAGACTCAGCACAATTAACAGGGAAATAAAATGCATACACGGAAACCACATTAATCATCTCTGTGGCCTGTGCGGTGTGTGATCCTAGTAACAGTTTAACAGAGATTCATCACCACTAAGAGAAAATAAAAGAAAACATACAGGAGAACTAGACTAATCATCTCCGTGGCCTTTGAAAAATGATAAACCAAAATTTTTTGGAAAACAAAATTACTGTTCGTTAGAGTCCAAAGCGTTTCAAAATACAAAACTATTCCATACAAGATCCCTAACTATTCCTGAATACAAAACCATTAATTATGGGAGGCAAGGCGTTTCAGAAATCCACACGTATACCTCACAAAACACGGAAGCGTTTCAAAAATACAGGCTCAGGATTGCAAGAAGATGCCATTTTACTGCAAAGAAATATCACACAGACTACGTCCGCTCCTTGCATCACGCTCACGGCGGCACCATCACGCTCCCTGCATGCTCCCTCCACAACAGCTTCACGAACCAAGCCGAGATGTGCAATATATATTCTCTCTCTTTCTCTCTCTCTCTCTCTCTCTCTCTCTCTCTCTCTCTCTCTCTCTCTCTCTCTCTCTGTTGGTTTACGAAAGCGGGAGTACCGTAGAAGTCACGTAAAATTGGATGTGTCTAAATATGATGGATGGCAGTACATCATGCAGAGAGAGAGAGAGAGAGAGAGAGAGAGAGAGAGAGAGAGAGAGAGAGAGAGAGAGAGAGAGAGAGAGAGAGAGAGAGAGAGAGAGAGAGAGAGAGAGAGAGAGAGACAGGTAGGCAGACACATACGGATAAAGAGATTGACTCACTCACTCATTCCCTAACAGGTGGATTTACATACAGACACAGGCGCGCACGCACACACACACACACACACACACACGGACAGACGGACAGACGGACAGACGGACTTCCTGACCGATTAAGTGATTAAAAGACTGGTTAATTCACAGACAGGCAGATGGACAGATAGAGAGACAGACAGACGACAGGACGGAGAGATGGATGGTGTCAGCACATGAGACGAAACAGGTCACGAAAAATGTCTGCACCTTTGTCCTTGACTGGCCAGTGACGGCACCCCGAGCTGGTTGACCAGTCACGCCACACCGCCTAAATAAACCTCAGCACAGGTATCGAACACACCACGCCTTCACGCCCCTGAACATACTCGCCTCACCTCCTCCCACCTCCACCAACACACACACATAAACATTTTTTCTTTTTCTTTTTTTAATCCATGCGACTTCGTTTTAACTTCTTCCTGCGAGGTCCAACTTGATCTTTTGCCGCGTTGATTCCAGCGTGCAGGTTAAGTTGTAACGAGGAAGACTTGCAATAACTCTTGGAAAGTTCACGTCCCGCTGCCAGCCTCCTGACACCGGCTCTGGGCAAGTTGAGAGTGGCGGGGAGACACCAGTGCGAGGGACATGACCCCGCCGTCTAATCTCCGAAAATCTGTGTGGCATCTCTTTGCAAATGCGTCACAAACTTTAATAGACTTTTCTGCTTTATTGTTTCTTAAGTAGGTTGTTTCCTGCGCTTCACAACTACAAACTCCTGCCTCTAGGCCACGCCGCCCCTCTGGGAGAGTTAATGAAGGGCCACTCCTCGCCGTCCCGGCCACGCTGACCCTGGCCGGGCTCGGCTGCAGTTGTTGCTTGTACTCC
>NC_087152.1:10872500-10882500 GCF_035594125.1 Scylla paramamosain
TTGAGTCAAGAAGTGAGTTATGGTGAGGACGTGAGGTCTTCTGTGGTAGTAAGGAAGAATATGAATGGAATGAAAAGTAGAAATGGGATGAAAAGTGTTTTCTTTCACATATATACTTAAGATTGTACTGTAACTGCACACAAACAGATAAACAGACATATAAACAACCAGTAACACAGACAACAAAACACACACACACACACACACACACACACACACACACCTATCCCCCCATCCCTTTCTCTCCCTTCCATTAGTGGTAGCAGTGCTCAGGCCCTTAGGCAGGCACGGAGCACGCTTGTAAACCTGCCTTTATTAAACTGGCAGCTCCCAAATTATACGGCGAGTTTCCTTCAACCAATTTTACAGCTCTGTTTGCCTTGTATAATATTGGCTTAATTTACATAATGGTTCTGTAATACTTGTGTCGGCCTGGACTGCCTCATTCTGCTGCTTCTCTTCCTTACTTCTGCTCATTCTGCCCTTTCTTTTTACCTCCCTCCTGTCTGTCATCATTTGCAAGGCTCCTTTTATCTTTTGATGTTGGTGTTGTTATTGATTGTAAAAGTGTTAGATGTGAAGGTTAATGGTGGCGATGGCAGCGGCGGCGGTCGTGGTGGTGGTGATGTTGAAAGTGTAGTAGTAGTAGTAGTAGTAGTATCTATGTATCTATCTACCTACCTATCTATCTATCTATCTTGCAATCAATCTATCTATTCATCATATTTCATCTTACATCATTATTTCAATCATGAATATAACCTTAACGCTTCTTCTATCACCTTGAAAAACAAATAAATAAATAGATGAAACTCACTATACCATCATCATCATCACCATCAACACCAACAGCACCCTCACCATTATCATCCAGCTTTACTGCTTACCTCAGCTTCTCTGTCTCGTTCCCTCCCTTAACACCACTGTCTCACCACCAACACCACCACCACCACCACCACCCTTCACATTCACTTTACATATCACATCCTTTCTTGGCGTCGCAACAGGTTACCTCCTCCTCCCCATCCTCCTCCCTCAGCATCAGGACACAGCTCCCATTAGATCCACAAAACAGACCAGACCAGCACCAGTAGCACTCTCTCTCTCTCCTTCAACAGCACAGCCTCCATTCCCCTTAGCCCCGCCGCGCCTAAAGCCGTATTCAGAAACGCTTTGCTCTCTCACCACGGCTATTTACCAAGGCTGCAGAGATGACAGACAGGTTCTCAAGAGTGTTTCTCCTGTTAATAATGTAAAATATCGTTTATATGTCACTAGAACCGTAGAAACACTCTTAAAGACCCGACCCTTTTGAAAGTAGCGGAGGCGCGGCACAGAGGTGTTTTACAATATGGTACACAAGGCCCGTCCAAACACCCGGCCGCGTCAGGATAGCTCCACTCCACTACACAGACCTGCATCCATGTACCTTCCCCCGCCACGCCCACTTTCCTGCCATTAGAACCACTCCGCGTGACACCCAAGCTCGCATTAACTTGATCCATCATAATCCTGTAGCTGTCGGGAGCAGATTAATTGAAATTTGTGCCCGCCGCTTTGTCTACGTGTGTGTGTGTGTGTGTGTGTGTGTGTGTGTGTGTGTGTGTGTGTGTGTGTGTGTGTGTGTGTGTGTGTGTGTGTGTGTGTGTGTTTCACATTTCACCCTCTCACATTTCTCTTTCTCTGTCTCTTATTTTTTTTTCCACAGCTCCTTTCCGTCTTTCTCTCATCTCTTCCATTTTTAATCCCTCGCCTTGTGTCTCTCTTTCCTGGGCTGGTTTTGTGTATTTGTTGTATTCTTTTTCATCTTGTGATTATTCTTCTCTCAGTCTTTTCCCGCCGTGTTATATTTCAAGTATATTCCTGTATTCTTGTATTTTGGTTGAACTCTGTGTCTCCTGCATTTCGTCTAATATTTCGTCGCGTCGCCTCCTCCCTGTAAACTCCAATTATATCAGTTCATTGGTAATTAATCATCAAGGCGCCCTCTTTCCCTCTTTCTTATTATCCTCCTCAGCTTCCGATCCCCCTTCGCTCTCTCTCTCTCTCTCTCTCTCTCTCTCTCTCTCTCTCTCTCTCTCTCTCTCTCTCTCTCTCTCTCTCTCTCTCTCTCTCTCTCTCTCTCTAGGTAGGAAGGACAGAAAAAGACAGAGAAAAAGGGAGAAGTAAGACCGCCCAACCACTTTACCTTTCATATTTCCTCTTTATAATGTACCAATACACTACACACACACACACACACACACACACACACACACACACACACACACACACACACACACACAATCAGCAGCAGCATGAGCTAGGACGCAGCAACATGGAGCTCATAATGGAATACAAACGAGGAAAAACACGTGACAAATAGATTTAGAGCAACTTTTGTCCCGCGCCCGTAATAGAGGAGGAGGAGGAGGGAGGGGGATGGGGACGACGCCTGCGAATTTTGGTGACATAATTGAATTTCTGAGGATTAGCTTCACTCCTCGTCCCTCACTCCCTTTGCTCTTTTCGTGCCTCTCTCTCTCTCTCTCTCTCTCTCTCTCTCTCTCTCTCTCTCTCTCTCTCTCTCTCTCTCTCTCTCTCTCTCTCATGTACAGTAAAACGAAATTATATACCTAAGTACGTAAAAGTAGATGCGAGAAAGGAGGAGGATGAGAAGGAGGAGGAGGAGAATACAAAAGATCACAAAGGAAGATCAAACAGCAGCACACTTGTTGTTCCTTACGGGTCTGTTTGCGAGGGCTATAATACCTAGCATCTAGTGAGAGAAATAGAATAGCACAGCGAAGGAAGAGGAGGAGGAGAAGGAGGAGCGAGGAAGAGGTAGTGGTGGTGGTAGTCATGGAAGGATTTAACAATGGTGAAAGCAAGATTTAGTGAGGAGGAGGAGGAGGAGGAGGAGGAGACCAATGAGAACAACAAGGACGAGGAGGACTGGACAAAGTAACATTTCATAAGGCGGAGGAGGAAGAGGACGTAGCGGTGGTGGTGGTCGTAGTGAAATTCAGTAATGTTGAAAGCAAACTTTAATGCGAACAAGAAGGACAAGAACGCCGAGTAAGACTGGACAAAGCAACAGTAATGTAAGAGGAGGAGAAAGAGAAAGTGGTGAAGGTTGTAGTAGGATTTTGTAATGGTGCAAACAGTATTTAGTGTGCCGGAGGAGGGGAATGAAGAGGAAGAGGACGACGATGAGGACGAGAACAGTGAGCAATGAGTATCTAACAAATAGCTATATTCTGAAACACTTCTGCGTCGCACCTTCACTTCTTTCAAAAGCCTGCAGTTGAATTTACAGGGGCTTTTTAAGTTGTAGTGACAAATGAATAATATTTCTACATTATTAACATGAGAAACACTTTTGGAGATCGGGCTAATCATTTCTGTTGTCTTTGAAAACATTCGCGGTGGGAGTGTAACGCGTTTCTGAATTCGGTCCTAAACTAACAGTAGCTATGGTTGTTGTCAATGGTAAATGATAATGCAATTACTGAGAGGTTTCGACATTATTAAGTATCTGTTCTTGGCCATGTTTTTTTTTATATTGGTTCTACACGTTCTATTCTTAGACTTCACATGACGCATTCGCTCGCTAATGATGCTGCTCAAAGGAAGGGGAGGAAAAATTACATACAGCAGCGACATGTGTACAAATTGACAAGAGCAATGATGATAATTGACTACAGCGAGACTCGTTTTTCTTTTCCTCGGCAAGTGCAATGAGAGAGAGAGAGAGAGAGAGAGAGAGAGAGAGAGAGAGAGAGAGAGAGAGAGAGAGAGAGAGAGAGAGAGAGAGAGAGAGAGAGAGAGAGAGAGAGAGAGAGAGAGAGAGAGAGAGAGAGAGAGAGAGAGAGAGAGAGAGAGAGAGAGAGAGAGAGAGAGAGAGAGAGAGAGAGAGAGAGAGAGAGAGAGAGAGAGAGAGAGAGAGAGAGAGAGAGAGAGAGAGAGAGAGAGAGAGAGAGAGAGAGAGAGAGAGAGAGAGAGAGAGAGAGAGAGAGAGAGAGAGAGAGAGAGAGTGTGTGTGTGTGTGTAGGTAGGTAACACAAATAAAAGGATAAATACATATATAGTTGACAGATAGATTGAAAATAAAAAACTGATTGATAAATAGACAGAAAATTAGACGGGTATATCAACAGTAAGACAGACAGTAAGATGAACAGATAAACAGACAGACAGATAGCCGGACAAAAAGACAAAATACATCTCTGCTGACCACAATTTACACTCAAACGAACACTGTTTCTTAAGAGCCATAGTGTAAAGTATAATTTGACCATTACAATTCAAACCCAAAACGGAGAAAACAGTCTTTTTATAGATGTCAGGGGGATTCTGGCCAAGGGCAACAAAAAAGACAGCAGGGAAAAAAGCCCACTGAAGATGCCAAACCTAAAAGAGCATGATAAAAAAAAAATACCCGAAATTACTAGGCAAAGGAGAGAGAGAGAGAGAGAGAGAGAGAGAGAGAGAGAGAGAGAGAGAGAGAGAGAGAGAGAGAGAGAGAGAGAGATGGATTACATAGAGACAGGTACTTGTGACAGCCCCGCATTGAAAGATTTGTACTAAAGCCACCGCGAGGGTAACTCAGTGGAAGTGTTCCAGGACAAGGCTTAAGTAATGGTACACTTGATGATAAACTACTGTTATTATTAATTTTGCTTGTTCTTGTTCCTGTTCTCGGTTTTTTTTTTTCTCTCTCTCTTTATAATTTTGTTTTTCTTTTATTTTTCTTCTTTTTCTTCTCATCTGTTGCTTCTCATTTTCTTCGCAGGTCATGCCCGCTTCACTATTCCTCCTCTTCATTTTCATTTTTTTTTTCTTCTGATCTTTTTCCTCCCAGGTCATTCCCATTTCACTATCATTTTAGCATTTTTTTCTTTTTTCATACATTTATTATATCATAAACTTTACCTAGTCTTTCTGTTCTCACTCTCAGCTTACTTTCAAAAATATTCTGACGTCTCACTTCAACCCTGCAATTTATCTTCAGTTACAGAGTTATGGAGTTACAGAGAAAGTTATTGGATTTTTCAATGGTGTTTCCATGATTTCAGTGACAGTTCAATAAGAATTTCGCATCCTAAACGGGAACGAACATCATCGGAACCTGCCTAATAACCTCTGTGGCCTCTGGAAACAGTCCTAATGAGAGAACACAATACAGTATTTCACAATACAGGCAAGGGCAAATGAGCCCGAACACAACGGAAACTACATTTTATCAGCCCCTTTTGTGTGTTATATTGAGACAGAGCTTCAGAGCTGCCACAATTACAGGGATCGACTCTCGAGGATATTTTTTTTTTTTTTTTCAGTTTATTCAGACCCTGAACGGCGCCATCACTAGGGAAGCATCTCTTCATTGATGGTACCACAACAGGCAACAGGACGCAAACCCTGCACCAACTGACCGAGTAATATAACCGCAAGGACCAAGAGGCTTTGTTCAGTAACACTTTCAATGAAGCTGCCTATCACAATTTGTTTTAAGAGAGGTTTTCAAGAGACTATCTATGTAACTTTGGACTTGCTTTCGGACTTCTGTTTAGGGAATGGAATCAACTGCAGTTTTTTTTTTTTCCCTTACCAGTTTTGTTGCCCTTTGCTAGATAACCTCTTACATGAAATACAGTACTAGAAATAAACATTCTTTCTTGGCAAATAACTTGGCCATTTATTTTAGCTGCACTATATAAATTGTCTAGTAATTATTAAAAGGACTACATTTATCACTACGATTCCTGTTTTCTTTCACATCGCCACAACAAATTTCTCTTGAATAGTGGATGTGTTGTTAAACAACGCGCTGAACTGTGGAAAGTTTAACGCCAATGGGTAGATTTCTAGGGCAGATCAAGATAACCTGGCCCTGGCCCCGTATTCTGAACCACTTTATACTCACATCCGTACTATTCTGAAATTAAGGCCACAGAGATGACTAGTCAGGGTCTCATGATGTTTATTCCCAATGATGATGCAGAATCTTTGTTTAACCATCACTGGAATCATGAAAATACTCTTAAAACACCCAAGAACTTCCACCAAAGCTGCTACAAGTCTAAGCAAGACACCGAAACGTTTGAGGTAACGACTGGAGGAAACACGGCGAGTCATTCAGGAGAGTGCCAGTCGTGTCTTCCTCCACAAGGACAGCTAACACTGCCTTGGAGGGACGAGAATGCAGGAAAGTGACAAACGTTTCCGTACAGCGAGGCGAGACGTGATGCAAGCTTCATGAACACAGGCTGAAGATGCGGGAGCAGGAAGTGTGGAGTCTGTGATGCCCTGTCACCAGCATCCACAGCGGACGTGGAACAGAAGCATCCGCCGCCTCAACTGTGATATTCATAACTAGTCTCTTGCGCAATAACGGTGTTCAGAATAACAGTATTAACTTGCTGTTGTTTTAATTGTTGTTGTTTTTTATTGTTGTTGTTGTTATTGTTAGCATTATTGTTATTATTATTATTATTATTATTATTATTATTATTATTATTATTATTATCATTATCAGCATTATTATCACTATCGTTTTTACCATTATTATTATTATTATTATTATTATTATTATTATTATTATTATTATTATTATTATTATTATCATCATTATTATTATTATAATTATTCACTCATCAAAACATCATTATCCTCGCTTAAAAAAGGAGGAAGAGCAAGAGCAGGAGCAGGGGCAGGAGACGGCGGAGGAAAGGAGTAATTAGTCATAATTGAGCAGCAACATGGAACAAAGGCAAACAATTAGGCAATAAACAAAGATCACCAAAAAAATGTTCGACACAGGAAGCCCAGTTAATGAGG
The DNA here is from genome assembly GCF_035594125.1 of Scylla paramamosain. Lineage (NCBI taxonomy): Eukaryota > Metazoa > Arthropoda > Malacostraca > Decapoda > Portunidae > Scylla > Scylla paramamosain. Next base: position 10,879,320 of record NC_087152.1, read on the forward strand.
CACCGCGGTGGTGTTTATGTTACCACGGCCACAACTCTGTGTGTGTGTGTGTGTGTGTGTGTGTGAGTGTGTGTGTGTGTGTGTGTGTGTGTGTGTGTGTGTGTGTGTGTGTGTGATACAGGTCTTCGCCTCTTGTTCCCTGCACTACAATGGTCTACTTTCACTACACAGACTCAAAGGTTTCATAATTCAAATGCTGCTTTACAAAATACAGGTTCGTTGACGAGCTCTGCCCATGAATGTCTTTGTAGTGTAGGATGACAGGCAAGCATGGGCCTTACTTGGACTGCTGTGATTTTTTTCTCAGCTTAATAAAGTGCTCTTGTACAAATATTGAACAGAATTTTGAAAGATAAACACTCACAGCAACAGAAGGTGATCGAATGTTCAGTAAAGCATCTCAATGCATGTACGTTGTACGAGTATTCTGCTTTGTAAAATTGCGTAGAGTGATATCATAATCAGAATAGGAGTAGAGATAAGTGGCTCGTGCTTGATAAAGTTATATTTGAATGAAAGAAAGAAAGAAATTAATTCTCAAATGGAGTGATAGATGACTGGAATAACCTTAGTAATCAAGTTAGTGCCGAGTCAATGGGGAGCTTTACAAAGATTAGTCAGTTTATGGATGGGAACGACAGGCGTTAAAAGCAGATATATTTTATACAAGAAATTTTATGTATAGACCTGCTGTCTTCGTGCAGCTTCCCTTACATTTTTTTTTTTTTTATGTTCTTACGTTCCTATATCTACAAAAAATATTCTTCAGACAAAAATTAATATCAAACAACTGCCGTCGCCTACCACATCCCCAGTGTTTGGTCTTTGCGGAACTCCTATTATAAACCAATTCATTAGTTCACATCTAATTTATATCCGATTTTATAAACACCATATTCACTTTTACTTTGTGGCATTACGATATGGGATAACTGCACTTCGGTAAACGCGTTACTTCTCCCACCAACGCAGACATATGAACATAAAAACGAAGGAGAACAAGGAAACTGCAAAAGCCCAGCTGACCAACACAAGAACACAAGAACACAAGCGGATATCAACAAGTATTCTTTTTACCCTGTCAGGAAGGAATAACACTACTTAAATACACGCAGGAACATCGCCCTTACATCATTTACTTCGTATTTCATTATGGCATTTACTTTTCTTCTATTTCTGAACACCACGTCTTTGTTTATGCACCAGAATCTCTTGCATAATGTTCAAAACTCCTTGTCTGTAGGAACCCTGTCCTACGTAACATTATCAGACTATCATCGTTGTAAATAATAGAACACGACCAAGTGGAGTTTACTTAGTCTTAAATCCACATCTCCCCGCTTTTTTCCTCTGTTGTTTTAGTTATTTATGTTATTCAACTGCAGAAAGTTCTTTTTATAGACTTGTAAAGGAGACTGAGCTAAAAAAGAAAAATGAGAGAGAGAGAGAGAGAGAGAGAGAGAGAGAGAGAGAGAGAGAGAGAGAGAGAGAGAGAGAGAGAGAGAGAGAGAGAGAAACCCCTTAATTGGAGCTCCCAAAAAAATGTAAAAAAAAAAAGATATCAGTTTTTCCTTGCGTATTTACATGACATAAATAATTTTCATTCCTCTTAGTCACTTTATTCATTTTCTATGTCAAAATCTCTCCCTTTTTTTATGACACTGGGTTACTTAATTTATGATACCTTTTGTACGCGTTCCACCGCATCATATGACCACATGTAATAGTACTGGCCCCATTTTTGTGCACACATTTCGCCTTTCCCACGGCCTGAGGGATTAGCACACAATACGGTAACAAATCCTTTCATTTCCTTGTCAGGTCGTCACTTAACTGTCTCATTTAACTTGTAAAATAAAAAGCACAGATCGGAACTTTATCTAACATTTTATTTTCCAGAGTCTCCCCTCCCCTGCCCTTCTCGTCCCTTTGCATCCCATTTTAAATATTCCCGGATCTATTCTAACATTATTTTTTCTTTTCTCCTTTTTCTCAGAGCTATCCTCACGTCTTTTAGTGGCAGGGAGGCATGGCAGCGACAAGCCGTGGCGTGGGATATATGATGACTGCACTTATGTTGATCACCACGGCGGAGTTTGTCGAGTAATGATGTTTAGTTGTCCAATACCTAAAGTGCGGCTTCCTTCCGGTGTGGCCTGATCAGTAACGTGTTGTGCAGGAATCAGCTACGTGGATGAGATAATAGTTAAAGATATAAGAAAATAGGAACAGACTCAGTTATCAGATTATTTTTTTATTAGTGCCTAGTCATCAGGGGACTTAAAAAGAAGTTTAGGTGAATTTATGCATGAGAATGATAGGTGGACATAGGTACGGATGTTTCATGCAAGAACTGCCATGTGTAGGCATGATGGCTTCTTGCAGCTTCCCTTATTTTTTTATGTTATGTTCTTAAAATGCGGAGACTGCTTTCTAAAACCATAAAGTACGACCTTCTTGCCTGGACGTTACGATCACAGTATGTTTTGATCAGTGATGCATTGTGTTAAAATCAGCTGGAAACTTAAGGCATTAGCAAGAAACATACGAAACTAAGGAGACTACAAAGGGCCAATCGACAAACACACACAAGACATATCATGAGCCATCACCATCACTAACAAAATTACCAACACAACAATCACAAACCACAACCATCAGTGTACACCTTCTGGGAAACCTGAAGCAATATTTTCTACCACAAAATGGCAGAGAAAGGCAGACCAGACCCTCCAGAAAGAGAACACCTTGGGCTCTCACAGGGATTTATTTCAGAGGCCACAGAAATTACCAGTCAGGTTCTCATGGGCGTTTTTCACGTTGACGGTGCGGAATATTCGTTAAACTATCACTCCAGTCATCAGAACACCGCTGAAAATACTGGACAGCTTCGCGTAAAAAAATGTAGGAGATGAAACAAAGACAAGGAGATATGACGCAGTGTTTACGAATATGCTTCTAAAACACCAGATAAGCAATGCAATCTTTAACTTCACAGAAAAGAACAACAGTACTTCATAATAAATAACGACTGGAAAAAAAATACATAGCACATTTCTCATAACGAATATTTTCATACCAAGTTAAATATCGGTAAATAATAACCAAGCATTAATTTCACACCAAGAAGACAGATGATGCAAACTCAGCGAAGCCTTTAGTGCTATGAGAGAATCCCTGA
>NC_087152.1:10887500-10900000 GCF_035594125.1 Scylla paramamosain
ACTTCCAGGCTCGTCAAAAGTTAATACCGCAGCGTCATTCCCAAGTGACAAGCACAGGGCCAGACTACCGCCACAGCCCCGCGCGGCGCCTGATTGCATGTCGAGACACTCACGCCGCACGGAGGAGGAATAATACCTTGTTTTCAAGACGAACACTTCGCTTAATGCATTGTACATTACCGAAGCATGAGTAAACATTCATTTCAGCAATTGCTTTCTCGCATAAAGCATTAACCGCCGCACCAGAGGAACAGTATTAAACAAGTATGCATATTTAAATCAAGCTCTTGACGCACTTGGAAATCATGAACACATGTCAAATATAAATATAAAACTTGTTCATTTTACTAATTACTTGTTCCCATCAAGTTGATGAGTTCACTTCAATCCATGACTCTATTTTACGAGGACTTACAATAAACTACAAACAACATAAATTTTCACTCACCATTCAAACAGACTCCTCCATCAAAGGACTTCCCCTGCCGTCCCTGAGAAGATATATATATACTCGTATATATATATATATATATATATATATATATATATATATATATATATATATATATATATATATATATATATATATATATATATATATATATATGGAGTGATGATAAACAAATACGTACAAGGAAAATTTCATCCACGCATGACTAGCAAGACGAGCAAATAAACACTTCAGTCCTCTCTGACACATCTTTCTTCAATCATAAACCATTTTGAGACCTTTCCTTTCGTTTAACAGCCACCTTTAAACGCTATCAAGATATTTTTTTTTTTTATCTGTTTTACTGCCGCAATATTACGTAAAAGAATTATGTATGTGTCCTATTCAATCTCTTTATTCTTATTGCAGGTCTTTTTAAACAATGTACAGTGTTTATAAGTGCTTTAAATTGTAAAAAAGTAAGTGAACACTTCTTACTTACTTACTTCTGTACGTGTCAAATCTTTATTCTCAGACTCAAATCTTAACACTGGCTCTTCACTTTTAGGGAGTGAAAATTTTATTTCTCAAGTTGAAATCTTTACTTTTCTGGGTAAAAGTGAACACTGGCTCTTAACTTCACTAGGATCAAATCTTTACTTCCAAGTTCATATCTTAAATTCTTTGAATGAAATCTGCACATCATGAATCGTCACTTTTATTCAAGCACTCCCAGTCTACATTACCACCTACAACTACTGGTCAGTAAGTGGAAGAAGGGATATACTGTAACACAGATGTCATAAGAAAATTCTCAAGGTCAGTAATCAGGATACGGCAAGAAATGATGGATTCAAGCTTGCTAAAGTTAGATTTAAAAAGAGATACGAAGAAATTGGTTCTCAAATTGAGTAACAGTTGAATAGAATAGACTCAATAATCAGGCTGTTGCTTTAAAGAAACATAAGACAAAAATTTATGGATGAGGATAATAAGTGGAAATAGATTAAGCTATATAAAGAGGCTGCCACATGTAGGCCTTACGGCTTCTTGCAGCTTCTCCTATTTCTTGTTTTCTGTTCTTATGGTCTTATATTCTGTGAGTGGGAAGACAACAGGTGGAACACTCCTCAGGATAATAGTATACTTATATTACCAGATTAATAAAAAGAGGAAATAACATAAAAATCATCTCAGAATAATAAAACAGCGCAAATAGAAAGATGCAATAACAAAAAATCATCTCGGAATAATAAAACAGCGCAAATAGAAAGATGCAATAACAAAAAATCACCTCAGATTAATAAAACAGTGCAAATAGAAAGATGCAATAACAAAAAATCATCTCGGAATAATAAAACATCGCAAATAGAAAGATGCAATAACAAAAAATCATCTCGGAATAATAAAACAGCGCAAATAGAAAGATGCAATAACAAAAAATCATCTCGGAATAATAAAACAGCGCAAATAGAAAGATGCAATAACAAAAATCTCAAAGAAATTTCACGTGTTTCCTGAAAGCACGAGCTCGATTAGAAATATATAAAATCGTTTCAGAAGTCGAGGTCACCATGTCTGAGTTATAAAGCCTCGTGGAGTGGAGGTTCAGATGGTGTTTGAAATGTAGGAATAACTTGCAATATGAGACGGCGGTGAAAGAAGCTTACCATGGCAAAAATATAACCAGCCACCTTCCTTTCCTCCTCACAACTTTCCTATAGATTCTCTCTCTCTCTCTCTCTCTCTCTCTCTCTCTCTCTCTCTCTCTCTCTCTCTCTCTCTCTCGTGAAATGTTTCTTTTTTTATCATCATCATCATCATTATTATCATTATAAAATATGAGCACATCCTGGAGGAGCCTACAGCGGCTTACTGTACATGAGGCAGGTCAAAGTTCCCTAATCCCTGACATGGGTCTTTATAGGGATTACATTTGACTCCTCCTACCTCGTGACGTGATCATAGAACCACGCTCACGGCCTCGATACCTGGTGTATACGTATAAGGTGGCGTTATGGTATGTACCTGCTCTCCCGGTCACCTGTGAGGACTGTCTACGTGAGTGTTTTCTAATCCTGTATGGTGACTGAAGATAACTCGTGACTGACCAAGGTGATCCTCGCGTCTTTCTCACGGTCGTGCTTGCTCCTCCTTCCCCAAGAGGCGTGCGGATGTTGATAATTATAAAATAAACATAAAAAGAGAGTAACATTAAATTGACAGCTAAATTAGATGTGATGTGCTTAAGTGATACGTTTTTGGTAGCATTTGTTTTCTGTTTTATTATTTTCATGCTACAGAATGATAATTTATACTGCTAGATAATGCATATAAACATAGATATATGTATATGCGGGGAGAGAGAGAGAGAGAGAGAGAGAGAGAGAGAGAGAGAGAGAGAGAGAGAGAGAGAGAGAGAGAGAGAGAGATTTTTTTTTTTTTTTTTTTATTGTCACTAGTTTCCACAAGCTGCAATGCACGCACCGCCACCTGACAACACGCTTGGGTCGGGCAGGCCGCGTGACTGGTGCTCCCTGCAGCACTCCTCCCTCCTGCCCACCTCTCAAAGTACTGGAGCGTCACCTATCAAGCCGCGAAGCCGGAAATGGAGCGTTCTCCGTTCAATATCTCCTGAGGAACTTCAAACTCTGTGGGAAGACGAGTCCACTGACATGTGTGTGGTCAGAGAATCCTTGAAACTCCGGCAGTAGTGACACTCAGCGGTGAAGTAAGTTGTGGAGCCCATCAATCTGCCAGATGCAGGGGTGGACAATATGGCCTTCACTCAGCCGCGTGACACCTGAGGCCAAAGTTACTCATTTTATCAGAGCAACTTTCACCACGGCTCACACGAGACGAGAAGCGGTTGGATATGCATTGTTGTTTAAGTGAAGTTAAATACACATTGCTATTCAAATCAAGCTTGATATTGTTGTTTAAATAAAGCTGGATATTGCTGAAAATTCATTGCAGTTTGAATAAAGAGCGAGTCATTGCTGTTTAAATAAAGCTGGATAAAAAATGCTGTATGAATAAAGCTTTACACTAATTGCTGTTTAAATAAGGCTGGATATTACCGTTTAAATAAACCCAGAGACTTCTAGGTTGTTAAATAAAGCTGGATATGCATTACTGTTTAAAGAAAGCTAATCACGGTAATACAGTGCTCTAATAGCAAGCCTCCCAGCCCTACAAGTGGACTGTTATAGAACGAGTCAATATTTTAAGGTGTTGTGTAACTGCTACGCAGGTATCACACATCAAGTACTTCCATCGTATAGACGTGAAACTAGAAGATATTCTAGTGCACTCGTGGCCTCTCAGCTCCACAAGCAATCTGTTATGTAAGTGAAGTCGATATCCTATGGTGTGTTTTGTAACTACTCCTAGCTATCACGTATAAGTACTTTTAGCGTCACACACACGTGAGACAATATGATTAGACATGTCAACATGCTCTGATAGCTTCTAGTGTTTTTATGGTACGACACTGCTGCTTCTCCTTTGTGGCGTTTTGGCCACCTTCTGCCTTATCAGTTTCAAAACACAATATAGGAATGAAATAACACATAAGATTGTGTTTTGTTCATCTCTATGGAAGAATCATATGACCTTCAATATTTATAAACGTGGAACACTCACAATTCAGAATCTTTCAAAAGAGGGAGTACCAAGACACTTCAGAAGGTAAACTGGCTTCCCGCGTTCGGTTCTCATACTCCTGTCCTCTTTATGGAAACGACATCTGAGAGAGCTTTTTTTTTTTACTTCGGTTAATCTCTCAGATACACAACAAGAGGAATTACCATGTTACGTCGTAATAATATTTGAGCGAGTTTTTCTTTTTCTTTTTTTTTCCTTTGACCAGTCTCCCTCAGACACGATAGGAGTCAATACAATCTACGTCATCTCAATATCACCAAACAGACACAAGTACCACAGATATACATCCCGTTTTACTGGTATGTTCATTCATCTAACGTGTAAATGATGAATCCCATTTTCCGACGCAGCGTCCAGCCCTTCTTTTGAACACCTTCGGGCGGCGCTTACAGACCAAGTAGCATCCGGTCATATACTCTCATATCCCGCTGGAAATGAGACGAATGAACACTGAATGCCAAAACAGCCTCGGGGACCTGAATCCATGGCACGCTTCGCATCCACGTAAAGAAAATGAATTGAATATACGTAATGCCCAAGATGACGTCTCGCCTGCATTACCTCACATCATCTTTCCTCGCTGCAGGGGTTCACCAGGCAAGGCAGCAGTGGCGGTGTCCCTAATAACACTGACTGAACATCCCGGCATAGGAAAGTTTAGGTGCCAGACTCATCTTCGCTGCTCTCTTCACTGTTTTCGAGGTATTTTGAGGGTTAAGTGATAAAATGTCGAGGTGATATGCGTGTAAATACGTGTGTGTGTGTGTGTGTGTGTGTGTGTGTGTGTGTGTGTGTGTGTGTGTGTGTGTGTGTGTGTGTGTGTGTGTGTGTGTGTGTGTGTGTGTGTGTGTGTGTGTGTGTGTGTGTGTGTGTGTGTGTGTGTGTGTGTGTGTGTGTGTGTGTGTGTGTGTGTGTGTGTGTGTGTGTGTGTGTGTGTGTGTGTGTGTGTGTGTGTGTGTGTGTGTGTGTGTGTGTGTGTGTGTGTGTGTGTGTGTGTGTGTGTGTGTGTGTGTGTGTGTGTGTGTGTGTGTGTGTGTGTGTGTGTGTGTGTGTGTGTGTGTGTGTGTGTGTGTGTGTGTGTGTGTGTGTGTGTGTGTGTGTGTGTGTGTGTGTGTGTGTGTGTGTGTGTGTGTGTGTGTGTGTGTGTGTGTGTGTGTGTGTGTGTGTGTGTGTGTGTGTGTGTGTGTGTGTGTGTGTGTGTGTGTGTGTGTGTGTGTGTGTGTGTGTGTGTGTGTGTGTGTGTGTGTGTGTGTGTGTGTGTGTGTGTGTGTGTGTGTGTGTGTGTGTGTGTGTGTGTGTGTGTGTGTGTGTGTGTGTGTGTGTGTGTGTGTGTGTGTGTGTGTGTGTGTGTGTGTGTGTGTGTGTGTGTGTGTGTGTGTGTGTGTGTGTGTGTGTGTGTGTGTGTGTGTGTGTGTGTGTGTGTGTGTGTGTGTGTGTGTGTGTGTGTGTGTGTGTGTGTGTGTGTGTGTGTGTGTGTGTGTGTGTGTGTGTGTGTGTGTGTGTGTGTGTGTGTGTGTGTGTGTGTGTGTGTGTGTGTGTGTGTGTGTGTGTGTGTGTGTGTGTGTGTGTGTGTGTGTGTGTGTGTGTGTGTGTGTGTGTGTGTGTGTGTGTGTGTGTGTGTGTGTGTGTGTGTGTGTGTGTGTGTGTGTGTGTGTGTGTGTGTGTGTGTGTGTGTGTGTGTGTGTGTGTGTGTGTGTGTGTGTGTGTGTGTGTGTGTGTGTGTGTGTGTGTGTGTGTGTGTGTGTGTGTGTGTGTGTGTGTGTGTGTGTGTGTGTGTGTGTGTGTGTGTGTGTGTGTGTGTGTGTGTGTGTGTGTGTGTGTGTGTGTGTGTGTGTGTGTGTGTGTGTGTGTGTGTGTGTGTGTGTGTGTGTGTGTGTGTGTGTGTGTGTGTGTGTGTGTGTGTGTGTGTGTGTGTGTGTGTGTGTGTGTGTGTGTGTGTGTGTGTGTGTGTGTGTGTGTGTGTGTGTGTGTGTGTGTGTGTGTGTGTGTGTGTGTGTGTGTGTGTGTGTGTGTGTGTGTGTGTGTGTGTGTGTGTGTGTGTGTGTGTGTGTGTGTGTGTGTGTGTGTGTGTGTGTGTGTGTGTGTGTGTGTGTGTGTGTGTGTGTGTGTGTGTGTGTGTGTGTGTGTGTGTGTGTGTGTGTGTGTGTGTGTGTGTGTGTGTGTGTGTGTGTGTGTGTGTGTGTGTGTGTGTGTGTGTGTGTGTGTGTGTGTGTGTGTGTGTGTGTGTGTGTGTGTGTGTGTGTGTGTGTGTGTGTGTGTGTGTGTGTGTGTGTGTGTGTGTGTGTGTGTGTGTGTGTGTGTGTGTGTGTGTGTGTGTGTGTGTGTGTGTGTGTGTGTGTGTGTGTGTGTGTGTGTGTGTGTGTGTGTGTGTGTGTGTGTGTGTGTGTGTGTGTGTGTGTGTGTGTGTGTGTGTGTGTGTGTGTGTGTGTGTGTGTGTGTGTGTGTGTGTGTGTGTGTGTGTGTGTGTGTGTGTGTGTGTGTGTGTGTGTGTGTGTGTGTGTGTGTGTGTGTGTGTGTGTGTGTGTGTGTGTGTGTGTGTGTGTGTGTGTGTGTGTGTGTGTGTGTGTGTGTGTGTGTGTGTGTGTGTGTGTGTGTGTGTGTGTGTGTGTGTGTGTGTGTGTGTGTGTGTGTGTGTGTGTGTGTGTGTGTGTGTGTGTGTGTGTGTGTGTGTGTGTGTGTGTGTGTGTGTGTGTGTGTGTGTGTGTGTGTGTGTGTGTGTGTGTGTGTGTGTGTGTGTGTGTGTGTGTGTGTGTGTGTGTGTGTGTGTGTGTGTGTGTGTGTGTGTGTGTGTGTGTGTGTGTGTGTGTGTGTGTGTGTGTGTGTGTGTGTGTGTGTGTGTGTGTGTGTGTGTGTGTGTGTGTGTGTGTGTGTGTGTGTGTGTGTGTGTGTGTGTGTGTGTGTGTGTGTGTGTGTGTGTGTGTGTGTGTGTGTGTGTGTGTGTGTGTGTGTGTGTGTGTGTGTGTGTGTGTGTGTGTGTGTGTGTGTGTGTGTGTGTGTGTGTGTGTGTGTGTGTGTGTGTGTGTGTGTGTGTGTGTGTGTGTGTGTGTGTGTGTGTGTGTGTGTGTGTGTGTGTGTGTGTGTGTGTGTGTGTGTGTGTGTGTGTGTGTGTGTGTGTGTGTGTGTGTGTGTGTGTGTGTGTGTGTGTGTGTGTGTGTGTGTGTGTGTGTGTGTGTGTGTGTGTGTGTGTGTGTGTGTGTGTGTGTGTGTGTGTGTGTGTGTGTGTGTGTGTGTGTGTGTGTGTGTGTGTGTGTGTGTGTGTGTGTGTGTGTGTGTGTGTGTGTGTGTGTGTGTGTGTGTGTGTGTGTGTGTGTGTGTGTGTGTGTGTGTGTGTGTGTGTGTGTGTGTGTGTGTGTGTGTGTGTGTGTGTCGTCTCTAAGAAAATAGGGTAAAAACAACAGGAACCAGACGGAGACACAATTTTCCGCCGCCGCCAGGTGCTTGCTCTTGTCCCACCCAAACACTCTCCCACACACAAACACACACACACACACACACACACACACACACACACACACACACACACACACACACACACACACACACACACACTCACAAATCATTAACACAAGTAAAAAATAATAACCTGCCAACATTCGAGTTAAAAAGAAAAGAAAAAAAAATCAGTAACTCATTCAGCAGTTATTTCCTGATATTAAAAAAAAGTAAATATTCGACTTGTTTTTTTCCCCCCTCACGTCCATATAATATTCTGTCAGCTGCTTGGGTTTTAACACGAAATACCTGCATTGAAAAAAATAAAATACACACTTTTTATATTTTCACATCATGGTCATTTTTTTCCCTCGTTACCGTAAGGGAGAAAAAAAAAAGATGGAAGCGAATTATAGTGAAGCAAAAAAAAATAGAAAGTAAAAAGATGCGCCTTTCATCCTTGCCTCGCCTCTCAACAGGGAGTGACAAGGGTGGATGTAGTGTGTCCTGCCTGGGTAGAAACACCTTTATAACACATTAGACCACCACCACCACCACCATCCTCCACTGCTCCAGCCTCCAGCCAACCCAACCCTGTCTCCCTCCTCCACCTCTTCCTTCCTCTTACTCAGCCTGCGAGGACAGCATAGTGTTGGCGGAGCATCAGCCATTAGGAGCGTCAACAGCATTGCTTCGTATTCTAAATCACTGTTGGGCATTTTTTTTCCTCCAACTTCAGCTTCTATTAAGTTTTGTACAGCGGGCTATTAAATAATCCTGAACCCTATAAAAAAGCAAGTAAATTTCTAGTCTCTCCGTATTATCAACATTGGTTCGTATTATTCACTAATATTATTCATCCCTTCACTACTGGATGATTTTTTTTTTTTCATTCACCTTCTTCCATTTATTTTTATACAACAGTCCCTTAAAACAGTCCCTGGACCTCATAAAAGACCAAATCAATCTTCTAATCTCTTTTTTTTTCCGTGATTTCAGGCATAACATTAATTTTTACAGTGCATCTAATGTTACCAAAAGACAAGCATAGCAGTGAAAGTGTCACACGTTTCGGTGCTTTGTTTCCTTCACATTTAACAGGCTGTAGTGAAAGTTACTGGAGTGTTTTCAATATTGCTGTTATTATTCTTGTGGTATTTTATTAAGAATTATGTTTCGTCTATTGCAAAAACACTTTTCTATTACCATCCGTATATTGCAAAAAAACACTTTATTACTATCACCATCATCATTTTTAGGTTTGAGGTACCAAGACTTTATTGTAGGACACGCCGCAGAAGCTTCGCTTCTATTCTGACTAATAAACGTCCTAAGTGAGATCAGAACACGAGGTATTATTGCATTACTTCTTTTACTACTACCACCAATATCATTTCTATACTAAAAGCATCAAGAATGTACTCAAGGAGACGCCGTAGGAGCTTCCGTTACTTCTACTCCTATTCCAATAAATTAACAACCCCACTGATTTCAAAACACGGATTATTATTCCATTATTCTTCTATTACTACCACCACTATCATTTCTAGACTTGACCCATCGGGACTTTACTGTAGAAGACGCCCGCCGCCGCCGCAGCTTCCCCGACCTTGACACCGCCCACGTGCGTGCAAATGGAGCAGCTTTGGGAGTCGATCGTCAGCGTGAGGAGGCTTTTAGCGGGGGAGTCAGAGTGGCTGGGAGGGTGAGGAGTGGGCGGGAGACGCTGCATATCGAACCTGCTACCACTACCACCACCACCACCGCTACCATCGTCCGCCACCATGCTGCACGGTAAGGCGGCGGGAAGGACAAGGAGGCGAGTGATCTGCAGGCATCGACAAGCTGGAGGGAGCGTGTGAAGCGCCAGTGTTGTCTGGAATGAGCAAGGAAATGTGTGTGTGTGTGTGTGTGTGTGTGTGTGTGTAGAGAGAGAGAGAGAGAGAGAGAGAGAGAGAGAGGAGAGAGAGAGAGAGAGAGGAGAGAGAGAGAGAGAGAGAGACAGAGAGAGACAGACAGATAGACACAGACAGACACACAGACAGGCAGACAGACAGGCAGGCAGGCAGAAACAGACAGACAGACAGACAGACAGACAAACAGACAAACAGAAACAGACAGACAGAGACAAAAACAAAGATACAGACATAAAGGCAGACAAACAGACTTATTGATTGACCGAAACAAAGACAAAGATAGACAAACAGACAGACAAACAGAACAAGCTTGACAGGATTTCCTTTTAGGCATCGAGGAAAACTGAGGAAGGAAAGCAGCTTAACAATAAAATGGTCAAGAAGAGAATATTGCCAAGGTTTTCTATACAGAGAGAGAGAGAGAGAGAGAGAGAGAGAGAGAGAGAGAGAGAGAGAGAGAGAGAGAGAGAGAGAGAGAGAGAGAGAGAGAGAGAGAGAGAGAGAGAGTCGAATAAACAGGAAGTGTGTGCAGTGACCCCTTAAAGGAAGGTAGTGGAGAGAAGACTACGGCCAGTTGACAAAGTGATATGGAAGAGGAGGAGGAGGAGGAGGAGGAGGAGGAGGTTGGGGGGAAAGAAGAGGAAAGAAGTGAAGGAAGGGGAGCAGCAAGATGAAGAATGAAAGGAAGGAGCAAAGCAAAAAGAAAGAGGATTATGAGGAGTAGAAGGAGGAGGAGGAGGAGATGATGACGGAGACAAACGAGATGGCAGCAAGGAGGAAGAGGACAGCCTTGCACTGGCGCGTCAATTCGAAAACAAAAGAAAAAGAGAGAAAGGTGGAGGGACAGAGACGAATGTAATGTTGTGAGAGAAAAGAAAGTTAGAGTGAAAGAACAAAAAAAACACACACACACACACACACACACACACAGACAGTGAGAGTTGAGTGGAAGTGTCTGCAGCGAAAAGAGAGAAAGAGAGAGGGAGGGAGATGAGAGGAGTAAAAGATGAATGAAAGATGAAAGGAAGCTTGATGTTCTGTCCGTTATCAGAGGAAAGTTTCATGTTCCTGCAGTACGAATAATGTTTACTAAGGGGTTACTCCTCACAGCAGGTTCATAAGAAACTGACCTATTTAATTCGCTCCAAGTCGCATATCAATTGTCACACGTAGTACAAGTTGAAAGCAGAGGCGTGGTCATAATTATTATAGTAACGTTCTTCTCACTTCCAATGTACTTGCCTTCCTCCCTTCTTCTTCGGTTAGGTTAGGTCAGGTCTTTGCTGTCCTCTCTTCTTCTTAGGTTAGGTTAGGTCTTTGCCGTCCTCCCTTCTTCTTAGGTTAAGTTAGGTCTTTGCCGTCCTCCCTTCTTCTTAGGTTAGATTAAGTCTTTGCCGTCCTCCCTTTTTCTTAAATTATGTTAGATCTTTACCGTCCTCCCTTCTTCGGTTAGGTTAGGTTAGGTTAGGTCAGGTCTTTGCCGTCCTCTCTTCTTCTTAGGTTAGGTTAGGTTAGGTCTTTGCCGTCCTCTATTCTTCTTAGGTACCCCTGGTCTCCTTGGAAATACCTCAGCTACCAGGAATTTTAGGAGATAGTCACCAAATCAGAGAATTGCTTAGCGTCCTCTCCTGATCTTAAATCCCCTTTGTCTCGTGAAAATCCCTCAGTTATCAGGTTTCTAAGGAGACTCACCAGATAAATAGGACCTGTTTTACCTTTCTACCTTGATCTCAGCTCCTCCTTGCCGCTTGAAAATCCTTCAGTTATCAGGTTTCTCAGACTATCAGCAGATCAGTGGGCTTGGGACGGAGGAAAACACTTAAGTGGAAGTGAATGAAGGCTACTCGATTTCTGGCCAAGACTACACCAAGGGAAGGCTTATGTTATCCACCATCTGTTCAGTGTAAGTACCTGATGGTGTCTAGACGGAGACGTAAGCTGGGAGAGGTGACGGTGAAAGGTGCGCATGGGAGAGGATGAGTAGGTCTTGTCTCCCAGGTGTTGCGTCCCACCAGTAAAGAGGATGACAGTGGAAAATACGAGTATGCGTGGGAGAGAGACAAACAGACAAACAGACAGACAAAAAGAGAGGGAGGGAGTGAAAGAACCGAAAGGGGCACGAGGACAGACACACAACCATAGTCAGACAGACGAACGGAGATACTGACACAGAGAGAGAGGAAAAGGGCTGACGGCAGGAAATATGCATGAGAGAGAGAGAGAGAGAGAGAGAGAGAGAGAGAGAGAGAGAGAGAGAGAGAGAGAGAGAGAGAGAGAGAGAGAGAGAGAGAGACTAGATAGGCAACCACGCTGAAATACAGACAGACACGGGAAAAACAGATACGACAAATGGAGAGAGAGAGAGAGAGAGAGAGAGAGAGAGAGAGAGAGAGAGAGAGAGAGAGAGAGAGAGAGAGAGAGAGACAGAGACAGACAGACAGACAGACAGACAGACAGACAGACTGACAGACAGACAGACAGACAGACAATAAAAAGAAAACAATAAGAGAGAGAGAGAGTGTGTGTGTGTGTGTGTGTGTGTGTGTGTGTGTGTGTGTGTGTGTGTGTGTGTGTGTGTTCGAACGAGTGTAAGAATAAGAGAAGAGCAATACGAAGAAGAAGAGAAGGAGGAGGAGGAGAAAAGGTGACACTGAGCGACAAGAGAAGAGATAACAAGTGTGTGTGTGTATGTGTGTGTGTGTGTGTGTGTGTGAGAGAGAGAGAGAGAGGCTACGTGAGAAGGCGAAAAATGGGGACAGTAGCAAAAAAATACGAGAGGGACACAGGACGAAAACGAGGAGGAAAGTAAGGACCAGGGGAAGGAAAACGGAGAGGAGGAGGAGGAGGAGGACGAAGTATAGAGGGCAAGGCGGAGCGTTCCAAAAGGCGCTTCACGTCAACGTAAAGACAAGTTGACGGTAACAGATAGACAGACACTCGAGCACGGAAAGAAAAAGACAGTGAAAAGGAGGAGATGCAGAGCCATTGAGAGAGAGAGAGAGAGAGAGAGAGAGAGAGAGAGAGAGAGAGAGAGAGAGAGAGAGAGAAGCAGAGAA
>NC_087152.1:10907500-10912500 GCF_035594125.1 Scylla paramamosain
TACACTAGCAAAACAGTAAAAAATGACAACTTACTCACCCCCAGTAACACCAAAACACATATAGCATACACTTATAGCCAACCTCAACGATTCCGACAACACACGAACCTAACCCTAATAACCACAGCAACAAATCACACGTAATGACACAGAAACGCTACGACACAGACACACTAATATACATGGAATACTAAAATACACAGGCGAGCAGAACATCACACGTACACCCCACAAAGACACCGCCACTCACAGCTGTTACATCGCTCCATCAGTTATAGTATGTCCGACCCCACACAAGTAAATCAGACCCATAAATTCTCTCTCTCTCTCTCTCTCTCTCTCTCTCTCTCTCTCTCTCTCTCTCTCTCTCTCTCTCTCTGTCTGTCTGTCTCCCGGGGTGTCATCTGTCATGCAACGACGGAATCAGCCTCCAATAAACGAGTGGTCCCAGCAGTCACGATTTCCCCTCACTGGTTAACAAAGAAGCGGGGGAAGGAATCAGGAAGACACGCTGGTAATGGCACGAGAGACCACGAATCTTCACGTTGACAAGACAGGACCCGCTTGCCATTTGTTGCCGCGAGACACGTACTTTGGACATAATTGGCGAGAGAGAGAGAAAGAGAGAGAGAGAGAGAGAGAGAGAGAGAGAGAGAGAGAGAGAGAGAGAGAGAGAGAGAGAGAGAGAGAGAGAACAAAAGGCAAGTCTGAATGTGTGAAAATTTATATAAACAAAAATTTTAGGGAACATGTGCAGAATATCTAATTGAAAGGATCATGCGTCGCTCGCTACACGAATATAATTTAAGAGTGCATTAAAGGTGAAGTATATAGTATTTATTCAATGGCACACAGCTTGGAACTTGAAAAAAAATAATAATAACTAAGATACCAAATAAAGACCGTTAAATGTGTCCTAAAACGCAGCTCTTGAGGCAAAATGAAGCGTCCCTGAGAGGCAAATGGCCCTTCACGTGTTATTAAGCAACAAATTTACAAACTTCCCACGTCCGCTGCGGTCCTTGCGCCACGCCAGCCTCGCTAACGCCCCAGGTACATCTCACGCTTCTGCTTACTTCCTCCGGCTGAAAATACATGCAATTCAGATTCAAAATACGACATTAGAACATAAGAAAACAAAGGAAACTACAAGAAGCCATCAGGCCTACACGTGGCTGTCCCTGAGCCTATAAAATGCATCTGACGCTCATATTTTTACGCCTCGTGAAAACACTTGCAGCACAGGTACAAAATAAGACATGACCTTGCAAAATACATAGAGATTACTAGTGTCTTCGGAAGATTATCACAGAAAATCATACTTCTAAATAATATAACACAACACGCCACCACCACCACCACCACCGCCACCACCACCACCACCACTGTCATGGCGACCACTAAAGAGAACAACACGGAACACATGAACAAAACATGAAACATAGGCACTGTCCCCTCCTATTTCTCCTCCTCTCCTCCCCCCTCACCACTACTCCAGCCGACACACACACACACACACACACACACACACACACACACACACACATACACACACCCGGACACAACAAGTTCACTCATGCGAATACAGGAAAAGGAAACCTTCCTCGAACGAAATAAATAAAGTAGTCCTCCCCTCATACCTTCCTCCTCCCTTCCTCCTTCTCCTCCTCCTCCTCCTCCTTCCTCCTCCTCCTCCTCCTCCTCCTCCTCCTCCTCCTCCTCCTCCTCCGTATATTCGTCTTCCTTCTCCTTCGCCTCCCTTTTATATTCTTCTTTTTCATATTTTTCCTCCTGCTTTTCCTCCACCTCCTCCTCCTCCTCCTCTTCCTCCTCCTCCTCTTCCTACTCCCTCAGTTTCCCCTTGCACCTGTTCCTGTACCATCTCCACTTACTCTTCATCTTTCTTCCCTATTTTCATCCTCTCTCTCTCTCTCTCTCTCTCTCTCTCTCTCTCTCTCTCTCTCTCTCTCTCTCTCTGCTCTCTCTCTCTCTCTCTCTCTCTCTCTCTCAGGATATTACAAAAGATAAAAGAATGAGGAAAGAAAGGAGGCGAGGAGGTCACCAGTGCCCCTACCTGTCGAGGGTCATTGCGGGACGCCCCTTACACACCCCCGACCCTCCCCCAGCACTCCCCAAGACACTCCCCCGCCCTCCTCGCCGCAAAACTCCCTGCAGTGCCACCGGAGAAGATTGCACTGTCCACCCACCCCTGCGTCAGATTTTCTTAATAGCGCTTCACTACCACCACTACTACCACCACCACCACCGCCACTGCCGCTCCAAACTCACTCCAGCCCGGCCTTTTCCTCATCTCTATTATTGAATATGCCGCGAGCAACCTGCATCTCCAGCCGCCCACCCCCAGGAGGCTCTAGTAGGCAGCCAGGCGCGTCCTCTGCTGCCTCCTAACTCGCACTTGTGAAGACCCGCAGGCAGCGCTTGGTGGCTACTGCACCGTTAAAGGATACTCCCTGCTGGTGCCTTAACCTCTTCGCCTGCTGGAGTTTGTCATGTGTTAGTTATTTTATTAGTAAGTTAGTCAATAAATCAGTCAGTTTGTTATCTAATCTATTTGTGTGTGTTTTTTTATCAGTCGTTCAGTCAATCTGTCAGTTAAACAATCATTCAATCAATCAATCAATCACTCAGTCCGTCTATCTAGCTATCTATCTATCTATCTATGTATCTATATCTATCGACCATTTCCCTCACCTAAGACTTGGACTATTTTTAAAAGAGTATCAAAACACATCTCAGAAAATAAACTGGTTTCTCTCTGGAACCTTCTGCCCCTACTTCCTTTACGGGAATAGCATTTGTGTGAGCTTTGCATTAAGTGGGAAGAACGTTTAACTTAGCGGGACTGATAGAAATACGTAATTGACCATACTACTACCCAGAATTTTTTTTTTTTTTTCTATGCATTAGGAACACCGTCCTAGGGCAAATAATGGATAAAAAAAAAAATAAGTCCGCTCACGATTCCCTTCCCAGAGAAATAAGAAGATCCGAAAGAAAGGCCAATTTACGTCTGCGTTGACTTGATGCCCCTCTCTGAAACAGGTCGGGTCACAGGCAGAGGTGAAATACTGAAATAACAGGAGTCATATATCCATTGGCAGTCAAAGGGTTAAGATTATACAATATAAAGCAGAAAGAACGTGTAAGGGAAGTAATACCGACACGTTACCGACTCTTCTAGCCAGGAAAAGGAGTCCAAAAAGATAATGCAAATACGCACTGACTTTTCTATCAACAAAGACGGGTCTAAAATATAATAAAGATGCATAATCAATTCGTACAGCAACAAAAATAGGATTCTAAAAGGTCATATGAATTCGTAATTGACTCTTCTTGCGGCGGAGAGCGACGCGGGCTTAAAAATAAAATAAATGCATTTCTTTTTTTCTTACAGCGACAAAAAAGGGGGTGTGAAAGATAATATAAATGCATAATCAACTCCTACAGCTACAAGAAAAAAAAAATTATCTGCAAAAATAATATGAACAAGTAGCAGACTCTTACAGCAACTAAAAACAGATTTAAAACGTAACACAAAACACACAATAATCTCTTACAGCTACAAAAAAATTAATATAGATACATAATCAATTCTTACAGCGACAAAAAATTACTCTGGTAAGAAATACAAACATGTCGCTGGCTACTAGACTTGACATGAAGGCATCAAACAACAAGTCGCATGAAAGAAAACTAGGTACTCATAAAACAACACCAGTACAGAGGAAACTTCCCAATATCAATTTGTAAATATACTCAGGGTCACGAGTCGGACAAGGGGGGGAAAGGGATAGATAGACACTGTGAGAAAGAATGAAAAAAAAAAATGTACACGGGTGAAAAAAAAAAAAAAAATTGCTCAGAGAAACAGAAGGAAAAAGAGAGAGAGAGAGAGAGAGGAGAGAGAGAGAGAGAGAGAGAGAGAGAGAGAGAGAGAGAGAGAGAGAGAGAGAGAGAGAGAGAGAATGTTCCAGCAACGAAAAAAAAAAATATGGCAACAGTGACATGGAAAACAAAGGAATCCATCAGCTGCCAATGACAAACCGCTACGGAGGATGAGGGAAATTTTGCACGATTGGGGAAAATTTTTAGCGACGCGATGAATGTGTTGAATGTTTGCTGCTGTCTTCGCCTTGATTCTTTTCCTGACGTCCCCCGTTCACGATAGGAGGAGGAGGAGAAGAAGGAGGAGGAGGAGGAACGAAAAGACCTGGAGGACAAGGACTTGGGCAAAGAAAAAGAAGATGGAAAAATTTTTGAAGAGGATGAAGGAAAGAAAAGGGAAGAAAAAAAGGAAGGGAAAGGAGAGAGAGAGAGAGAGAGAGAGAGAGAGAGAGAGTGAGAGAGAGAGAGAGAGAGAGAGAGAGAGAGAGAGAGAGAGAGAGAGAGAGAGAGAGAGAGAGAGAGAGAGAGAGACAAAGAAAGAAAGACAAAGAAAAAGAAAGAAAAGGAAAACGGAAAGGAAGAAAAAAGAAGGCAGTAGTAGTAATAGTAGTAGTAGTAGTAGTAGTAGTAGTAGTAGTAGTAGTAGTAGTAGGTGAAAAACAGACAAAAAACAGTAACACCACCAACCACCACCACCACCACCACCAAAAACAACAACAGAAACAAGACCCAAACCTGCCAAGACATTATTAACATGAGCACAGGAACTACACATACACACATACCCTTATACACAAGCGGCTGAAGGGAGGCAGGAGACGGACAGGAGACGAGGGTGTGAGTAAAACTGGACAGAGAAGGCGAGTACAGGAAGAAAAGGGGGAAGAATCGGAAGGAGAAGTTTAGAAAGAGAGAGAGAGGAGAGAGAGAGAGAGAGAGAGATGAGAGAGAGAGAGAGAGGAGAGAAGAGAGAGAGAGAGAGAGAGAGAGAGAGGACACGAATCTTATCACTCGTCACCCCGTCCCACCAAAGAGTGATGCAAAGGATAAACTAACAGGAAAGAAGCTTCAATTTTTTCCCTTCCACTTTCCCT
>NC_087152.1:10917500-10950000 GCF_035594125.1 Scylla paramamosain
GTTTCCTCACTAGTCGTCTTTATAAGCTTTGTTTTCTGCCTCCTCTACTCTCTCTCTCTCTCTCTCTCTCTCTCTCTCTCTCTCTCTCTCTCTCTCTCTCTCTCTCTCTCTCTCTCTCTCTCTCATATCATCTATGCAGTGCTTCCAGCTCTTCGACTAGGGCTATGAAACACGTGAACGTGCAAGCGACAGGCCATTGCCCCCAAGCTGATGCTATTAGCCCGGTGGACATCACTCTTTCACAACCATGCCACCAGACCGCCTCACCTGTAACTTCATCGCTTAAACATTTTACCATCTCATCACCTCCACTGCCTCGCACTACACAAAGCAAGGTCTCTATCACACTTCCTCATTGCAGCGATTGTTTCCAAAGGCAATTATTCTTCTCTTTAAAGTGCCGTGGATGAAATAAAGGGTGTTTCCGGCTTGCACAGAAAATTTTCCATGCTGGTGGTCAAGCGTATTTCGCGAATTCATGTGCATACATATTATGAAAATAAATTCCTCGAAGACATCAGTGCATCTGCCGAATTAGTCACCGCATGCTGAGTTAATCTAAGGAAGACTTGTGCGTCGCACCTCCTCAGCTTTTGAAAGGCTCTAGTTTTTAAGTTTTTTTTTTTTTCTTGCAACAGGTTAACGGGATTTCTATGTTATTGGCAGGAGAAACACTCGTGAGAATCAGGCCAATCATTTCTGTGGCCTTTGAAAAAGTCGAAGTGAGAGAGCACAGCGTTTCTGAATTCAGATCTAAAAGTCATCCCACCTGCCTCCTTCCCCTCTCTACGGGACAAGTGACTGGTGCTTATGCTTCTGTTCCTTTCCCAAACGCTTACAGTATTCCTAAACCATTTTCAGTCATCTTATCAGTAAGCATTTCCCAAAGCCGACTTTTTTTTTTAAATATCAATAGGAAAATCTAATATTGAAGTACTAGTCCTTCAGGAAGAGTGTGGCAGCCAATAATCACGCTTCAGCAACAGCTCAAGTCAGGCCAAGGCAAGGCAAAGGAAATTTCGTTCGCAAATATTAGCGGGCTGATTTCTTTTTTTTTTGGGGGGGGGAGGGGGGGAGGGGTCAAACTATCTATTAAACATACATGAAATGTGTTGTATGCTTTTTGGCGTGAAAAGGAGGCGACTCAAGGATAAAACATATACACGGGAAAAAGCCCGCTAATTTGCCGTTCCCAACGAGAAGTAAAACAGGAAAAGATTCCAAAACGGAGAACAATAAAAAAAAATGCTAGTGTTTAACTCAATAGATATTAGAAGTTATTGGGGCTTTCAATGCCGTATTTTCACGGCTCTAGATATATTTGTACTGATTCTGCATCATCCATGATAAAAAAAAAAAATGAAATAATGAGAATCCGACATCATATATGTGGTCTTTGAAAATAGTCCTGATAACTCAAAGCGATTAAGGACGCAGTATCAAGAGTTATAAGGCACGGCAGTAAGGGAAACGTCACACATGCAATCAGTTCCTGGTGATCAGCACACAGGAAAAGATAACCAATAACGAATGAGAACAATGCTCAAGTCGTGATATGCAAGGTATTTTCTTTTATGTCTTCTTTTTATGTCTTCAGCTGCATCAATCGTATATGTAATTCACCTCAACCCACCAGACCCTCGCCTCTACAGTGCATTCCTTCCTCGGAGACAAGGACACAAAGGAATAAGCGAAAGAACAGCACAGAACAGGAATAGGCTCATTAAAAACAGTGACCCAGAATAGGGATCTAACCTGAGACGGATGAAGTGTGTTCCTTACTCACTCTTCCACGCGTCACCTTTTGGGTTAACTATGTACTCCTGCCGTCAACTCCCCACCACACCACCCCCCGGACTGCCTGTCGTTAACTTAGTTCATCTCTATGGAAAATTTGCTCGCCTGTGAAGAAAAAGTTTGTCCATCTCTTTTGAAAGTTTGTCCTTGTGTCAGGACGGTGTGTGGAGTGAGGTGTGTGAGGGGAGGAGGGGTAGACACCTGCAATTGTGTGTGTGAGAGAGAGAGAGAGAGAGAGAGAGAGAGAGAGAGAGAGAGAGAGAGGAGAGAGAGAGAGAGAGAGAGAGAGAGAGAGAGAGAGAGAGAGAGAAAGTTATTCTTCATCACGAAGCTTTTGTCTTCAGAACAGTCATACAGTCATGCTGACATAATACTGCACCAGTCTTAAAAATGCACGACAAGAGTCACCCTTATGAAACGAGATGAGTGTGGCCTGTGATGGTAAGACAACACAAAGATGTCCTTTGTATTAACATATGTAACTGAGTAATGATGTATCGGATATCCGCCTCCGCATCCGCAGTGAAAATACTACCCGCAATACTATCCATATGCGCGTTTAATAAAATAACAAATAAATAAATCAGCCATAGTATCCGCAATTCCATTCTCAGATAACAAAAGCTCTGCCTTCGCCTCATTCATCTCTATCGCCTTTGAAAATAGTCTTTGCAATACCCCAAAGTCCTACAAAATGATGACCCAGTACTGAAAGAAAGTAGTACAACCTAACAGGAATTTACAACTATAAAAATAAGAGGCGTTACGAAGGCAATCCAGTAACTATTACTGGAGTGACTGGACCAGACGGTGCTTTAATTACAATACTACCACCAAACTTAATTAAAACTATATAATAACCTTACAAAACAGTGTATGAAACAATGTTAACAGATACAAATGCATATACTATACAGTAACTATAGTGAGGCAGTTGAAATTTTGCAGTGTTACCATCTACCTTATATTCGTATTCCTGAATGTTGGCAGCGTCTTATTATGACGATTTTTCACAAGCTGTACTGAAAGTTAAGGAGGCTTTCAAAGGTGTTTTCATGGTATAGTCACACTTTAACAAGGATTCTTCACTGTCAGTAGAGAAAACAGCCATGAGAACCCATAAAATCATCTATGTAGCCTTTGAGAATAGGCTTTGTGAGAACCCAAAAGATTTAAGAATACGGAGTTTAATCAAAAACATGTAATAACCGAGGAAACAATGGATATACAATGTTACTAGATACGTTAGACATTAATTAAACCATGAAACAGTACCGCCATATTAAGACCACAGCACTTCATTCTTTCAGTCACTGTCTCTCACCTCCTGCTGCCAGCCGCCATAGTAAAGAGTCTTCATAGCCTGTCCACGTAGTCACTACTCAGTACACACGCACAGACTGATGTTGGTGCCAGTGTTGTACCGCTTGGCCATATATTGTTAGGCTCAGAAATTATGTTCCTCCTTTGTAAAAACACCTTGATTTTTACGGGAAAATTAACTCATAGTTGTAACATGCATTGTGAATCATTTGACTGATAGAAAATTATCCTCGTCTAGGTTTGTTCTCGAGTTTTCTGAAGAGCACGACTTGAGCTTCACAGAGTTAAGGATTTCAACTCTGGTGTCCCATGTTAACAGGTAGTTACGAAAACCACTTTATCAACAATTTTAGGGTATACATACAACTCTGCACGTTGACAAGAATAAGATAATTTTTTTTTAAATGATGTAGATAAGGTAATCCTCATATAGTACAACGTTTAGTTTAATTTGTAAAACTACTTAACTAATATAACTAGCTGAGTAACGTAGTGCCAGAAGTCACCATGTAATCCACCTACGCTGCACTAAGCAAGCAAAACCATGTACGCCGATCGTTCATCATTCGGGTACCGTGAAGTAACTGAATTATTTCTCTCTCTCTCTCTCTCTCTCTCTCTCTCTCTCTCTCTCTCTCTCTCTCTCTCTCTCTCTCTCTCTCTGGCGCCATACGACCGCGATGTTGATGCGCCTTCACTTTTTTTTTCTTTATCCATCAATCAATCTTCCTTTTTTTTTTTTTATCATATGACTAGATAAGATGTTTAAACGTAGCCTTAAGGTTACACTCGTCTTCATTACTGCTGCTGCTCCTAAGACATAAAAAAAAAAATGTTGCTAAGTAAGAGTTGTATTTTATGATCTCTATGATAGTCTCTGTCATTTTTTTTTCTTATATTATGAATAGAGAAGACAGTGAAAAGCAGTCTCAAAGTTACACCCGTCCTCATAACTTCCACTGTTCTTGATGTCAATGCAAGAAAGAGCATTACATTATTATATTATATACATTGTTACATATATTACATTGTTTTAATTACGTGATGAGAAAACTATAGTTAAACACGATATCAATGTTACACTCATCCTCATTAGTTCTTCTGTTCTTAATATGTACAGAGAAAACGTTGCCAGGGAGAGCTTTGCCAGTGAGTGTGATGAGAGAGAATATAGTCATGGGTCGGAAATTAGAATAATACAATGATGATGCCTTCGAAAGGTGGTTACTGAACAGAATATAATTTATGAGGTTTTGCTTTTCTCGTGTCTGTCTTAAAACAATATCATATCAGTTTTGTTTTGTTTTTATTGTGTTTTATATAACAGTTGGCATTCAAAACTAAAAGTTTCAGATCTAATTACATGGGAGTGAAATATATTTGCTTGTTCCTGTTAAAAATATACACATTTCTTTGGAGACTGTAAACTTAAAGAAAACGAGTAAGTGAGGAAATCGTAAACTATGACATTCTGCCCAAAACAAACTTGTCATTACCGAGAACACCTTAACGTAACAAATTAAACAGCAAGATTAAATGAAAGCACTATTTAATTATATGTCTGAGTGAGCAATACAGCATGCAAGCTTCATTATCAGGGGAACTGCTGCGAGATTAATAATGAATTGTGTTTATAAGAACCAGCAATGAGAATCGATTAATAAAGTTAAAAGGCTAGACTTACTGAAACCTTAATAAATAGGTAGATAGATAGATAGATAGTTAGATACATAGATAGGTACGGACAGGTAGATAGAAAGATAGATAGATAGATAGATAGATAGATAGAAAGACAGATAGATGGATAGAAAGAGATACGTAAGGACAGATAGATAGATAGATAGATAGATCAGAGGACTTGATTTACCGCTTTAGGCGATGATTACAAGTTCTAAGTAACTGGAATAGCATTCTCAAATCAATCCGGCTTCTTGTCTCAACAACTTTTAGCAGACTCAGTGAAAGCGTATATTGATTCTAGTGACAGCTGACCAACGCCTCTACACCATTAATCGGGAAAACACTCATGATAACCGGGCTTATCACCTCTGTAGCCTCTGAGAATACTCCTTATTAGAGACCTAAACATTTCAAAATATTGCCTCTTTTTGAGTAGCCCGCCATTGCACAAATACTTCTATCCTATGCCCCGTGGGAATTATTGTATTTAATTAGAGCAGCCCATGTTTTGAGTGATGTAATTAAAATGTGTTTCAACAGAATGTTCTATGATATGGTAAATTATCGCAATAGGGTGCTGGGGAGAGAAGGGTGAGGTGCGTCAGGTGAAAGTTACTTCATGTAGTCCCCAATCTGAATGTTTCACCAGTATATCTTCATGTAATATTGTTTATGTGCATATTACCACGTTAGAAAATAGTACATGAGCTAGCTTCGAGTAAATATTTATAAATTCTAGGTTATTCTTTTTGTGGATTTGATTACTATGGTAATGTTAGTTGACAGAGAATCATACGAGCAGTTTTGCCTTCCCATTTTTTCCAATACCACATTGACTAGTAAATGCTGGGATAACCTTGCTTGAATCCCATGCACCGCAGAGTAATTTCATGGATAACGGAAACCTACGAAAAGTAAATAAATAAATAAACACTTTTGACTTTGACAGTTACAGAGTTGCTAAGTACAGTAAAATTATATGTACACGAAAGGCCAACGGTGTCTAATGTAATCATATAAAACCTTGGATGTTCAATAAATATATAGTAGTTTTAAGAGAGATATATAGGTTAGATTTAAATATATGGGGATATGATGAGGTGAGTTGCGCAAGGCGAAAGTCACTTGAGTCAGTCCCCAACAAACGGTCTTCTTCGTGTCCTGAGTGAAAAGGAGCCATCATTTGCAGATTTTCCCTTGAACCGTAGATACATTTCCCGTACCTGGTATGACGTTCAGCGAGTCTTTAATGTGCAGGAGAACTTGAGAAAATTACAACACTGGCCTAGACACGCGAGAAAGGCCTGAAAAACGCTGGTGAGTGTGGCCTCCCCGCGACGCCATATTGGTTGACCTCCTTGAAGGCCCGAGAGGAATATTCTTATCATCGTGCATCTCCTTCATCTATATCATCAGGTAAGCATTTTCTCGCTGTTTCCACGTGGAAAGTCTTTAAGTTGCCCTCGGAAAGTATTGCAGAGCCTTTTTTTATGGTAAGGTGTGAGGATTACTGCTGTGTTTTCCTGGCTCAGCTGATCCCTTGACAACTTGTAATCCGGTTGGCATTTTAGGTCTTTGCTCTGACGCTACACCGCCCCGCTGCTTGTCGTATATCCAGGATTGTGTGTAGGTTCATGGGAAGGACTGATGTGTGGTTGGGCGATGTATTTGTTGGTGATTTGTGGAGTTTGTTGACCCGTGTTCCATGTTGCCTTGTTGACTCGTCTATTCCGGGGCATTTCCGCTGCTCGTGAGGCCTGCAGGGACTGGCTGGCGCTAGGATTGTTCTGGAATGTTGGGATTGTTGCATGGAGTGGGGTAGTGTGATTGGTGGTAATTAAGTTATTCTGGTGTAAAAGGACGGCGTGTTTATAGTGCAAGTAAACATATTGGTGATTATTCTGACTTGCGTTTCCAGATGTATTGATCTGTTTTACATGTTTTTCTTAAGGGTTTATTTGGTATTTTAAAGTATGTGGAACTTCAGTATAAATTGAGGCACCTTAATGAAAAGTATAGGGTGTTGTAGTAAAATTAATGATTTATCTTATCCTCCAGGTATATTTTGTCCAAATTTTCTTAGACCTCGACAGGAATTGTGAAACTTGCCTTTGAATTAGAGCAATTTACTCCAATGAAGGACATGCATTGTTGTTTCGTGATTGTTCAAATATATTTTAACTTTTCTATCAGATTTCCACAAAAAAACTTTAAATACTGTAATTTTAATGAGTTTGGGAAGAAATGCACTTAATCAGGTTAGATGACAGATCATGTAATCTTTTATTGCAAACTGGTAGAAATAAAAACCTGTGTACAGCAATAGGTGTACAGAGATGAAGTAATTGAGGGAGTATGGAAGTAACCTTAGCCTGCTGATTTCCAGAGACTGATTTATTCTTTGAATCAGTATAAACAATGAAAGGATTGGCAGCTAATTAACAAGCAGAATAAATCTGAACTTAACCTAATCTAATCCTCAGATGAAAATGCTTTTGTTATTTTGAAATCCATAATTGTTAGTTTCATTAAGGATGAGTGTTGGAGTAGCTTTGTACTGCTGATTTTGTTGCTGGTGGCTTGAAAAGATTATGATAATGAAGATATGGATTATATGCATAAAAATTGAAGATCAGCTATTAAAGAATCATTGAAATTATTGGTGGTAAGATGCTTTTCATTAAGTGAAAGTATATTTAGTTTTTGTTCAATTTCAACATGTAGTCTACAAAAAAAATGAAATAGCATTAGCATTTTCAGTGAAGGGCTAGGTTGTTAGATTAGGTTTGTATTAATTCAGTACTTTAGTTGATACTGATCTTTTCATTGACCAGATCATGATTTGATAAAATCATCATAGTATTACCCAAAGTTAGATTGTTTTGAAATGAGAAGGCTAAGGTTTTTTCAAAGAAAATAAATTCCCTTGTTTACCAGTTTGGTGAATTTATGGGTTTGTTTTCAGATTTTTGTTCTGTAAAGGATCATTGTTGTGGACTTAATGAACTCCTATTTGCAGTGTTGTGGGTGAGCTGGCGACCACCATGGCAGACATGGCAACCATCCCCAACCATACCTCGCCCATCAAACCCATAATCAATAACCAGGTGGTGAAGTGAGTATGGTGACAGTTTGTTTGATTTGAGTTGCCATGTGTGGATTTGGGATGCACTTGATCTTAAAGACAATAAGATGATTTGTCTGGTGTAATTAGCATGCTTGCCTTCCACCACTGCCTGTGTGGCAAACAGCATTGGTAACAGCAATTATAAATGGCAGCATTGTAAGTTTAGGTGTGCATGAAGTAAAGTGTCAAGCCAAGCTATCAAAAATGTGGTTGCCCATAATTCATATAGTGAGTAGGATAAAGTACTAAGTTTGGGTGTTATGAGAGATTAAAAGCCATGAGTAAAACATTGAGAAATTTTTAAGACTAATGTATAAGTAAATAGCATTATTTCTCACTTTCACTTGTTATCTGAATGAAAATATTTTTCATCACAGGCCTCTTGATGACAAATCGTGGAAGTCCCAGCTGGTGCTTCCTCCAAGAGACAGAAGGAAACGAACATCAGATGTGACAGACACTAAAGGCAATGAGTTTGAGGACTTCTGTTTGAAGCGGGACTTATTGATGGGTATCTTTGAGAAGGGGTGGGAGAAGCCGTCCCCCATCCAGGAGGCCTCCATCCCCGTTGCCCTCAGTGGAAGAGATATTCTGGCTCGTGCCAAGAATGGCACTGGAAAGACAGGGGCATACTCCATCCCCCTCCTGGAGCAGGTGAGTGTTTGTACATTCTGTAGGAAAAATTATAAGCTTTACATACTTTAGTCCATAACACGTGCAGCTGGCAGAAACTAGTTGCCCATCGTCATTTGCTAATAAAACTGCTTTCATTGTCTGTGTTGAAGCCTTTTTCCTTGTCTTTTGTTCTTTTTAGTAAGTCTCATATCTAACTAGAAGATCTTGTGCAACAAGTCAAAGATGTTAAGGTGGCAAATGTGTTGATGTTAATTGTGAAGCACAAGAGGTGGAGATCTGTGTTGCTTTTAGTGTTGAGTAGGTGGAATGACATTTCCATCTTGCTCCTGTGTACTCTCTCTCTCTCTCTCTCTTGCTTCCTATTTATTACTAGTTGTTTCATTGGGCTGTTGATATTTTTAAGATTTTGGAATGTCACATGCAATAGATTGTGTGTAAATCAAGAAATGGATAGAAATTGTAGAAACCACTGTACTCGCATTAGTTTGCTAGTGACTGTTTCCATAAAGTAGTTTTTCCAGTCCTTCACTCTTTCACAATTTGTTGTATATCCTAATTGCTTGGAGCCTCTTTCTGCCTACACTGTCTGACCACTTGGACTCCTTGGCTTGGTGTCTAGGAAGCTGTAGTTATTATCCAAATATCTTCAGTAACTCCTCATTTTCAGCATCTTTATCTTTTTTATTTACCTTTGTTTTATTCCACATCTTTCTTGTTCCTTCTTAACAGAGGCTTTCACCTCCATCACCTCATCATTTCAGAAGGTGTTAGAAGACGAAACTTAACTTGGTCTAGCATTTGATAGGAAGTATTTCCTACTCTAGTAGTATTGTTCAATGCCTCAAAAGCTCAATTCCTGCATCTATCAACTCGACACAACCTTCCAGACAACTATCCCCTCTTCTTCAATGACACTCAACTGTCCCCCTCTTCTATACTGAACATCCTTGGTCTGTCCTTTACTTATAATCTGAACTGGAAACTTCACATCTCATCTCTAGCTAAAACAGCTTCTATGAAGTTAGGTGTTCTGAGACGTCTCCGCCAGTTTTTCTCACCCCCCCAGCTGCTAACTCTGTACAAGGGCCTTATCCGTCCATGTATGGAGTATGCTTCACATGTCTGGGGGGGTTCCACTCATACTGCTCTTCTAGACAGGGTGGAATCAAAAGCTTTTCGTCTCATCAACTCTTCTCCTCTAACTGACTGTCTTCAGCCTCTCTCTCACCGCCGCAATGTTGCATATCTAGCTGTCTTCTACCGCTATTTTCATGCTAACTGCTCTTCTGATCTTGCTAACTGCATGCCTCCCCTCCTTCCGCGGCCTCGCTGCACAAGACTTTCTTCTTTCTCTCACCCCTATTCTGTCCACCTCTCTAACGCAAGAGTTAACCAGTATTCTCAATCATTCATCCCTTGCTCTGGTAAACTCTGGAACTCCCTGCCTGCTTCTGTATTTCCACCTTCCTATGACTTGAATTCCTTCAAGAGGGAGGTTTCAAGACACTTATCCACCAATTTTTGACCACTGCTTTGACCCTTTTATGGGACTGGCATTTCAGTGGGCATTTTTTTTATTAGATTTTTGTTGCCCTTGGCCAGTGTCCTTCCTACATAAAAAAAAAAAAAAATGCTTTAATTTACTTGCAGAGATTATTCACAAAGTTTGTTTCCAAGTGTTTCAGTTACCATGTACAGCTATGCTTTGGATGACTCCCAAGAATGATACCAATCCATAAAGGATTGCAAAGCAATAGCAATAATGCTTGTAATCTTGTTACAGATTGATCCAACTCAGAACCACATCCAAGCTCTGGTCATTGTGCCCACACGAGAACTGGCTCTGCAGACTAGTCATATTTGCAATGAGTTAGCCAAACATTTAGGTGTCAAGGTTATGGTGACAACTGGAGGAACTAATTTAAAGGTAAGTAATACTTTAATTTTACGCATCTGCCCTTATTTCAAACAGAGGGATTGTGCATGATTAAAAGAGAAATGTTCAAAATAGTGAAACTAGCTTGTAGACCCAAACTTTCACATAGTCTGCAGTTATGTTGGAAACCTTTAAAATATACCCAGATGCTACATACGGACTTTATTTCTTTGTTTTCTTTAAGAATTTTTTTCATGCATAGAATTTAATATGCTGAAACTTTAGATCACACACTCTCATTGACTTCCGAAGTCCCACTTGGAAGTGGGACGGTTAAATAGTACGAAGTTAAGATTATCACTCCCCATTTTTTCACAGTTGGTTTGTTTATTGTTAAATGATGTACAGACATCCTTGGAAATTTGGATTGTCGATGTTTTAAAGCCTGAATTTATATCTTACAGGATGACATCATGAGAATCTATGAGATAGTGCATGCGGTGATTGCCACTCCCGGTAGAATCCTTGACTTGATGGAGAAGAAGGTTGCAGTTATGGACAAATGCCGGATGTTGGTATTAGATGAGGCTGACAAACTCTTGTCCCAGGACTTCAAAGGCATGTTGGACAGAGTGATCTCTTACCTACCTCCAGAGCGACAGATCCTCCTCTACTCTGCCACGTTTCCTCTCACTGTGGAACAATTCATGAAGAAGCATCTGAGGTATGTGAAGGGTTTTGTATTCTTGTATGTGCTTTTGAATGTATTTTGATTAAACCATGAGTTGTGTAGGCAACAGTTCTGTAGATCTTAGAAAGATTAGGTTGCCTGCCTATGTCAAATGTCCATTATAAGTGTGCCCAAATTAAAATTATTACCATTACTGAAAACTGGTAGTAAAACAGTAGCAAGCACTGCATGAACTAAAGATGAAATAGACTAATGAACTGATGTATCCAAAATCAGGGCAGTATGTTAGCTGGGTTCATATTCATGGAGCAGACTTAGCGAGTCTTAATTATGAGATGTGTCATAGCGAGAGCAAAATGTTGCATTTTTATCATAACTGAAAAGTTGTCATAAATCCACATGGGATGCTAAGACTAGGTTTGTGGTGTATGATAGTCACTCTACTATTAAGATGGCCGTCCCACAACATTGCCAGCTTTGGAATTATTTAGCTAGAAAGGACATATTGAATGAACTTGGTGACATGGAACTCCTCAGAAGATACCGTTTAGACTGCGTAGGTATTCTCTTTGTCATCAGTCCAGTGAGGGAAGCCTCTTACAGAGTGACACAAAAATTACCTATCCACTCATCCCCAAAATGAAGATGATCATAACACTTAGATATCTTGTTACACAAAAAGTGCAGTAGTGGTGGCCTTAGGGGTCATCAAGGGAGTCATCCTTGCCATCACATCATTCAAAAACTGTGTTTACATTGAGGTGCATCTATGTATTCGCATTTATCTTATTTTAATGATTATCATCTTGTCCAGTCTCTCTCTCTCTCTCTCTCTCTCCTTCAAATGCATAAGATAGTGTGTGTGTGTGTGTGTGTGTGTGTGTGTGTGTGTGTGTGTGTGTGTTTAGGAGGGGCACTGGCCAAGGGCAACAAAACTACAGTAAAAAAAAAAAGATACCAGTCCCTAAATAGGTTGAAATAAATGAGAGAAAGAAGAAGCAAAGTTATTGGAGATAATTTTGGCTTGGGGCCAGAAGTCATGAGGAGAGTTAGATCTTGAAAGATTGACACTTTCTATTAATGAAAGAGTTTTTAAAAGGCTAGTTGAACAGACTTGCATGGTTCCAGGCAGAAATATAAAGCGCACAAGATTCTGGCGACAGAAGGCTCAGGTACCTTTTGTGGGCCACCTCTCTATCATGTATAGCATAAGAATGAAGTAAGTTTTTGTAGAAGTTATAATTAGCATAAACAGTAAGTTCACTTCATCTTTTAGTATTTGAAGTTAAGTAAGCACTGGTTTTATCAGATAGTTTCATTGAATTAATTGAATAACACAATAACATACAACTTGGGATAGACATTCTAGGTTAAGATACACATCGGCCTTAGTTTTGACATGCCACATGTTTAGAAGAATACAGCCCCTTGTTTATTAAACTGTTTTCCAAAATTTTGTGCCAATTTTCTGAATTGAGTAATTAAGGTCTGCTGATTTTTGGAAAAGGAAAATTGAGGGAAGATCTGGCCTGGAGTGGGTAAACTGTATGAAGAGAGCAGTGAATTAGAACAGCTATACAGCAAGCAAAAGCAGGTGTGCATGATGGAGGTGAATGGAGAGTGAAAGTGGTAAGTGCATGAAAATGACAGTGTAATTGACCCCAGGGAAGGGGTGTGGGTGCATTTGGCATGCCCCATTGGTGTATGGACCTAGTTAAGGTTAAGGACCTGTAGGAAGTACCCTGCATGTGCTGTGGTATCAGGATTTGGAGTAGATGCAGGTTAGGGGACAGTCTAATTGAATATGAAAGATTAGGGGTAAACTAGTGTATGCTGTCAGCCCATGCAGTGGATGTATGTGGTCATCTATGCTATGCTTAAGCTCCTGGGATGTAGTATGGTGGTCCATGAGACTTGTTTTCTATGGGAACTGATAGGACTTAATGTGTGGTGATTTTCCTAAGCTACCCAGTGTTGGATTACTGGCCTAGTATATATAGATTAGAAAAATGGTATCCAAAAAATGTGGAATTCATTAAAGGGTATATTGAGATGTGCTTCTCCCATTTGCAGATCTCCATATGAAATCAACCTGATGGATGAGCTGACCCTGAAAGGAGTGACACAGTACTATGCATTTGTCCAAGAGCGACAGAAAGTCCACTGCCTAAATACCCTATTCTCAAAGGTAAGGATAGGATCTCTCTCTCTCTCTCTCTCTCTCTCTCTCTCTCTCTCTCTCTCTCTCTCTCTCTCTCTCTCTCTCTCTCTCTCTCTCTCTCTCTCTCTCTCTCTCTCTCTCTCTCTCTCTCTCTCTCTCTCTCTCTCTCCACACAACAGTAATTCCAGCACTTACGAATTGCAAAATGCCAGTCTTTGCTTAACAGACTATTTTGTTTGAGATTGCATTGTTGGTCAGCTATATCATGCTTTTTGAAGCTCCCTTGGTTTGTGTAATAACAGAATAGAAGATATGCTTTTTATTTATAGCTTAAGTCCAAGGTTAACTGGGAAGTCTGAATACTGTTTTTGCACACATGCACATATTATTTGGGATCCTGACCTAAACTGTTTGTGGGATTGTCAGTCTGGTACATTGATTATGGAATAATCTAAAGTGTTGAAAAAAAGCCAAATAAAAACAAATACCTCATGTTCTAAGTTGTTTTTGTGTGGGGATAAATGTTCATGCTTTTTCATGGGGGTGTACATTGGCATCTTGTAACATTTTAGCAGGTGTTGTTTGTTGGTAAAAGTTAGTACATTAGGGTAACTCCCAAGCCTCAACATCTTGGGGATTTCAGCCCATGGGGTTGTCCCTGCATGATTCGCCATTCAAAAAGAATTGGAATACCTATCTAAGGGGTGGGTTTTGAATCTTTGGTTCCTTTGGATTCAACAAGATGAACTAAGCTCTGTATCAAATAAGCTGGCAGTTACTTGCAACCTTGGAATTAGAGCCCTTTTTTTTTAGACGATCAGTGCATCATACATATATTGCTTCTAATATCTTAAAATGAAAGTATTCCTTTATGCTGTTATTGGCTGCACCACTGAGATCAACCAAACAAGCAATCATGGTGTCTGAGACTGATGAAAGGAAAGCATATGGTACAGGAAGATGTCTCCATTTTGTACATGTAGGAAAGGAATTACCGTGTTGGTATTTTAATTAAGCTTTTGCTTTCCAGCTACAAATCAACCAAAGTATCATCTTCTGTAATTCCACGCAAAGAGTTGAACTGTTGGCCAAGAAGATTACTGACCTGGGGTACTCGTGCTACTACATCCATGCTAAGATGGCTCAGGCCCATCGCAACCGTGTCTTCCACGACTTCCGTGCTGGACTCTGCAGGAACCTCGTGTGCTCAGGTAAATCCCTACAAACAGAAATGTTGACTTGCCAGTAACAGTAATTTTATTAATAATCATTGAGTGATTTAACATAAGATTTCTGGTCAATAGTCATAGAAGCCTTTCTTACTGGATTGGTGAACATGGCTTTATCATTTGGTGTAATTGCTTCAATCATATAGGGAATCTTGATTTATAAACATTAAAACTAGTTTGCTTTTTTTATAAGATGGAATCATTTTGTTTTCAGGTATAATATGTAACACTTAAATTGTTTCCCCAGACTTGTTTACAAGAGGTATAGACATCCAAGCTGTTAATGTCGTCATAAACTTTGACTTCCCCAAGATGGCCGAAACTTACTTGCACAGGATTGGTAGATCAGGACGCTTTGGGCACCTTGGCATTGCCATCAATCTGATAACTTATGACGATCGCTTTGCTCTGCATCGCATTGAGCAGGAGTTAGGCACAGAGATCAAGCCTATCCCCAAGGTGAACCTTTATATAGTTGTCTTTTTCTCATTCTCACATGAGAGAAATAACCTTCATATAAAGAGGCGTGTAGATTTTGATTGAAGGTCTTTTTGGTCCATTATTTGGCAATAATGCTAGATATATGAATAACCAATGTATTACAGCATCCTTTATTTACTACCTGTTTAACTGTTGAATTCAAAAGAAGGCTATAGTTTTTGATGTAGGTATCTGAACATTGACTGATCACATTAGAGATAGCATACACTGTTCAGATTAGGAGAAGCAGTAGAAGGCATTTCAAAACAGAATGCAGATTACATGTCACAAGATTATTGTACTACTAATGTGACTTGGTACATGTTATAGGTTTATGGACTTGGTGATGAAATCTGTATAAAGAGTTTCCAAGTTACTAACAAGTTAATGTTGCAGGTCATCGATCCTGCTCTGTATGTTGCGGAGCATCACTTTGAAGAGGATGACGAAGGCAATATCAGCAAGTAACTGCTCCCTGGTGATCATTTAAGATGGCACAAACAGGGAAAGAGCATCTCTGTTCCCTTTGTTTAGTGTCCCAAGGCCACAAGTGGAAGCCATCAGCCAATACAGCAGAACACCACACTCGTTCTAGGCATCACTTCAGACCCTGGATTGCTGGGACATGGGGACTGGTTAGGGAACAGGAAATGGATATAGTGTTTGGCATTGTGGTGAATGGTAGCTAACTCTGGCTGGCCTGTTTAGGTTGTCTGCGAGACTATACTCTCAGGTGATTATCAATATGAATAGAATATTTCGATGGTTTTCCTTTGTAAAGTCTATCACAAACATTTCGGCCAGCTGGTGGTGGTGCCCAAGAAGAACGGCTGCAAAGGACAGCTCATGTGTTGTGTGGAGTCAATGAGTGACAAGAATTGTGCGAATCAAGATGCAGTGCAGGAAATTTGGAAAAATACTCGTTAGCAAGTGTGATGTTCTGTTGATGGTGATAGCTTCATTCACTGACTGTTGTGGCCAGAAGTTTCAAATGACAATATTTATTGTCTCAATGGTGTTGACACACAGGTCTACAGTCATTAGTGAGGAGTGAGTAATGGATGTACAAGGAGTGAGGTGTTGGATCTTGCCCTCGACCACTGTTTTTGCAAGACCGTCATACCTCAACTGCAACAGAAACTCTCAGATATACAAATATTCGTCTGTGATGTATTTCTAATGACTGGGACAGGACCTATCATGGAAAGCAGGACCTACGAATGATCAAGTAATTGTTGCTGCCTTCGGGAAGGCAGTCATTGGTCTTTGCTTTTAAATATTTATGTACAGTTAGGACAACTTGTGCATTGTTACCGTGGGAGTATTGTGTGGTTAAAACTTTTCCCTATTGACCATTTATTTCGTAATGATCTAAATGCTTCACAAAGATTATAAAAAATCCTGACTAAGTTAGGACAAAGCTGGTTTGACAATGCACATTTGTAGTTTTGTAAATCTATTTTTATACAAGATGGATTGTAAGTTACCAGTAGGATGGAGTGGTTCACTGTACATCTCCAAATAAGGGTGGGTCCACTCCAAGCAACCCTTCCATCCTACTGGTGTCTGGCTGTCCTCTCTGTACAGTTCTCCCAGTGAAACCCAACTGCAGCACTGACACCATAACCCGAAGCTACAACTTGTCAAGCAGAATTGGTGTGTGAAACCTATGCCTTCATCACCGCCATCAGTGCAGTGCTGTGAGACCATGGACTCATAAAGGCACGCTGTGGAAGTTGGGGGAAATAGTTTGTCAGGTCAGCAGTTGTGGAATGAGAGCAGGCTCTTTTCAGAGCTCATGGTTTATAGTTAAAATTTTGGATTCTGATGGCATCCCCCAGATTACTGCCTAACTTAGCTGGGGCTTAGGCTTGTGAATCCTAAAAAAATTTCCTCACCTCAAATACTGTGATCAAGCATTCAGCTCACAGTTTTAAGAACTTAAGGGAGATTTTCATCTCTTTGGACCCACCCAAATTTCATCTGACAAAGATTAAATGATGTGCTCATTCAAAATTCTTAACTCACGCTCACTCTTTCACTCTCTCTACCTCTCTCTATTCTGTCATTAGTCAGATGAAAATAATTCTGTTCTTGTTTGATTGTACATTTTGGCATTTGAAGAACATTGTAGTTACAATAACATTGGTTTTCCTGTTTTGTACTTTATCAAAATTGTCACAATTGGAGCACTGCCAGTGGGTGCCTTGTAATCCTGCTCCCATTGGTAAAACTATTTTACAATTTAAATTCACCCAGGCAGGGAGGGGCTTACAAAAAGTTCTGCCATTATTATGAAATCTGTCCAGTGTAAGCTGCTCCCAAGCCTCCTTCTTCCTTGTACTCTGACAAAATTTGGATTACACTTCATTCTAACATCACAAATATTTGTAAGTGGTCAGGATTTCCACCGTAATGTTAAAGAATAAGTAAAATAAAATAAACAACAGGGAGCCAAAGTTTATTGGCTGGAAAAACTATTAAGTGGTGGAAAACTGGCCACAGTAATACCGTGCTCCATCAACACCTTGGAGTTTTAGAAAGTGCTTTTATAGACTGTTTCATTGGTTAGTATTTTGACATTTGAACATAAAATACCATATTGAATATCATTAGCAGTATTTCAGTATTTAAAACTACTAAAGGGGAATCATACTGCAGAAATTAGACCTTGTGGTGCCTGATTAATATTCATGACTACCATGAATTTATGAATCATGGAATGATGCATAATTTTATTTTTTACCTAAAAGTACTACTGAACTTATGATTTTTGGGCTTGGGCACCTCATTCTTTATGGTGTATGATAGAGGACTTGATTCCAGTAATTTGTCATTTTTAAGTTAACTTCCTGGAACAATTGCATTGTGGAATGTTAAATGCTCCCTGTGATCACATCATTTGCATTCAAGATTGGTGTTGACATCAAAATCACCTGCAGGCTCTGCACTTCCAACCTCTTGCAAACCTGTATGATGTCATATGGGGGAGGAACCTCTTTGAACTAAATTTTTATTTGTCTTTAGACAAAATTGTAACAAGTTATTGGTCAAAATTAAATAAGCCTCACCCCAGCAGTGTTTGTTTTTAATCCCTACAGTTTTCAGTGCTTTGTATATACAGATGTGTGTGCTTGAGATTATTAGTACTATGTCAGGCCAATTTTCTGTGCTTGTAGCAGAATTTGCGTGTCCCTGAATGTTGTGTACATAGCTGGAGGCTTTGTTGTGCTGTTTATATACATAGTTCATTCTATTCATGCTTTGGTAAATAACGTTTATTGTTTTAGCATTCAGAATTCTGCTGCCTTCCTGTGATCTATACTATTATGAGAACATATATAGAGGAGTTGGATGTTCAAAGGAATGTCATGTTTAAGAGATGGAAAAAAAGGCCAGATATTAAAGAAAAATAAATAAACGTAGGTACATTAGGTAAAAAAAAAAAAAGTAGGACTGATGACTGCTTGCTTTCAATCTTATAAGACCTCTAACATACTCAACCTACCTCAACCTCAACAAACTGATAGATCTTCAGGTCACATGATTTGAGGCTGAGGGAAACCCTGAAGACAGTGTAAATGTGTAACAGCGTATTAGACTTATGACCTATGACAAAAAAACAATTATATATTACGCCAAGTAGACATGGTTGTAGATTGAAGCAAAGGAGTGGTACTACTTCAGAAATCTGTAATGCGCGAAGAATGCATGATGGAAATATTGAGCGTGTCAGATTTGAATCGGTGTAACAAACAAGGTGAAAAGAAGAAATGCAGAGTAGTTAGAGAGAAATGGAGAGAGAGAGAGAGAAAAAAAAAATAAATAAAAAAAAAAATATATATATATATATATATATATATATATATATATATATATATATATATATATATATATATATATATATATATATATATATATATATATATATATATATATATATATATATATTTAGTATGTAGAAATCGCAGGAGACCTAGACAGTGTAAACAATTATAGTATAAGCAATTGATGCAAAATGATGAAGTAAATTAGGAAGACAGTACTGGAATAATAATAAAAAAAAAAAAAAAAACAGAGTTGTAGGTGACTTCGGTCATGTAAGGAGGGGACGAACTTACATTTTTATATTAAGGAGTGGATAGTATGATTCTCATTAAGATGTTGTTATTATTATTTATTTATTTTTTTTATCATTGTTATTAGAACATAAGAAAACACTGGAATCTGCAAGAACTTCTTGCAGCTTCCTATGTTTTCTTAAGTTCTAATAACAATAGTAAAGAAATAATAATAATAAAAAAAAAGCATCTTAGTGAGAATCATACTATATGTACTGTATGTATCTAGATTTGACAGTGGTCTTAAAAACAAGGCACATGGGAGCCATGGACAGGAACCTCTATTACAATAATTTCCGTGTCTTGTTTTTAAGATCACTGTCGAATCTAGATACATATAAACAGTTCTACTTGAGTTTTTTTTTTTTTTTTATATATATATATATATATATATATATATATATATATATATACAAGTGTATTTAATAATTTTCAGCATTATACCAACAACAGGAGCAACTAACGCAATGAAATCTAATGGTGGCGCGCTTGGAATATTTACCATTTTTGGTATTTAATGAGTAGTGAGGTAGAGGAAACACCTCACCAGATTTCAGTTTCATCTTAGTTATCCGTCATTTTCACATACGTTCTTGATTATTAGGTCAACGAATAGAACACCATTGGGATTAAGGTTATATATCTATATATATATATATATATATATATATATATATATATATATATATATATATATATATATATATATATATATATATATATATATATATATATATATATATATATATATATATATATATATTTGAAAAGTCTGGGTTAAAATTTATCGTCTTGAGCAACGTCATATTATCTTCTCACAACAAGTGAAATTTGATAATCATAAACATAATGTTCTCTCCCATCGGCAAGCGCTCACTTGTGTGTTCAGCATCATCATTGCACAATAACAACTTTAACAATTTCGATAAAACTTTAATGAAACTACAAGAGACAGGTTAGAATATAGTATAAGTGATAAACTACCTCGCTTAGGCTGTGCACAGATTATTGTCTACATACAAGAAGAAAAAACAATTAAATTCCCAGGAGTAAACGCTGAATATCACTTTAATTTTATCAACAAGTGACCAACGTCGGCAACACGTAGGATTTCATACTTGCTCACAGAGTATGTTTTGGTAATCTTGTTTACTTGCTCCGTTCCTGTTATAAAATATTTCACAGACAAAGGAACATAAGCTGTCAATAAAACTCCATCGATGTTGATAATGCGTAAAATAATTACAAAGCATGGTGGATGGAATAAACTCTTATTTACTTGCTCCATTTTATTGTAACATATCCCACAGACAACGAAACAGTAGTATTTTCTCAATAAAACTGCATATAGCAATTTGGAGGGTAGGTCCAAACTATTTCCGGGAGAAATTTTGAACCGGGAGCGATTTGGTACAGCAAGTCGACAACGGATTGAGACGAGAGCTCAGCCCTTTAAGCGCCAAATGTTGACAGCGTGTAAACGTGATGGTAGGCATGTGTTTGTGCCTTTCTCTGTGTTGCTCGCTCTGGAGATAGAAGAGGGAGTCTCGAATAGAGAGAGCTGAGTTGGTGAAATCATTCCAAACAAATTGTTGGTTTTATATAGGTATTGTCCCCCACCAGACAACATGAACGAGGGTGTCCTGCAGACCCTGGCCCAAAGACTTGGTGTGACGGCTCCAGTCACACACAGGTAGGGTACTTTATCTGTCTCTGTTATCTTAAGCTTTCCATGACGCACGCAGTATTACCTGGCCCATTGCCAACTCGACCAGTGATCAGGTCGGACCACTGCATACTAGCTCTGCCCATTGCATATAAAAAAAAAAAAAAAAAAAATGGTAATTACAATATAATTTCAAGTGCAAAATTTATTTACACGGTACAGTGAGCTGCAGTCAGTTGCTAAAACCAAAAGTAATAAAACAAATGTGCTAAAACATGGAAATTACATTGACTAAAAACATATACTACCTTTAATCAAGTGGACACTGCAGTATGGCAGAAACATGCTCCGAGTAAACTTCTTACGGACCTCTCATCTGCATTGTACTCCTACCACAGCTTAACAAGTTGACCATGATATTTTTGTATTTGGTACGTTGTCTTAATACCTTCCCATTTGAGAGGAGACGCACTTGCAAAGTTACTAGTTTGGCCTCATCACTGAGTAATTTTATGAGCAAGTTAAAGTTGAATTGGGCAGTAGTTGTTCTTTGTGCACCTTATTTATGTAATCTGTAATGCCAACCTTCCAAATCGTTATTTGTTTATTTATTTTTTAAACAGGAAATTCTTAGCTTAACCTAACTTTCCCTAACATAACTGTGAGGCATCACCCCCTGGATCCCTCCATTAAGGACACTAACCCAACTGGGGGAGGGGGATTGCCATCCTCTGGACCCTGACTTCACTAACCTAACCAGGGAGGGCTTTGCTCCCTTAAATTTGCATCTGCTGCACACAGCTATCATTGTGACACTGAGTATCCTTGAGCATGCACCATTCCATACTGAAAACCAATATACTAACACATGCTCTTCACTGTATCCCTCCAAGCAAGCTTCATCAGCATGGACTTGGAATTTGTGATGCAGTGCAAGACTGATCACATCACTGTGACATAACCATGCATGACCCCCATACAAAATACCCACACACACATGTTGTACAGTGAGCATTCATCACCATATGCACATAATTTAGTTGCCCCATGAGGAGCTGTTATTAGTAAGATTATTCAGGAAGAAATTTCATAAATAACTTGCTGAAATACTTATGATGAATCAAGGAATAATGAACTTAGAGACATGTGTAGCATAATTAATAATTATGTATATTAACAATAATTTTATGTTGAGCAGAAAAGCAGAGGAGTTGGTGCGCTTACTTGAGGTACAGGGAGGCAGCCAGCTAGCTCTTACCACCTCTGCACAGACTGTCATTTGCTTAGACTTGGCTGCCTCTGCCACTGGAACCACATTTGATAAGGTAAGACCACACAGGTACAGTGGCAGGGAAATTCGGGTCAGCCAGCATCAGGTTAGGTATCTCCTATGGAATATATGAATTTTGAAGAAGATAAGGTTAATGTGGATCAGGTATGAAGAAAGTGCTATTAAAGGAAGCCATAAGATATAAGTGGTCCTGGAAACATTTGAAATTGATCTCAAAAAAGGAAAAGGAAAGCCCTGTAGTGACAAGACATTGAAGATGGACTGAATTCTTTTTTTGGACATTGTGATCATCAAGGTCTGATTGGTCCTATCAAGGACTTGATCCAAAGATGCTCCTTCTTATGGCTTAACCCTTTAGATGAATTTTCCAATATTTCAAACCATAATTTACAAGCTAACTGTATTCCATATCATATGGTGATTTACTTTGAATCTCACATTTAATTTAGGTATGATAAAAAAAGATATGCAATGCTGTGACATCTTACAGAAATATGAGCCAAAGCTGGATTGCCTGTGGGGCACCTTATAGTTCAGTTAGTAAAGACTTCCAGCCTATTAAATCCAGGTTTGATCCCCAGTCATCTCTATCTCATGTACGAGTATTTATGAGATTAATTCTTCACTGTGTTGTAATGGAGAGCATGGTTCTTTGATTGATCATACTTTAATGATTATATATGATCTAAATTCCATTGAATACAAAACAAAGTATAAACTTTTGTATAAAATAAATATAATAAAATAAAAAATTGTTTCCCAGAAATTGGCTGTGAAGTTGGCCGGACTGACCCGTCCCCAGTATGTGGCTCTGAGTCAAACTGCAGCCCAGCGGCTGAACCTCTCTCCAAAAGTTACTGTGACTGATCTCTGTCGAGCTCATTCTGTCACAGCAGCCAGCCAGTTAGCCCAACAAGTTCTTGCACTGTAGGTGGCCCAGCAGTTAACCTGATATCTGACCTTCATTTAATTAATGCATTTATAGGTACAGGTTTCTTAATGATTATTATTGAATCATCTGATTTCAAACCTGAATAATATAATGATAGAACAAAATGTTTATATTGTTCAGACAGAATATTTGGAAGGATTGTTAAATATAGAAGAGGAGGATGGAACAGTGAGTGTTGCAGTTGGTGGAGGATATAGAATTAATGCATTAGTAGTATGTTGATAAAAGTAAAGTAATTAAATGCTGAGAGAGATAGTGGTGAATGTATGGATGTAAGAATGAATGGAGAATAGTGGGAAGAATGGAATGTTTCAAGTATTTGGGGTCAATAGTTACAGTGGACAGAAGAGTTGAGACAGAGATGAAGTGCAGGATGAAAGAAGCAGGAAAACTCCTTGGTGTATTGGGGAAGATCTATCATAAAACACTAAGTATAAATGTAAAGAGAAGGCTATATAAGGAAAGTGTTGCCCACTGTGCTATATGGTGCTAAAACACGAGACTGGGCAACAGAGAAGAAATGGTTAAATGTAACAAAAAAATAGTATTTGAGGAGTATGCATGAGGAGTAACATGGAAGGACAGAATAAGAAATGAGGAGGTAAGAACTGGTGTTTTGAGAGCATTGGCTGGATGTGCAGGTCAGTGTGTTAAGATGGTTTGAGGATATAAAGAGAATGAAGAACAGAAACCCAGTAAAAGAAATAATGATGTCAGATGTGTGCACTAGAAGGTTAAGAGGAGTGCCTTGTCTGGAGTGGATGAACTGTATGAAGAGAGCACTGAATGAGACAGGAGCAAGCAAGAACAATTGTGAGTGATAGAAATGAATGAAAAGTAACATTGATGAGTGCATAAAAACATGATCTCGTCAACCACTGGGAAGGGGTGTGGGTGTACTTAGCAGGGCCCATTGGCATATGGACCTAGTTAGAATGCAGGACATTCCATAGGAAGTACCCTGCATTTGCTGCAGTCTTAGTATTGAAATAGATGTGGGATAGGGAACAGTCTCACTATGAAGGGGTAGGGGTAAACCAGTGTATGCTGTCTGGCGTTGCCCACAAGATTATCCCTTTCTACTAGGGAGCAGTAAGGCCAAGAGTGTGATTTATGTGTGAGTGAGTGTGGTGCTCCATGTCGGATTGCTGGCCTGGTATATGGATAATGATTTCACATGTTATAATGTTATTTTTTTAAAGAGTTTTGTAATTAA
Source organism: Scylla paramamosain (assembly GCF_035594125.1). Lineage (NCBI taxonomy): Eukaryota > Metazoa > Arthropoda > Malacostraca > Decapoda > Portunidae > Scylla > Scylla paramamosain. The sequence continues at coordinate 10,941,747 of NC_087152.1, forward strand.
TACATGAGGGACTTGGTCCTAGAAGAGTGAAGAAAGCTAGGCATGATTGCATAAATGGCCCTTGTGATCAATGAGGATCTGTTCTACCCCTTCTGAAGAGAATCAGGCTAAAATGTATTCTGATTAAGTTATAGGGATTGTGTGTGTGTGATTTGCCTTAGTCTTGAGAATCATGTGCTGGACTTGTGACCATCTGTATCCCCTCAGAGAGAGCCTAGAGCTTGAGATAACCTGATATATAAGTAAAGCTGAGGCCTTTAACATAACATGCACTCATGCTCAGGGAGGATAGTAACTACTATCATTATTGAAAAAAAGCATTTATCAGATAGTCTGAATTAGTACATAAATCACACCTCACTTCTAAACAACTATAAAATACATATTTAACAGATATGAAGAACAGAACTGCAGTAAGGAAGTGGATCTTGGCCTGCCTGCCTACCCTACAGCTGCTGTTCATGCAGCCTGCAGGTGAGATTGCCAGTCCTGAAATGCATAGTTCCTTTTTTGCAAGTTCTGATTAAGAGATGAAATGGTTCAGGAAATGGTGTATGTTGATCATCCTGCCTTGTTACATGCCAATAATGTAGTTGCATTGTTAGAATTTTATTTATTTATTTAATTATTTATTTTCTTTCCCTGATGACTTGCAGTATATTGAAAGTGAAAGTGGACAAGCAACGACTCTATGAATCTAGTAGAAGCAAACGTAAAGTTTATCAGAAGCTGGTGGAGGTGATGATGACACTGGCCAAGAGTCTTCACTCACAGCAGGTATGACATACATAAACTTAATCACACACATGACACAACATAATTAAAACTGCTTAAAAAGAACCCTTTTGATGTATTAAAAGTAAGATAAGCCATTATCCTTTATATCATTGTTGGATTTGTTTTGCTGTATGAGATGTAGACTGATTCTCACCAGCATTTTGTGTCACTTGTATTTGCGAAGAAGTGATATCATATCATCTGATAACCTATTTTGCAGTGTTTGTGTCTGCTTTGTACATGCTTGCATGAATATGACTGAAAAAGTAAATATGAAATCTTACAACAAGGAGCTAAGTTTAGTTTACTAATTTTTATGGATGCCTCCGCACATGTGATTTTATGCTTTCCAGGCAAGTAAAAGTGGCAGTGGTAAACGCAGCAGGACATTGATGGAGCTTGTGGAGGAAAACCTGAGTCACTCTTCTGAGAAACGGAAGAGGACAGATCACATGGAGGAAGTCAGTGCAGATGATGATTTTGAAGAATGGAAGAGAAAGATACTTATTGCTGCAACTACTCCACAGTAATCAAGATTTATACATACAGAGGTATTGAGATAATGGCAATGTTAACATATCTTAAATGAAGTTTTAAATCATGTTAATTTTTAACTAGGCATATAGGTAATCAGTCATTAGCAGTTACCACCAGGCCCCCATATGATTTTCATGTAATTAGTCTTTACCAATTAGGCCAGTGATTTCTGGATATCCATTTTTTACATTGAGCCTATTTTTCATCTTTGATATTCAGTATCAGTTTTTCACCTGTTTGCTATTAGATGAATAACAACTCAGCCAGATAGACATATGTACATACATACATACCAGGCTGACATCCCTCTGAAGAGAGTCTCATTGTAGGAATGGGAATACAGATGGATCTCTCAGTCCCTTTGTCCTTTTTGTCTTTTATGACATGCATGGAATATATTGCTAGTATTCTTCCAATCTCACCTTATATTGTGCTGCAAGGCATAACACAGGGAAGGATCAAATAAAAGAAGTAATAAAAATGTATTTTAATATATAAAAATGTTTTTTCCCTATAATTGAGCTCACATACTGAAGGCCTGAGTGACAGATTGAGAGCTGCCACAGAGAGGAGTGATCAACTTGAGTATCAGTTTGTACCAAACTCTCCTGGCTCCTAAATCAATGAAATAGAAATTTCATATTGAGGATGACCATCTAACTCCTATAAGCTTTCATGCAAATATTGGCACTAATGCCAAAAATTTACATATTTCATGTATCCTGTTTTTTCATGGTCCATTAAAAATAGCTTTTGTGATTGAGCCACAAATGGTTAACTGATCAATGTGAATACAAAATTACTAAAATTTATTTTAAAAATTAAAGTTGGTCCTTGCAAGCTTCTCAATGAGACAACTCCACATATCCATCCTAACTATTGCACTGTCTTCAACAATGATTCCATTTTATACTGGATTTTCTGTGTTACATGCATTTAGGTAGGTGTTTGTGGATGTACTTTGTGTTGCAAGAAAGTCTTCCAAGTTGATAATATGACACCTCTTCTATATGGTGAAGGTGTCCCATCTAGCGGCGCACAGGGCGAGTCTTGCAAGGGGTGGCAGGAATTTTATGCCGGCTGACTAGAGTGTGGATCAAGTGGTTGGATACACCCACAACGAAAGAGAACAACTGCATTGGGTAGCCACTGAAATATGGATTCACTATTACTAATAGGAACCATTATCATCATTACAACCATGTGTCCTTAACTGAAGGGAAAGATATTCACACATCGGTTCATAAAAGAAACATTACTCATCAAAATGGGGCATATTAAATACTTAAAATACACTTGGGTTTGTGATCCATCTAGAAACTATGTAACTCAACTTTTACCAGTTTCCCTCTCCTACAGTCTATTGAGTCCCAAGGAGATTTACAGCACTAAAGTCATACTAAGATGACCGTATTAGTACCACTTGTAACACATTTATTGTACTCAAATATTACAAAATCATGACTTTGGTTTATGACTGGAATCCTTCACCTTCTGATCCACATTACTCATTTCATTCACTATTGGTTTTAATATATTACACTAATCTCAAGGTAAATGTATATTTTCAATTATCTTCACAACCTGCACCATCATGAATTTCCACTCCCTTCATATTCCAAACAGTAATACAATTTAGTTTAGGTTTAAAAGACTAAAGAAGTATAGGAACAGCTTTAAAGACTGGTTTTCTCTGTAAAGAAGAAATGCTATAAAAAAAAAAAAAGAGGGAGGGGGCATTGCAATAATGGCAGGAAATACAAAACGGGACTTACGTTGCATTAGGAACTGGTTCGGCTTCATTAGCACTGATGATAAAGACAGGGAACAACAGGGAGAAGAAGCATCCACTGAGAAAATAGATGTTGACTTATTATTACACTACTGAGGCTTTGCTTACCAGGATCAAGAAGTGACCAGTTATTTTATTCATTTACACACACACACACACACACACACACACACACACACACACACACACACACACACACACACACCATTACTGAACTTTAAGGTATCATCAAAAGTTGGGTATTAAATCATATCCAGTGGAACCTCAGTTCTCAGACTTGATTCATTCCTGAAGACTGTTCAAAATCCAAAATGTTTGGAAACCAAAACTATTTTCCTCATAGGAATCATTGTAAAATGCATTAATCCATTCCCGGTCACCTGTCTACCTCCAAAATGAAGGTGATCATAACACTTAGACATCTTGCTGCTGGGAAAAAGCTACTGGGAAAATGTAGTTGTGCAGTAGTAATAGCATTGTAGGTCAGTGAGAGAGCCATAAGTGATTCGGGATTACTCCTAGCCGAAAAGTTTGTTTACATTGCGGCTCTTCAACAGGATCACATTTACTTTATTTCAAAGATGGAATTACTGTCTTACAGTCTTACCTATTGTGTCTCTCCTTCAAATATATAAAAACAAAGGAACTATTTATAGAAACTAGATATTAGTAATAAATGGCAGCTTTTGCTTAGTCTTTTAGTATTTGAAATTGAGTAACTGTTTGAAAACTGAATTATGGTATGTCAACTGAAGCAATTATGAATTTAAAATTTTTTTCTAAAACGGATTTGTTCGAAAAGGGATGTGTTTGGTAACTGAGGGTCCACTGTAGTAATGATGTAGAAAGTTATGCTTCAAGGGCAAAACAAATGTAATTGTGCATTTTCTTTAAAGAAAGTAAAACAAGTGTGTAAATATCATGTTTTGAACCTACGAACTTACACCATCTCAGCCCCTTGTTTCTGGACTTCCATTACATTAGAACATAATTCATCTATCTGACAAGAAATCACCTTAAGAACAATAATAATGTCTCTAGAATGTCATAAATTACAAGAAAGATATTCATATAGGTATATTATAATTACAATTTTGAAGTTCATGGTCAAACATTATATTCCGTCTATTTATCATACACATTTAGTTATTTGGGTACAGAGTTTGTCATGAACGTATTTCAAGCCTTACCTGAGGTATATTGAAGAAGGGTACATTGTGATGGCAGCCAGAGGGAAGCCAAACCCAATGAAGTACGGCCAGTTGGCCTCAATGTAGCTGTCCAGGCAATTGGAATACAGTGTATCAACATTGTGGGGAGAGGGGGGAATAAAAAGAGAAAAAATCAATCATTATACAATAGCCATTTCTAAAACACTAGAATATCATAATGTATGAACATAATGTCATGCAAAAGAAACTAGACATCAGAACATTAAAAATCCAATGAAATATCTAATTTTAAAAATTTTACTATTCTTAGCTGTTAAAGATCAGGCATTCTTTCCTTGATATATTATATGCATTAATTTATAACAGAAGTTCACTTATCCATACTATGTGTGCATTTGATGCAGAAATAGGCAGTTAAGGAAGCAGTGATACTATTATGGAACGCTGGTTGTATATTTTCATAGCATGGAATCAGAGTGTAGGTGAAGAACCTAGCAGCAGAAACATAAACTGTTGGGCTGCAATGCATTGTGACTTTCCTTCAGACCTTTCAACATCAGCTGGAGCACTGCAGTGTTTTAGCCTCTAATACCTTGCCATTTATTAAATCGTCCTTATCCATACTATCCCCTTTCAGATGCTGACTTTATCCAGTGACCTTATCTGATCCTGTATGCAATACACCACAAATATGAAAGAGAAAAGTTTCCACTGACAACTCTTCTTACTAGAATGGAGACAATAGGCTTCCATCTCACTTATTCTACTGTTTTACACAGTTATATTAAGACTCACTTTGCTGAAATGTTCTATTTTTTTATTAATTTTTTTTTTTTTTTTGTTTTGTTTCTTTTTGTAATTTCATGGTTACTCTTCTTTCCTCCAGCCTCAGTGCAGTTAACTAACAGACTTTATTTCTAAGTATTCTTACACCTATTCTGCCTGTCTTGCAAATGCACAAGTTAACAAGAATCTTCATTCCAACATATATTTCACTGGTAAACAGAAGTTCAAGATGTCAATTTAAGGTACCATTTTTTAAAACAACTCACCTCAACCTTTTGTACAATTCCCAGCCCATGTTGAACCACCTGTATTCAAAGGCATAGAGTGCCTGTAGCATACACAGGTGTAGGCCACTAAGAAATGTGTTCAGACCTGCAATTGGCAGCATCCTCAACAAACTGGCCTGTGGAGAAGCCAATAATGAAAAATATGACCTAGTGATTACGAAAGCTGAAAGAATATATATGAGATGACTATTTGATCAAGTATTCCCCTTATGTCAAATAATAATTTCATACTGATAACAATTACCTGCATCAGGAACAGAAACTGAATGAAGATAGAAATGAAGATATCAGCCACCATCTTACTCAAGCTGCTGATGAGCTGAGGCTGGCCTTGTCGCTGACGGTAGGCACTGTCTGCTATGTCCTGTCAGAGAGAAAATAATTTAATTTTAACCCACACCTCCACATCATCATTATCTAACTTAACTTTTGGATATGACAAAGCAATTAACTTATTAGTAAGTTAACTGATATCTTAACCCTCTCATGCACCAGCAAGTTTCGTAAGTTTTCTTTCTATCACATCTGTTAGCAGGCATTTGTGATCACTCCATGCGGCTTGCAAAACTTTAATTTAAAAGCAATTTTCACAACCCTGTAGCTAAAACCTTTTCCCATAAACATTCTGCACAGTACACATCACCTAAACTGTCTTTTTATGAGCTTTACAATGGTACCATGGTCACTGTGATATGCTAATTAGATCAGAAGAAAATAAAGGAAAACTAAAGCCAGCATTCATCTTGGATTACATGCAGACAGTTTGAGTCAAGGGCTGAAACTGACAACTATCTAACAGTCAGCCTATTCTGAGAATCATCAGCATTGCCAATTCATTACTTTTGTGAAACTTGTGCTCATCTTTGACTCACCAAAAATTAATGCATTTGTACCAGGAACTTTATTTTTAACATATTTAAATAATTTCTTTCATGCACTTGTGCATCATTGCAATTTCACATGAAGACATTTTGACACACATGTGCATCCGGTGTGAGAGGGATAAGATACATTAAATAATTTGCAATTATGTAAACACTGCACTTTTCCTAAATGCCAGAATCTCTCAAGGGCTTTTAATAAAATATGCCTCTATAATTACACAATACTTGCTTTGCTTTTTCAGTCCTTCATATTTATATTTTACATATATTCTCTATATATTACTATACTCATTCTTTACACTTACAAATATAAATAATTTACTGTTCCTATATTATAATACTTTTCTCTTTATTTCAACTACTCACTTCTATATATCTACATTCAGAAGGATACAGACAGTAACAAAGTGGTATTTAACCTTACTTGCACATATCTCTTTTATCACACAAACTTTCTACACCAATACAACAGTTTTTTTTAATATTCTCACCTGGAACCAGATTGTGTTGATGATCCGAGAAAGGATGAAGATAGGTAGCAGCCAGAATAGGTTGAAAAGGGTACTAAGCACAGGTTGCACATGCATCCAAATGGTGCTCTCTCCTCCACTAGCTAGGAAATACCCCATTATCGCACTGAGGCCTGGCAGCAACACATACTCAAAGAAGAGTAGACTCAGGCCAAAGACCAGTCCATTGAGGATGCTACATTGCATGATGCGATATAGCACATTATTTTCATTCTCCCTGTAACAGAAATAATATAACATCAGATCCTTCCACAAGTTGGAGATATCAATAGTAGTCAACTATACCAAAAAAAGAACCAATGAAAGACTAGAGAAAAATAAATAAACAGAATAAAAAGAAAAAAAGTGTGTATGTGTATTTGTATTTCCACCTGTTTATCTTTCAAGGTGTGTTGCAGACCAATTCTGGTCTCATACAATAAGTCAGCATGCATGAGCACAACACACACAAAGGAGGACAGGACTGTTGTCCTTCTATTCTTGCAGGAGTACACACAAATATACTGGAGAGCAGGAGCAGGATCACAAGGTCTTTGCTCCTGTCAGGTTACAGGGTCAAGATTATGTCCCATACCTATCCTCTGTTAGATGAAAAAGGATTAAATCACCTCTACCCAATCAAGCTTCAAACAAAGATTCCATCAGATGTGAGTCAAGCACTATATACATAAAGTGAGTAATTTTTGTTGCCCTTGGCCAGTATCCCTCCAACATAAAAAAAGGCTGAAATCAAGCAGTTATTGTGCAGCTCTACCTGTGAGGCAGTTTCTTTGATTATTTTTCCTTCCAAGACTGATGGTTTCCACTTTTTGAATGTAGATCTGATTTCTATATCAATAGGAAAACAGGCTTGAATTAATATCAAATGAAAACCTAAACAGCCCTTAATTATTTACTACTATACATATTATAACTAAAAACTAATGAAGGTCCAGTGCAATAATAATACATGCTCATAAAATTACAATCTTAAAAGTAAATGCTATAAAAGCATTAGTAAAGTAAAGTGCAACTAAATGTTATATGCTGAAAGTTTTATGCATATTCAAATCAAAGTAGGATCAATGTTACAAACACTACTATAATTCTATGCCACGTCTATCCAAAACCCATATAAACATCCTGTGAAACTCTCACAATTGAAGTTTCACTCTTCTTGAAAACAATATTCCTGCATCACCTCCATTTGTAATGCTTACAGTACACCTTTCAAGAGATATGTCATACATAAGGTAGGCATATGGCAGACCTACTTGTTTTTAAGGAGGAAACTGGCCTTCACCAATAATTTTGTTTATGATTTATAATCTTAGATGTATTAATAAATGAAGAGAGATATGTTCATACTGAAATTAATGTTAAACTATTCATCATGGTAGGAGACTGTTATCTGGTCATACATTTCAATTTCAATAAGATGGTGCTGTCATGTTAATTCTACTTAACTGATGCTGAAGGAATGGCTATGTGGTAACCTAAGTTTAAAAAT
>NC_087152.1:10955000-10975000 GCF_035594125.1 Scylla paramamosain
GTTTAGTTAGGTTGACTCAACTGGTTGGTTACCCTATTTTAGCACATTATACTTAGTTGTTGGAGGAGGTACTGGTAGCTATATAAGGGCAGCACAAATCTGAAGGTATGCCAGTCAACTATTAAATAGTGCAGAAACAGATCAAGCAGGGGAAAATAGTGACGAGTTGTGTACCTTTTTCAGACATTGACAAAAATCAATGAGTATTAATGTCAGTGGATTCACGAGTAAATGTTATGAGCAAGAAAGATTATAATGAAATCAGAGTAGGCACAAATTTAAGAGAGAAGATCGTGTTGTCTAATCAAGGAATTGGCAAAGAAATGGGCCCAGAAATTGATGCAAGGCTGATCTGAATGAGCTGGATTCCAGTGCCACAACTTTGCTGGTAAGGAGTTCCATATACTGACACAACATAGTGAAAAGAATCTTCTGGCTTCTATTTGGATGTGGGTATGGTGGATTTTGAACTGTGTGGTTAGGTTTAGTTAATATTTTTTTTTATGAATTTCTGCTTGTTTACATGTGTGTTTGTGTGTGTGTGTGTGTGTGTGTGTGTGTGTGTGTGTGTGTGTGTGTGTGTGTGTGTGGGTGGGTGGGGAGGGTATATAAAAAAAGATTTGCGACAGAAATGGTTATTGGAGGGATCAGCTGTATAGATATCATGAAATCCTAATATGCCGCTACCCACAAATCCCAGTTATGAACAAAAAAATAATTTAAATAATTTCAGTGTTTACTCTTGACTGATGTAGAGCTTGCTAAACTTAGAAAATACAGTAAAATCCCTCTCATCCGGCATTCGAGTATCCGGCAGCTTCAAGTATCTGGCACATTTTTCCCTGAGCCTTAAAATCAATAAAAAATCAATGTGTACTCATAAAATCGATTAAAATTCCCGCGCAAGGCATACTTTGTCCCTAAACTATATTCTGAAACTTAAGATTTAAAAATTATTTTCTGTTAAGGGAAAACTACTGGGATATGACCTAATTTATTATTGGAAAAATTTTCATGGTCCTCCCCCCTATCCCCTGAAATTCTTTTCCCTCAACCACTTTATCCAGGCACTAGAGGACACCACCTAAAAATTGCCTACACACAGTCCTATCTTAAAATACGCAAAAAATTTGCAGTTTAAGATACATATCAATTTGAAATGTCTTACCTGACTCAGTTGTATCTGTCACAACTTGGGCATCATTTAAATCAGCTTTGTCTTGTCAGCTTGGAGATCTGCTATATGACTATTACTAATCTAGCAACTTGCACCCACAACTTGGTCCTTACCCCACTCACCATGTCTCACTGGATGTTCTTGTGTCTCTTAGCTGAATGATGCACTTTCCAGTCATTACGTCTTAGTGCTTTATTTGTTTTGTACATTCTTAATAACTTGGACTGGTGCATTAGCAGTGTGTGGCCTCCTCGGATCCCCTCCTGGGTTGGTTGGGATTTGGGAAGCCCACTAGATAAGAATACCAGGTAAGAATCCTGGCATGTCAAATGCTCCCAAGTGGGTGTGGCTGTGACAGATGAGTAAACTAGCTGAGATTGATGATGTGATAACATGACATATGTAAAGCTAATGGGGAAGACTGCAAATAATAAGTGTATAGTATAAAGAGTGGATTATGCAAGAGGGATATTTGTGTAGCAATGAAGAGTGGTTGCTAATGATAAGTTTGATTGGACAGTAGTTATGAATGAAATGTGGCCTTGAGGGTTTCAAGGAAGTGTTTGCCTGCATCTGACTGAATTTGCTGATCAGGCTAGGTACTGCAGGAGAGAGGTTGAGTTGAATATAATTGATTTACTGATCATATTTTGGAAGCTGGTAATTTCTGTTGTTTGTTATTTTTATTGTGCATTTTTAATTGGTATTCTGAATATATTTGTTTCATCCTGTCTTTTATATTCATTTTATTGCAACAGCTCTGCCTTCATATTTCCTGAAATCCTGTGGAAGAACATGAAGGCATGATATAGCTATTTCGTATGGAATGACTCCTGCCCCTTTGTCAGAAGCCTTTCTTTCTGCATCCAGGATATTACAGAGGTAATTGCTTCTGGTACAAAGGTATACATTCTGCAAACATATTCTTAACTTAAGTTAGAAGTCCCAAGTTTGTGTTTCATTAATTTTTCAAAGACAAAGAGGTGATTAAAAAAGTATTATAGCTTTCCATTTCCAGAGACTCATGCCCTTTGTAATCCAGAATTAAGGATATGTGATTTCCTGACATGTGAAATACTTCTTCATCTCTGTACTTTACATCTGATCATAGTCTATTTTTCTCCTAATGGTAGCTTTTTGGTATCCCTGGCCTTGACCCTTGTAGCACTTATAGTAATGATAAAGTCTTTCCAGTCATGCTTGGTTAACATCTTGTGGTCAGACTTTTGTGGCAATTATGAACATTCAGCCGTCTCTTGATGGAAATATTCTAACATCAGATACATTTTACTTCCTCATAGTTATGATTGACGTATTGTGGTGGGTATTATGAGGATGGATATGATGGTAGTGCTGGAGATAATTGTTTCCAAAATATCTGGATTAGTGATTTGTTTTTAATTTATCAGGATATGGTGTAATGGATTGACTTCTGTCTTTCCTTACTTACCTTTACGTGGTTTCTGTGATGTGCCGCCCAAGACCCAGAAGATGGTACGTGTCCTCAATGTGGCTGAGAAGAATGATGCAGCCAAAAACATTGCTGAGATCTTGTCCCGTGGACACCTCACACGTGTAAGGAAACTGTTACCGTTTCTTAATGTGCTCTTATAAGATAATCCCACATTTTTTGTACTATCACTTGTCCTGACAGGATCAGAAGCAGCTGTGTGTGTGTGTGTGTGTGCTATGTGATTTGTTATGGAAAAATTTTTTATCAATTTTATTTATGATTATCTGATTGACTCAGGGGTAAATGAAACTGGAAAACTAGACATTTAATGTATTTACTCTAGTCAAAATAATTCTGTGCTAATATTAGTACATATTGTAGGTACACTGACAAGAATGATTCTATACTACTATCTTTTTTACTTATGCAAGAAGAGGTCAGGCAAAACAAAAAAGGCCTACTTTTATACTAAGAAATGAGAATGAAATGATAATTTTCCCGCATAATTTTTGTTGCTCTTCAATGTACTCTATTGTAGCGTGAGGGGTTCAGCAAATACAACAAGATTTATGAATTTGACCACAACTTGAATGGAAACAACGTGAAGATGGTGATGACCTCTGTCAGTGGCCACCTGTTGAACTATGCATTCTCTGGTGCATATAAGAAGTGGGAAGGATGCAACCCCCTGGATCTTTTCAGTGCCCCAGTGTTCAAAGTCTGCCCAGAGGACTCAGAACCCATCAAGGTGATCACTCTTGTTCTTATCCTTTTTTTTCTCTTCTCCTTATTCTTCAAACATGCAAGGATGCAGAGAGCATGTATCTAATTCAGTGTAGAAAATATAAATGCATTGCTATGGTGATACCCTAATTTGCACTATGTATTCTTAAGATTATATTTATTTTTATAGTCTCTTTTCATTTCCATGTACATATTTTGTATTTTTATACCTACTTCATATTTCTCCCCATTTACTAAGATTTTCAACATTTTTGTTGAATTTTCATCATAATTACCTATGTGTATTCTTTATAATGCATTTGCTTAGGTTTCTCACTATTTTTGGAAAATAGCTAGTTTTATGAAAAATATATATGCATGTAGTATATGTATTGTCATACTCATAAATGCACTTGCTCTCTATAATTTTATTTTTGTTAAACATAAGTGTGTTTGAATTCGACATTTGTCTTCTCAAGACTTTCCACAGCCAAGTCTGTCATTGGTTTTTCTTGAGCCAAGTGCTTCAAATTGCTTAAACTCCCATATATCAGTAGCATGTCCACCATCTCTACCTTGTGTTCTGTTGCTCCCAACTCATCTTGCCAAATACACTAGAACCTCATACGTCTGTGACTGTTTGGTTAAGTGACCTGCAAATAGTCCATGATCCTATACAAAGTATATAGTTAATTATGTAAATATGTCTGTGGTATGGATACAGCCTGACTACACATTTATGTTAGAAGAATGCTGCCATCATACTTTCATCTTATTCAACAAGGTGACTAAAAGGGATGACACAGAGATCAGGAACATGCCTGCCTTTATTCTTGGCCATCTGTTTGAAATTGATATTGGCCTGATGTGTAAATACAGGTAGATGTAGATAGATAGACAATAATTGTAGCATCTTATCTGCTTCACTGAGTGATCTCTTATCTCTTCTATTTTCTTTCTTTTTTTTTTTTTCCTCACACCAATTAAAGTTTCTTCCATCATGCTTTTGAGAGCAAAGAGATCCAGAGAAAAATTATGTATAAGAGTGGGGATTCCAACTTCTAAGGGCATCCACTCCTGCTGCTCCTACCTGATGATGCCAATGATCGTAAACTTTTTTATAGCGCACATTGGAGCGGGAGGCAAGGTCTGCATCCAAGCTTATCATCTGGACAGATTGTGATCGAGAAGGAGAGAATATTGGCTTTGAGATCATTCAAGTGTGCCAAGCTGTGAAACCATCTCTTCAGGTACAACGGTGAGTCCATTCAAAAGTAAAACTGAGTGCCAAATTAATAAGAAAATTACTGATGCTGTATTCTCTGTGCAATTTAAAAGGTAACTAAAAGGGACAAAGAGAGAGGACTGGGAAACTCTTCTTCTCTGCTTCTATTCTCACAGTGAGATTTATAGATGATGTGTTGATCAAATGTGTACTAGTTTTAAAGTGATTTGTAAAAATATGAAAACAAGTATAACTTTCTAACAGTCATAAATCTTGATAAAGCATGTGAAAAGATGGATAGAAATTATGTAAAGGAGATATTGCAGGTTGTCTTGGTGGAATGATTATTGCTGAGGACTGAAAAGCTTCCTTAGGAAAAGTAGGACATATTTAAGAGTAGGCAAAAATAAAAGTGAGTACTCCAATGATTCTTAGGCTATAATGTGATATATGATGTCCCCATTACTGTTTGACATTATATAGATAATTATTTAGTGTTGAAAACTAAGGTAAAGAAACAGTAGATACATATAGTGTGTAGTGTATATGTGTAATAGTGAAAGAAGATAGAAATTAAGTCTACAATTGTTTATAGATACCAGTTCTTGTTGCTGATTCAATTACAAAACTTGGGAAATTGAAATGCTTAAAGAGTGGCTGAGCAGTTGTTGATTAGTTGTTGGTAAGGTTGCAAAATGGTGCTTATTGACTGAGTTAATGCATGTGGTTCCTTATGAATATTTATGAAGAGATGTATAAATCAATTATTCTTTGATGTTAAATGTTCAAAGTTTTGTATTTCATTGTCATCTAAATTGTTACTTTATTCTTTTCAGAGCTAAATTTTCTGAGATAACATTCCGATCAATACAGCGAGCATTGGAGACACTGACTCGCCCAGATGAGAATCTCAACAATGCTGTGAATGTGCGCAGTGAGCTGGACTTGCGAATTGGTGAGTTTGGAGGTAACTCATATCTTTGAGGAAGAAGTAAGCAGACATAGCTATTGAAGAAATGGTTATTATTAATGTTTTTTAATCTAAACTCATTATCATTATCTTGACCAGTATAGATCGTCCATCACAAATCCAGCATCATTGTGTTCTGTATGGTGCTGGATTAATGATTTTGCTGGATTATATATAGGTTAAGTTAAACACACTAACCCAACAGTTAGCCAAGCTGTACTGGTACCACTTATTTCACCAGTACAGATACTGATACTTCATTTCTGGCTGATACTAATTGTATTGGTACAGCTGATACTGTTAGTAAAGAAACTGAGCAGTTTTTCTTTCTGTTGCTTTATGTCACAAGCTGTTGAAGAGCCAATGCCGTGTAATTCACATAAGCTTTGCACAGACACACAGACACTGAGTTTTTTTCAGAAGTTCAACCTTATCTTTTATGGATAATGTACATTGTTTGCACTTTACACAACAATAAGTACTTACATTTTTCACTGGAGAAAACAAATTGGAAGGTCTTACTTGTGTTTGGAAGTGATGCTAGCTGTTTATACAACAAGTAGCTTCTTGTGACCGTTTACTTTGTAATGCTTCTTAAGTTATCCACTCCTTGCTTCTGTTGTTTTTGTACTGCTTCAGTTTCACTGTTACAATCCTCTTTTCAAAATTCTGTGTTAAAAACTTTGAATACATTTTGTCATCTTTCCAACAAACAGTAGTGGCGGGAGGTTGGTGTGGCAACCCAAGATATTTGAAATTATGATACCCAAAATTAGTGCTGGATTAGTGATGGAACTGGATTAGTGATTGCCTGATTAGTGATGGTCAACCTATGCAATAATGTCTGATTAGAGAGAGTAAGAATGCATATATTTTTTGGGATCCCTGTATTTCTCTTACTTCAAACTTGCAAAAGTTAATGGTATATTTTACTGTTTTACATATTTTCCAGATTTATCCTTTTTTAATAATAATTAACCAAAAATATTAAGTTACTAAAATTTGAAGTTACACAATCTTTTATTCCAATTGATATATTTTCAAGAAATGATGCTTGCCACACTTATTGTACCTTTACAGAGCCTCATTTCTTATAGAATTAAAACATTGCAGTGAATTTACATTCATGTTTCAGTTCATTAGTTATCAGATTTTATAAGAAGACTTTTTTTATTGAGTGTTTCTCATTTGTTGTTACTGATTAAGAGTAAATCATTAATTTCCTATTAAATATTTATTTGTATTCCTCCATTCAGGGGCAGCTTTCACCAGGTTTCAGACTCTGCGTTTGAAGAAGATTTTTCCAGAGACACTTGCCGACACTATACTAAGCTATGGTTCTTGTCAGTTTCCCACACTTGGCTTCATCATTGAGAGGTTCAAGGCCATTGAGAACTTCATTCCTGAACAGTTTTGGAAGTTGAAAGGTGAGTGTTTTCCATGTTATTTGCTACTTTAACTAAACCTGTTTTACTAAATTTAATGGGAGCCATACTCATTACAAGGATGGTAAAATCCCCATGTGTTATTACTCATTTTTCATCTTCCTCTCCATTGACCTTCATCTGCTTTTTAGTAAAACTAGTTGTGATTGCTTGCAGTCATGGCCAACATCCTTGTCACACACAGCTGAAAGAAAGAGGTAAGGGCGAAGCTTGTGTGAGACAAGGTGGAGTGAGGTCACATAATAATGTTGGTAGTTTGTATGTGAATGAAATCCTTTACAAATAAAAGACATACTTTACACAAGAATATGTAAGGCCCTTTCTTGAAAATATTTTGTTTGTAAATCTCCAGGTTCATACTACAACAATGTGAAAGTCCACAACACAATGCTTCTTTCCCTACAGTAACACACAATAGAGATGACATCGTGACTGAGTTCACATGGCAGCGGAAGCGGCTGTTCCACAAGCGTGCATGTGAAGCACTATTTGATGTGTGTCAGGAGAACCCAGAGGCTTGCATCACCAAAGTCACCACAAAACCCAAGAGCAAGTGGCGCCCTCAGCCTCTTGACACTGTGGTAACTTGAATTTTTCTGTACATAATTGTCCCATTCTTTTTATGTGTAAAATTATACCAAAGAGAAGACAGGCACAGATAATTCAGATTAACAAAGCTAAAAATACTAAACCCAGGAGAGAGAATTATACCTTTATACAGACTAAATTTTTCTTGCTCAGCTTTATGTTTCTCATTGCACTTTATTCTCTACCAGGATTCCTATTATGGCATAGAAGTGTAATGATTGGTGTGTGTGTGTGTGTGTGTGTGTGTGTGTGTGTGTGTGTGTGTGTGTGTGTGTGTGTGTGTGTGTGTGTGGTGAGGTATAAAGGAAATTTAAAATTAGATAGCAAGCAGCATAGATCTATGCCTTTTCAATTGAGTACTTCAGAATTTTCAACTTGAGCTAAACCTGTCCTGCAGACAGGTCTCTCTCTCTCTCTCTCTCTCTCTCTCTCTCTCTCTCTCTCTCTCTCTCTCTCTCTCTCTCTCTCTCTCTCTCTCTCTCTCTCTCTCTCTCTCTCTCTCTCTCTCTCTCTCTCTCTCTCTCTCTCTCTCTCTCTCTCTCTCTCTCTCTCTCTCTCTCTCTCTCTCTCTCTCTCTCTCTCTCTCTCTCTCTCTCTCTCTCTCTCTCTCTCTCTCTCTCTCTCTCTCTCTCTCTCTCTCTCTCTCTCTCTCTCTCTCTCTCTCTCTCTCTCTCTCTCTCTCTCTCTCTCTCTCTCTCTCTCTCTCTCTCTCTCTCTCTCTCTCTCTCTCTCTCTCTCTCTCTCTCTCTCTCTCTCTCTCTCTCTCTCTCTCTCTCTCTCTCTCTCTCTCTCTCTCTCTCTCTCTCTCTCTCTCTCTCTCTCTCTAAGGTGAGTAGACAAATGTGCAATAACTTATCAGTATAAAATTGCTACATTTTATACTTTCCTGTAAAGTTAAAAGTTTTTTTTCTTGTTAAATACCTATCTTGCACAGGAACTAGAGAAGCTGGGCAGTCGAAAGCTGAGAATGAATGTCAAAGAGGTCATGAAAGTAGCAGAAAAGCTGTATACCAATGGTTTCATCAGCTATCCTCGCACAGAAACCAACATTTTTCCCCAGGAGCTGGAACTTGCTCCTTTGGTAGAGATGCAGACAGCAGATCCCAACTGGGGAGGTGAGTTTAAGTAATTTTAGCTCTGGGGGACTATAAGCATTTCTCATGATCCTTGTTAGTTACAATGGGTGCTTTCCACTTATGTGACATTTAGTGTGAAAAGGAATAATGGGAGTAATTATAATTTAATTATTTAATTTGAAATATATGGATGTATTCTGAAGGCTTCCCTAAATATATTTTGTCTGACTACTTACATTCTCATTAGAAAAATAGGAATACATTCCACATTCTTATAATTTATCAATCTTTCTATCTCTGATGCCTTGCTTCCTCCAGAAATGCCCCCAAGAAGGTAGTTGTGGCAGTAGAGCCTTCACTGTGGCCACCACAGTGAAAAAAAAAATGCAGATGAGGGCCATCAAGTGTAATATGCTTTGAGCTCTTAGAATGATAAGACCAATCATTTTTAATTGCAAGTTTTCAGTCTCTTATTACAAAACTGTTGAACTTATATACTCTGTATTATATCTTGGCAGGATTTGCGGCTGGTGTCCTTGAGAGGGGTCCCAATCCCCGGCAGGGCAAAAAGACTGATCAAGCTCATCCTCCTATCCACCCCACCAAGTACACATCTAGCTTGTCTGGGGCTGAGAAAGCTGTCTATGATTTGGTGGTACGACATTTCCTGGCTTGCCTCAGTGATGATGCTCGTGGCATGGAAACTGTGGTGGACATGGTCATGGCTGGGGAAGGGGTGAGTTCTTATACTTTAGAATCTGAAGGGCATTATTTTTAGGTGTAAGGTGTTTTCAGGGTATGAATTGCTTGCTTAATATTTTTTAATTGATAGCTGAATTTAGGTTTTTGTGATTTTTATTCAGATTTGTTGACTTAGGCAAGGATATGTGATGTGTGTCTAACTGATCATTGTTTACATGGATGGTGTAAGGGAAATGAATGTGAGAATATTAGGTAGAGGTTTGCATTTGGTGAAAGGTGATGGATTTTTATTTAATCAATTGCTGTTTGTAGATGATACAGTACAACACTGATTGCTTATTCAGAAGATGCTAGAGGAGTATAGAAGAGTAGGTGAAAGGAGAAAGTTGAGAGTGTATGAGGATGAAGATGAGAAGGTGTATGAGGAAGGTAAGAAAATTCCTGTAGTTACAAGTAGTATGCTACTTAAGGAGGTGGAATGTTTCAAGTATCTAGGATCTCATGCTGCTGTGAATGGAGGGGTAAATATAGATATGAAGTTTAGAATGGATTAAGCCAGAAAGATATTGAGAGGTATGGAAAGAATGGAATGATGCATGGAACAAAAGGAAGAAGAATGCAATGGAGATGAGATGTCTTGAGGAACATATGTAGAATAACACATATGAATAGAAATGAGGAGTTGTAAAGGAGAACTGGTGTTGAATTGGAGGTGACTGATCCGGCCACACAAAGAATATTAGGATGGTTTGGCTAAGTAGAGAGGATGAAAGAAAAGTAATTGATGAAAATTGTTGAATCATATCTCTCAGACTAGGTATTTCTCTTTTTAAACACTTACAGTTCCATGCTAATGGACTTGTCATCCTGGAGAGGAACTACTTGGAAGTTTATCCATATGAAAATTGGAGTGGTAAAGTGATAGCACATTATGAACAGGGGCAAACTTTCCAGCCCACTACTCTTGAGATGGTCAGTGGAGAGACAAGTGCTCCTCCATACTTGACTGAAGCAGATCTTATTGCCCTGATGGAGAAGCATGGCATAGGTGAGTAGTTAGTTATGATTGAGGTGAATAGTGTGTAGAGTAATGCTTTACTCTTTTATCAGTTTTGTACTGAGACATGTGAAACCTGGATTTTGGATATATGTGAGTTTAGCATTAGATTTCAATACTTAAAGTGTATATTGATAAAAAAGAAGGAAATGATTTCTGAACATATAATTTCTTGACTGTTTTCTGCATAATGCATTGGTGGCCTTCGTAAATTTCATTAGACTGGTCATGAAACAGTTGCTTGATGAATATCAAAGTAAGATATTGTGCTAATATGTAAGGTGGATCATTTATCAGTTGATATAGTTAGATTTTGCACTTTGTTCTCTTTGTCAGGCACTGATGCCACACATGCTGAACACATTGAGAAGATCAAACAACGAAACTATGCAGGCTTGGAGAACAACCACTTCCTGCCAGGCAAGATTGGTTTAGGCTTGGTGGAAGGCTATGATGATATGGGCTTCCAAATGTCAAAACCCAATCTTAGGGCAGAGTTGGAGTCAGATCTCAAAGAGTAAGAAATTATTGAGATTACTGTGGAAATTTTGTGTCTTAAGTACCATTTAAATTAAGTATCATTGGCAGACTTAGTGATCGTCCATGTCAGCAATGGGAGTGGTAGCAGAACAGGTGGCTCTCACAACTGTCTCATTTACATAATTTCAAATCCTTCCACCAAAATATTAATCACATCTGCCATGGATTGCAAGCAAACATACTTCATGCCTTTCTATACATGGTTCAGTATGTAATTAATAATGTTCCACCACCACCATCCATTTACATTTTCATTTTTGAAAGGATTCAATTTTCCCATTTGTATTTCCTTTGGGGAGTTACTCTTTTATACAATGATTGGTTAATCCATGAAAAAAAAAAAAAAAAAAAAAAAAAAGAAAATATATATATATATATATATATATATATATATATATATATATATATATATATATATATATATATATATATATATATATATATATATATATATATATATATATATATATATTCAAAAGAAATGCAAAGATATTGGTAAAATAAAGCTTCCTACTAGTAAGTGACAGTTTGTCTCTTACCCTCTCACCTCAACTCTGGTCACCAGGATATGTGAAGGAACCAAGGATCCCCAAGATGTCCTGCGGCAACAGATTGAGCAGTACCGCAGTATATTTGAAGAAGCTATGCCTCAGGTAAGGTGATTATAGTAAAATTTTCTCAC
Organism: Scylla paramamosain; assembly: GCF_035594125.1. NCBI lineage: Eukaryota > Metazoa > Arthropoda > Malacostraca > Decapoda > Portunidae > Scylla > Scylla paramamosain. Next base: position 10,966,639 of record NC_087152.1, read on the forward strand.
CTTTATGTATACATATCTTCTTTATATGTAAGTAGCAATTTGAAATCAGTCACAGTTTTTTGCATATACTGTAGTAAATTTCATTCATTGTAGGTGAAGATTCAAGTGCTAATTACCTGGTTTGTGTTCTTGTCTGAACTAAGATGTAACTTGCTAAAAGTTTATATATATATATATATATATATATATATATATATATATATATATATATATATATATATATATATATATATATATATATATATATATATATATATATATATATATATATATATATATATATATATATAAAATATGCTTATTCATAGTTCAGTATTCGCAGTTTTGCTTATTTACAGACTTTTACCAGATGTTCCCAAAAGCTCAGTCTTTCAGCCCAAAGAGCCTGGATTATTCTTTCAATTATTGTAAACCTTTGATATAATAAACACTTATGTTGGAAAAGTGTGTTGCTAAAGACAAAAATTCTCTCTCTCTCTCTCTCTCTCTCTCTCTCTCTCTCTCTCTCTCTCTCTCTCTCTCTCTCTCTCTCTCTCTCTCTCTCTCTCTCTCTCTCTCTCTCTCTCTCTCTCTCTCTCTCTCTCTCTCTCTCTCTCTCTCTCTGTTAACTTATCTGAGAGAGAGAGAGAGAGAGAGAGAGAGAGAGAGAGAGAGAGAGAGAGAGAGAGAGAGAGAGAGAGAGAGAGAGAGAGAGAGAGAGAGAGAGAGAGAGAGAGAGAGAGAGAGAGAGAAAGTAGGCAACAGCCTTAAATGGGGCATCAAGGCAGTAAATGAAGGTTCATTATATCGAGGGTTTTCTGTACATATTAGTTTAGTACCCTTTCATTTTACAGTGTACTGTATTTTTAGAAATTAAAATATTATGCATTATATGTATAATGATTTTTTTTTTATTGTGTTAAAGTGAATTTAAAATGTGTTTAATAAGTGTGAGATATGTATATTATGGTTTAAACTATAAACACAGGTATTACTGAATCCTATAGGGATGGTTTCCCATATTTGTGGATTTTTGCTATTTGGAATGTAACCCTCATGAATAGTGGGGGAACACTGTATATATATATATATATATATATATATATATATATATATATATATATATATATATATATCAATAATAGTAGTAGTAATAATAATAATTATAATTTTAATGATTATGATAATTTTTTTTTTTTTTTTTGCATGTGTCGAATAATTACTTTGTCGTGATTCATAAAATTGAATTTTGTTGTCTTGGTAGGCACTCAAGATTGATGCTGCAATGGGCAAGTATTTGGAGGAAATGCCTCAAGCCCTTCCTCAGGATGTGACCATTCCTGACATGCCTCAGTTCATTAATGTGAGTCTTCTTGTTTTTGAAAATGTTTTCATATTTAACAAGTTTCATATCCTTCTCAAATGTCCTTTGGCAAAACAAATGGAGGAGACAATAGACACCTACCAAAACAATAATTACCTACTCCCAGTGAGGTGTCAAGCACTGGACTGGTTTCGTACTGGATCAGGTGGTGCTGTGAATTTTCCAGTGACCAAGCTGTGGCCTCACTGAATGTTTCCCTATGAATCTCACAACACAAGAAGGCAGTCACAGCCTGCCCTCTGAAGATAACTCTCTTCACACAACTCTACATGCACCAGATATACACACCCTTCACTCAGATTTCAAAATTTATTATGGTGACTCCTACACCAGTCTCTGAGTCCCCATGTGGGAAGGGGGCCACAAATGTCCCTAGGTCAAACTGCTCTTCTTCTAGTATTAACCTTAAGTGTCTTGACACCCCTGTCAACTTTTCTTCATTAACTTATGCAACATTTGCAGCCTTAGATCTAATTTTCACTCTGTGGAGCACCACCTCTCTGTTAAATCTTGTCTTCTTTTCCTCACTGAAATGCAGGTGTATGGGGCAACTGACAGTAACCCCTTTTCTGTTCCCTCCTACTTTCTCCATCCTCATTTTCAATCCAAAGCTGGATGTTGCACCTTTGTGTGCAGTGACCTAACCTGCTCTCATGCCTATGCTCTTGAATTTTCAGAATTTTCTATCATCTGGTTACAACTGCAGAGTCACTTTCAAACTAAATTTATCTGTGCTGTATACCTCTCATGTAACTCCCCTGACTATAAAAAATTCTTTGACTATTTAACTTCCAAAATGGAGCACATCCTGATTGTCTTCCCTTTTGTGGAGATTTCCATTCTTGGAAATTTCTGTGTTTGCCACCAATTTTGGCTTTTGCCTCCCTTGTGAACTAGCCTTTAACTTTGCTCTCCTCCATGACCTAGAGCAATTAGGGTAACACCCTACTCATATATTCCTGATTGTCTTGGAGATATGCCCAAAATTCTTGACCATTTTGTAACCTCTAATCCATCTGCTTATGCTGTCACTTTGTCTTTGTTGGGCTCTTCTGATCACAACCTCAGATCTGCATCTTGTCCTATCTCTCCAGTTCCTCCTCAGGATTCTCCAAAGCGGAGGTGCCTCTGGCATTTTGGTAACTTGAGGAAGTATCATTCTGATTTTCCTTGGAATGACTACTGCTTCCATGTCAGAGACCCATCTTTGTGTGCTGAACTCATAACAGAGGTGATAGTGTCTCATATGAAGGTGTACATTCTTCACTCTTTCTCTTGCCTTAAACCTTCCAAGCCTTGGTTTAACACAGCCTCTTCTTGTGCTGTACATGATAGAGGGGTGACCCACTATTTGAGTCTTCCATCACCTGAATCTTATACACATTATATGATAGCTGATGATAATGTGCAGTTGAATATATAATAGACATCTTTGCTCTAGGTCTGTAAATGCCCTGCTTGTGGCTCTGATATGGTGCTGAGGGAGCGACAAACAGGTGGTTTCTTCATATCTTGCCAAGGCTTCCCTCACTGTCGAGTGGCTGTCTGGTTCCCCAGTGATGTCAAAGGTGTGACAGTGTTGCAGGATACATGTACACAGGTGTGTTGTATAAATCTTTCCTGCAAAAAAAAAAAAAAAAAAAAAAAATCCTCATGTTCAAGTAATTGCCTTGGTCAGTATGACTTCAGATATAAGAGAGGCCCTCACTTCTCACAGTTCTTATAAATTGGTTGCTTATTTTACTTATACATTTTTTTGGCAGCTCAACAGTTTGTTTCTTTTCTGCTGATTGTATTTTTCAAAATTTATTTATTTATTTTTTAATAGTGTTGTGGATCACCAAAAAAACTTGAGTTCAAGCTACGTCCCAATACCTATGTTTGGTCTTTACGCAATCCTTGCATTACCTGCATTGGAGGATGTGATGAGGAACTGTATGACCTACTTCAGTTCAAGTCTTTGAAAAATTGCCTTCCGCCCAACACAGGTAAGGCTACACACTAGAAGGAGTATGTTTTTACAATGGATAACAAATAGCAACTGATCTCTTGGTCCAATCTTGGCTGTTTGACCACACTGCTTACAATCTCTCATTATAAGGAACAGTTTATATATATATATATATATATATATATATATATATATATATATATATATATATATATATATATATATATATATATATATATATATATATATATATATATATATTATGTATCAGATAAACAAGTCTTTTAAAATATTTGAATCATAAACTATTATATAAATCAAAGGATATCTCATCTATAGAATGCATTTTTATTTTATTTTCACTTACTTTCAGGTGGTCAAGTTAGGTCAGGAGCTGTAGGTGAGCCAAGGCTTGATAACACAAGAGGCCGACCAGTGCATAGCAGGGGTAGATCAGGACATGGCACTGGAGAAGGCAGACAGTGGCCTGATAATGGTGGAGGTAGGCCAGGGCCAGGCAGTGGTGGAGGTAGGCCAGGGCCAGGCGGTGGTGGAGGCAGGCCAGGGCCTGGTAGTGGTGGAGGCAGGCCTGGGCCAAGTAGTGGTAGAGGTAGGCCAGGACCTGGCAGAGGTAGAAGCAGAACATCAGGGTGTGCAGATATCAATAATTACTTCACTAATCTTCCACCATCCACCAATAGCCAACAGAGGACAAATTCAGATTCTTTGAGAGGTAGCTGGCCTAATAGCACCTCCAGCCAGAGTCAGGCTTCAGGAACCAGCAGGGGTACTAGCTCTTTTAATTCTACTCAGAGAAGCTCAGGTTATGGTTCCTCATGGAGCACATCAGGCAGTAGCAGACACATGGACCAGGAGAACAAGATCGTATGTTCATGCAATAAAGAAGCAATACTCTTAACAGCAAGGAATGGTCCTAACACAGGTGAGGCACCTGTACACTGTTCATCACCTCTTATGGTTTTAAAGTATTTTGCTTGACTCTTAAGAGTTTAACTGAGGTGTTTGTTTACATGAACTGTATAACAGTGTATTTATATTAAAGATTTCAATTATTTGTAAATGTTCCCATTGAAAACTATGTCAAATACTTTAGGTAGTTACATGTTAAATCAAGATGGAGCACTCATACTCTACACAGTATCAAGTTATATACCTCTTTTTCACACTACAGGGAGACCCTTCTATCGTTGTGCTGACTTCCAGAATAGCTGTAACCTTTTCCTGTGGGCAGATGATGACAACAGTATGAGAAGAGAGAGAGACAAAGACACAGGAAGAGGAAGGAATCAGACAGTCCAATCATCATCAAGAGCTACAAGTAAGAATGAATTTTGCATGAATCTTTCAGCTATCGTACCGTTATGGTCTTATTCTGCTTTTCCACACTGTAGGCATATATATATATATATATATATATATATATATATATATATATATATATATATATATATATATATATATATATATATATATATATATATATATATATATATATATATATATATATATATATATATATATATATATATATATATATATATATATATATATATATATATATATATATATATATATATATATATATATATATATATATATATATATATATATATATATATATATATATATATATATATATATATATATATATATATATATATATATATATATATATATATATATATATATATAATATATATATATATATATATATATATATATATATATATATATATATATATATATATATATATATATATATATATATATATATATATATATATATATATATATATATATATATATATATATATATATAAGAAGGGATAAAAAGTTGATGTAAATTTTATAGAGGCAGTGCAAGACTTGGGAGTGCACAACAGTCAGGATAGCAAAACTTTAGGAATCACCATAAAACTTTAAAAATATGGAACTTAAATAATATATAACTTGAACACATGGTGAGACAGGTTGGTAACTTGTTGATGCAATTCTTGTAGTAAAATTCATTACACTCTTATAAGCAATTGAAGAGGTGCAATGAGTAGCGTAATGGAAAAGTCAGATGGACCTTCTGCAAAGAGAAAAACTTGTTGCTGGGAGTTGGAGGCTGATGACTATTTGTGTAACTGTGAGAGAGAGAGAGAGAGAGAGAGAGAGAGAGAGAGAGAGAGAGAGAGAGAGAGAGAGAGAGAGAGAGAGAGATTAATATTTATATGAATTTTTGCCTTTGGATGGAACAATGAAAAATCAAATACATAATATAGATGAAATTAAACATTTATTCATTCTTCTGTTCTGTTTCTGTTTTCAGGGCCCATGCAGAGTAATGGAGATGAAGAGGTATTATGTCAGTGTGGAAACCCTGCCAAGCGGTAAGTCACTAGTGTTGATATTCACTCTTTTGCAGTTATTAACTGTAAAGTAAAAGGTCTGAAACATGCTCACATTATAGAGTTTAATTTTTTTTTTTTTAAGCATATTGATAATTTTTACACAACACACATGTATATTAATTGAGCTGTATTTGCATTTCACATCACAGGTTAACAGTGGTAAAGGACACACCTAACAAGGGCCGGCAGTTCTATATTTGCAGTAAGGATAGGGGCCAGGAATGCCGATTTTTTCAGTGGGCAGATGAGCCATCCTCTGATAGTGACAGGAGACAAGGAGGCACTGCAGAAGGAAACTGGAATGGTGGTAAATATTACTTTTTGAATAAAAGAATTTTTCTTAATTTGTATTTTTTTATTTTTATTTTCAGATGATCCCAAATTTTCCAGTAAAAAAATTGAGTTTTGGACTATCCTTGCCATGGATGTGTGCTCTTTACAGTGCACTTATTCAAGTACTCTCCTGGAGGCTGTAGGATATTTAGACAGGACTGGCTTTCGTGGCTGTTAAAGGTTGATTTTCTAAGTCTGGTATTCTGACAATAACCTAACTTACATTGTATCCATTAAAGATAATTTTTAAACTAACAGGAGATCTTTATCTCTAGTAACTCCCACCAAAAATTTTTGAGATACTGCTGCTTCACTGATATTCCTTTCTACAGTCCCCTCCCATCCCACTACAGTAATATTGGTTCGTTTTCTCAGAATTTTAGTTGATGGCGCTTTTCAGGAAGGATGAGTAGCAGTGGTTGGAGCGAGGAGAAGCGGGGAGTCAAGAGAGGCCATACCCAAAGTCAGCAGTCATCAACCAAGCGGAAGTGTGGACTGTGTGGAGGTTTTGGGCATGACAGGAGAAATTGCCCCCAAAAAGAATCATAACCTTTTTCTATAGTTTTGCCCTTCTATACATTTATACTTACATCACTGTAAACCTACAATTGGAGTCTAGTCAGGATCTGTGCATATTGGCTGAATTATCAGTGAGGCTGATTTTCAGTACATGTTTGTCTTGTATTTCCATTATGGTCTTGTACATGAGATCAAGCAGTTATACATATTGAATCCAAATTCCTAATGGTGTCTAAAGATAGTAGATAAAAAAATATGCAAACACATACTGGTAAATGTATAGAATTACAATACAAAACTGAAACTTAGGTGCTTGCCTTGGTTTTATTTGGAATGTGTTCATAACAACACGCATGGATTTGATCTTGTCATTTCATTCATAATGATTATATTCATCAGTTTGTTTTGGGTGATTTCTTGTATTTCATTGGCCTGTGGTATCATGAAATTGTTCCAGAAAGTCAGTCAATTGTTCTAGAAAACCATAATTGGCACCAATTGCTAATTTTGATGTCGGGAATTCAGATGTACTTCATTGTTTAAGATTTTATTTATTTTTCTAGCCATTGGTAATTTTGATATTGGTTTAACTCTGAACTAATGTTTTGGGATTTGTGAAAAAAATATATTTAAATTTTTTAGCACAATATTAAGATGGTAGACTTCTGTGAATTTTGTCACCAAGTATTATGGTGTACTTGTTCCATTGGCAGCTACTCAAAACTTGTATATATTCTATTAAGAGTGCTCAGTCTGCCTATCTGTCAGTGTCATTTTCTTACATCAATGAGGTCAAATTTTCAATATGAAATGATTGATAATCTGTGCTGGAAAAAGAAAAAAGATAATTAAAAAAATTTGACTCAAAATTTATCAGCAAAATATCATAATACTTCAAGAGGCAGAGTGACTGGGTTGAAGATTTTGGCCCAGGCTCTTTTTTGCTTTCTTGCTGTATGTTTTCTGTGAGCCATATCAGAACCTTGTCTGTTATTTTGTGCTGCACACAGGTGCCTAGTGTACATATGTAATTTATCTTTGCAGAATTTATAACTTTTATAAGTACAACCTTAGTTTTATGAAGTTAGCATACCAATTTTAATTTACTAAGGTTATATAAAAGATTTTGTAACTTTGCCATCATATGGAGAAGGATACTGATTAGGATTTTATGCTTCTTATTTTAGTAGATTTATATCACAAATAAGAAAAATATTCCCCCTGTGCCAAGGTAATAACTTGGCTGCACACTTTATGGTCAGGTTGGAAGAATACTGTTACCATATTTCATGTACATTGTAGAAGGGAAGGAAACAAGACCTTATGTCTTGTCTTTGTTTTGTCTTTTTTTTTAGGGATATCTCAGTGTGATATAAGCATTCAGAAAGTGTCTGCCCTAATGCCAAGGTACAAAGAAGCTGCCTACCATTTGAGTTTAATGTGTGCCTCTAGTAACCACATGTTAAGGTCCTTCCATTTCTGGAGATGCTTTTTTTTTTTTTCTGGAATTTGTTTTAGAATGGCTACCAGATACATCATTGCATTCATAATGTCTTCCTGACTCAAACTGGGGTCCTTTCAGCAACATCTCCAAAAATATAGCCAAAAATCACAATGAACAGTATCTGGAGAATAGGAAGCCTCAAAAACTTTGGAACTTGCTCTTTGGCCAAGAAATTCTTGATCAGATGCAAAGAGTGCAGGCTGGCATAAGAAACGAGGTATGAGAACTGGGCAACTGGTGGCTGCCTTATGCCAATGCTCTGGCCCATTCATCAC
>NC_087152.1:10985000-10990000 GCF_035594125.1 Scylla paramamosain
AGTATGTCGCTGGGGCCCAGGGGTGGGAGGGACTAGACTAGGGTAGGTGTGTGGCGAGGCAGTGCGTGGTAAGTGTGATTGGTGTGGAAACAAATGATGATGGTGATGATGATGATGATGATGATGATGATGATGATGATGATGAAGATTGCTTTTGATAAAGTTATGGCAAACCATATTCACCTGTCATAATAATAATAATAATAATAATAATAATAATAATAATAATAATAATAATAATGATAATAATAATAATAATAATAATAATAATAATAATAATAATAATAATAATAATAATAATAATAAGACTACTACTACTACTACTACTACTACTACTACTACTACTACTACTACTACTAATAATAATAATAATAATAATAATAATAATAATAATCATAATAATAATAATAACTTTACTAATGAAAACCGCACGACATGACCACTGTAGTTACAACACGAAAATATTACTAGGTTGATACGAAATCCTGTGACAAGTGAATGTTTCTTTTATGGTGATGTAAGTTCATGTCAGGAAAATAATACATAGATGAAACACTTTATCCTCCTCCAGGCCACTCCAGGGACGATGAAATGCCCACGCCCGCCTCCACACCCACAGTCAGCAAGGAACAGCATCAGTATCCAGCCCGTCCGCCGCCCACGTCCACCACCTCCACCACCACTCCCAGCACCACCACCCAAACCACCACCACCACCACCACCACCAGCCCTACTACCACCACTTCCACCACAACCACCACCACCCAAACGCCTGCCCCACCCGCCCTGCCCCTTCCTCAACTCCCTTCAGTAAGTGTTCATATTTGGTTTGTCATGACGAGAGGTTGTTGCTCATCTTTACACTATAGTACTTAGGTTAAGAAGGGATCCGATATAGATCTTTTGATAGAGGTCTTTAATTGGTATAGGGGATATAACAAGGGTGGCGTAAGCAAATTTCTCAGGGTCAGTAATCAGGATAGGACAAAATATAATGGGTTCAAGCATGGTAAAGTTAGATTTAACGAGATAAGAAGGAATTGGCCGTCAGATTGATTGGTAGATGAATCGAATATAGTGTAATTAGGTTGTAAGTGCCGAGTCATTAAGGAGTTTTGAAAAGATTAGACAAATATGTAGATGAAGATGATAAGTGGAAATAGACGTTTCATGCAGGAACTGCCACGTATAGGCGTGGCGGCTTCTTGTAGCTTCTCTTACTTATTCTTCCCTCTATCTTCCTTGTTATATCCAACGCAGCAGCACTCCCATTTTCTACTTTTGTACTTCGTTATTCACATTTCCCCTCACACTCTCAGACTTACGAGATGACGGTGGAGGTGTTGGACATCCACAACCACGAGACCTTCACAGTGACCGAGCGAGAGAACGAAGGCTGGGCATCTCACAAACTCACCTCTTCCACCCTCAATGTCTCGTGTATCTTCATGCCCCTAAAGGCGGAAGGATACCTGCTCGAAGGTTAGCTGGGATTAGAGGAAAGACAAAAGATGTGGATGGGAAAATGGGATAGAGGGGAAGGGAGTGCAGAAATGGTGGATGAGTGAATGAAGGAATCCACGTGTGTTAAAAACTATTATTATTGTATTCTAATTTTAAGTCACAAGAGTTAAAGAATTTATAAAGATTTGGGTGGGGAACGGAGATAGAAAAGTAGGGGGCGTTGAGATAGCGAATGGGCGAATGAAGGAATGCAGGTGTATTAAAACTGTTACTACACTCATCTGTTCTTAAAAAAAGGTATACTATTTAAAGAATTTATAATGAAAAACTGTGTCCTAGTCTGCATCACATAATTCCTTATTTGTCTTCCATCTAACCTTCAGGTGTGAAGTGTGGCCGCTCCTCCCGGATGCCTAACAGATGCTTCTGCACCGATCGGTTCTGCCGCCCCTACATCTCCCTGAGCATACTGCTGGAGTACCTGCAGACACACATACCGACCCACACCGAGGTGAGTCCGCTTCTACCTCCACCCCTGCGCCGCACCGTCACGTACTCCAGCACCTTTGTGTTTGTCAAGTCACTTGACAGTAATTTGTTGCAGGATATGAGTCACCGTGTGTGTATGTGCGTGCGTGTGTGTGTGTGTGTGTGTTTATCTATTTGTATCTTTTATAGGACAGAATCAAGCTTGTAGTGTTTCTTTTTATGCCAAATTGTCATATTCCGTCTTTATCCGTGTTGACTTTGTACAAATCACATCCTCTGATAGTGTGTGTGTATATGTGTGTGTGTGTGTGTGTGTGTAAGCATCGCTATGTACACGTGAACAAACTGAATCAACATATCTTTCTTATGGAAGCCTCCTGTTCCATGATTTTTTTTTATTTATTTATTTTACTTTTTTTTTTTTTTAACATCACTGCTAATACCTACTTTGGTTCCTCCTTCCTCTCTTCCTGTGATACCATAAAAGAATAGCTACGGTACTTACTAACAAAACAATAGCCTATTCCTTAACATACACATCACCACCTGTAGCTTTCCTGTTGTGTTTTTATCCCTAGCATGAGATGAAGGGCGTGGGCGGGATGAAGGTGGAGGTGTGGCGAGCAAGCAAGACGGACATGACAATAGAGGCTGTGTACACCCGCACCAGGAGGGATCTCACGCCCCTCTCCTTCACCGTCAAGGGACCAGGTGAGGGTAGTACCGGTGGGGAATCATATACCTTAAATTACATTTAGGTCCATATTTTTAAACATTTCGATGTCTTATCTCGAATATTGTTTTTTAACTTAACAGGTGCAGTGAAAGTTACTGGAGTTTTCAAGGGTGTTTTCATTATTCTAATTGTAGTTTAGTGAGGATTGAGCAGCATTAGTGATAAAGGAAGCTGTTGGATGTTTTCAAGTGTTTTCATTATTCTAGTTGTAGTTTAGGCAGGAATCATCATCATTAATAAGGAAAAAAACATCGTGACGACGACGATGACGAGGATGATGATAAAAGAAGCTATTGGATATTTTCAAATGTTTTCATTATTCTAGTAGTAGTTTAGCGAGGAGTCAACACCATTAATGGGGAAAAGCACTGTGACAACCCAACGTATCATATTTGTGACCCTTGTAAACAGTCCTAATGCGAAACCAAGATGTCTGAACATACAAACCTAACTATCGTGGCAGGTAGTGTGTTCATGATACCCAACGGTCCCATCTGGCTGCAGTACCAAGTGAGATCCTGGGCACTCACCACCGTGCCCACCCAGGAGCTGGTGTCCACGCCCCCTGGAGTCGTGTGTCCTGTCCACGAGAGGAAATTCCTACCTAAGCTGTCCAACCAGTTCTCGCTCACTATGGAAACTGTGATCCAGGTAAGATTGCGTTCGTCGACCCTTTGACCATCACTGTTCCTTGTGTGTGTGTGTGTGTGTGTGTGTGTGTGTTTTCCTGTTGTCCATATTAATTTTGCTTCATTATATTTAGATGTTGTTGCAATTACTAACAGACTAATGTAATAAAATGAATAATTGTTTATCTATCTATCTGCTTGTCTATATATCTATTTACTACCTATCTGTCTATCTATCTGTGTCTATCTAACAATTTATGTACTATCTACATCTACAGGAATGTTTACCCACTTACCTATCCACTTAACTATACACACCCACAGAACCTGGGCACCATTGCATACGAGTCGCAGCATTACGAAGCGGAGGAGAAGCTGGTGTCGTTCACGTACCGGCCACACCTGCACGCTGACGGGATGTTCCTGCTTAACATCCCCGGCCTCACGGACCTCACTATCGAGACCTACCGCGTCATCCACGACTTCAAGACCGGTGAGTGTCCGATCAGCGCTGCATAGTTGGCTAATTGTTCTGCCAGCCACATGTATCGCCTTGAGGCTTGAGCGTCCCTACTGCTTACTGAGTCTCAGCTGTGACTTGGGAGATCTGCAGTGCAACGTCATAGGGTTTAGTGTGTGTGTGTGTGTGTGTGTGTGTGTGTGTGTGTGTTTTGTCTACGTGTATGAGTCTTGGCCTGTACGTGTGTGTGTGTGTGTGTGTGTGTGTGTGTGTGTGTGTGTGTGTGTGTGTGTGTGTGTTGCTGTCGTCAACGTGTGTGTGTGTGTTTTCTTTCTTTCTTTCTTTTTTTTCTTTTTTTTACGTCTCCACCATTCTTTATCAATATAATAATCAGGCTTCACCAAATGTGACGGCAGCTGCCCCGCCTTTCCGCAGACTGCTATGACATAAAACCAGTGTGTGTGTGTGTGTGTGTGTGTGCTCCCCACATGAGTGCTGTGTGGGGTGCGGCTAAGGCCGTCTGTTGCAGCCCCAGGGCCCGCAGATCGCCGCCGCGTTACCACGCACCACGGCAAGGCTGATGCGTTGTCGTGTGTGTGTGTGTGTGTGTGTGTGTGTGTTTTGTCTACGTGTATGAGTCTTGTCCTGTACGTGTGTGTGTGTGTGTGTGTGTGTGTGTGTGTGTGTGTGTTGCTGTCGTCAACGTGTGTGTGTGTGTGTGTGTGTGTGTGTGTGTGTGTTTTGTCTACGTGTATGAATCTTGTCCTGTACGTGTGTGTTGCTATCGTCAACGTGTGTGTGTGTGTGTGTGTGTGTGTGTGTGTTGCTGTTGTTTGTTTGCTCTTGTTTACGCATAAACAATATATTTTAGTTTTATCAGGACAAATTATGCGTTTGCACTCGTTCAGTTTGTGATTTTATTTATTTTGTATTTATTTATTTATTTTTTGCATTTAATATTTTGAAATTCCTTTTTTGTCAGTAAACGATTTGTTATTCTCTCTCTCTCTCTCTCTCTCTCTCTCTCTCTCTCTCTCTCTCTCTCTCTCTCTCTCTCTCTCTCTCTCTCTCTGTGCGTGACTCATCAGTATTCCCTCTCCTCTCCCTCCTCAGGTATCCAGTACATGATCAACGAGAAGACCACCAACTGCAGTATCCAGGGCATCCCCGTGTCTGCCCTGGACGCTGCCTCGGCGGAGAACCAGCACATCAGACTCCGCCA
>NC_087152.1:10992500-11045000 GCF_035594125.1 Scylla paramamosain
GTGTGCGTGTGTGTGTGTGTGTGTGTGTGTGTGTGTGTGTGTGTGAGAGAGAGAGAGAGAGAGAGAGAGAGGTATACTGGTAAGACGAGGTATCTTTGAGTGGCGTATGTTAACTCTAAGACACAGAAAAGTGCTATAAATATAGTTCTCCATTATATATTCCTGCTCCGCCCTTCACCCACCACCTCCCGGCCACAGCTGAGCAGCCGCCAGAGCACCGGGGAAGTGGACGTGTGGTTCGTGCTGCTGGAGAAGCCAGACGTCACGGGACCTATCATCACCCCACGACCGCAGCTCCTCATGGCGGATGCGTACAAGCTTCTCCATGACATCACGCAGAACCACAACGTCTCCGTCAAGCTGGATCTCTCGTCGAAGAAAAAGCTGGTAAGTGGACGGCCATGTTACTGAGCCGGTAGTATGTATTTTTTATTTATTTATTTTTTTTGTGAAAGAGGGCCACTGGTCAATGGCAAAAAAAAAAAAAAAGAATAAAAAGGCCCACTTAATGCCAGTTCCCATAGAAATGTTAGATAGAAAAAAAAAAAAAAAGAACAGAGGATCAGTCTTGAAACCTCCTTGAAAGAGTTCATGTCATAGGAAACTTACTTTGAAAATGCCTATCTTCATGTGAGATTTAAATAAAAATTACTCGTTAATTGATCCCATAGCAACCTGTTCACGTTTCCACTCACGCGTTGTAATTAATGCCATAAAACCTCTTCACCACCATCACCACCACCACTGCTGCAGTTCGTGACCATCAAGAGCGGCTCCCTCACCACCACCACGGAGGCGCTGCACCCACACATGAGGCACAGGTCCATTCGCTACCTGAAGGCAGGGTACACGGCAGGCAGCATGGCGGGCCTTGGTTTCTCCATGGCCATCTTGGGTACGTGTGTGGGGATCTTTGTGGGTTTCCTGTTGTGGAGGCGCCAGACCACCAAGCCCTGCCATCTGGTGGACTGACGCCGGAGCTATATTGACCTGGCAGGCCCCAGCATCCTCACATGAAACACGGCGGGTGTGTGGCTCCAGCGTCAATAGGCATCGACAATACTCAGTTACAATGCAAGGGATTTCTGTCCACAATGATCAGCACAAACAATGCAGCTCACTTCTAGAAACATGGAATGGTGGTATAAATTCAACTGGGTCAAAAAAATGCTCACTCATTGTATTGTGATAAAAGTATCCATGGCATGTATAACCAAACTTGGCGAGCAGCGATGTGTGTTGTGGCTGGCGTGTGATCTGAGCCACACCTTGGGCGCATCAAACACACACCTAATTAGTTAATCTAATATGTACCAGAAACCGTCACGTTCGTTGGGTCAGCGAGGTAATCATACACACACACGCCCTCAGACTTGTCTACTTCCACTAAAACTGTGGACAGGAACTCTAATCACAAGTTTACGTACGTTGCACAAAGTGTATAAACTTAATGTTTACATATGGGTGAACTAGCGTGGCTCTCCTGACTAGGTGTGAAATACTGGCACGAAAGTGTGAGTATTTCATCCATGAGAATTTTTTCTAATAATGTCACAATCATTAATCGTTTTCCGTCATCGTATAATGTTTTTTTTTATTATTTCTTGAAATTTGTCCGCCCTAAGGTTGCCTGTGAAATTATATTGAGTGGAATATCTGCTCAGAACTCAACTACAATACAAACTGAAACTGTATTCATCCATTGAGGAGAATCATCAGTTTAAACCTTCACGCATTAATCTTTATTGAGTGTGACCGCCATGCATCTCCACATGTTCACTATGCATTCAACACTGAAAAGTATACCTTGTTCATCTGATATTCAGAACTACACATACGTATACATTTAAACACCTATATTCTTCTTTCGTGAGAAGACTCAAACAATATTTCAATCATTGTTAGTTTCCACCTGTCATGCAATAATTACGATCACAGGTACAAACAGCGCAGTATTAGCCAGGTGATGTGATGGATCAGCTTTACTAGTATTCATAAGGCTCACTCATGTGCGTACTAACAAAGCTGTAATGTAATGCGCAATGCGTCTAATCTGCATTACATTATTATTTCCTTCTATTCAGTATCATTAGACCATTAATCTACATATTTATCTATCAGTCTGCATCTATATACTATCTACCTATCTATCTATCTAGCCATATATCTATCTATATTCTATATATATCTAGGTACGTATGTGTTTATCTATCTCTATATAACTCATCAATGCTGGGAACTTGAACAGCGTGACAAGAACAATAAAAAAAGTCTTCAGGTCCTTCCTCACAGGTGTTTGTACATTTCTTGCGAAGGTCAGTACTCTGAATTTGAGCAGATTTTTCAGCTTTACTTCTCTAAGATATTAATCTCTCTCTCTCTCTCTCTCTCTCTCTCTCTCTCTCATACTAGGTAGTTTCGTCTTAACATATTTTTACATTATATCCAAATAGTAGTTCTGCCTTTTTTTTAACTGTTCACTATCTTCACATCCTGTATATATTTAATATATTTTTTTTCAATTTATTCCATACTCTTGCTTTTATAGTATACGGAGATGGAATTCTTATTTCACTTTAGTACATTCTCGTTCCCGCAGTCGCTCTATTAGCCTCTTGACCTCACACTATCCACCCCCAGAATGGTAGGCCTTAGTAATGCTCACCCGTAGCAGCATGAGAGGTTCTTGGTAGACATACCAGAGAACAACAGCGACTGTAAAATAGTCCCTCAGTAGTTTTAGATAATAAACTCTTACTCTTCAACTTACTTCTCCTCCTGCTCCTCCTTGACGCTACCATTCCCTCCTAGGCTTTGTAGAGTATAGGTATCAGGCAGATAATAACTTTGTTGTGTATAACCTCGAGTCTTGTGCTCAATAGTGTAGAAACGTTGATGAATTTGAATTAGGAATGCGGATTTCGGTGATAAATTTTCCAAATTTAATAAGTGCATACACATGAAAAGTCAATTGGGAGGACGATTAAGTAAGAAAATCGTATGAATTCATTGATATCTTGAGCAACTACTCAAACTGCATTCCGCATGTAGCTAAACAGTACTAAAGCCATGCATGTTGCAGGTCATATGAAGAATCAAATAACAGACTGATTACTGTACAAACCATTGTGAAGTTGTTAATGCCTAGATTAATTTTGATAACGGTTCAACGCATTATTATGAAATTAGTTAGAGAGGATGAAGTATGAAGTTCCTGGGAATGAAGTATGTACATGACCAGTGTAGTTGTTAAGCAGGGCAGGTCCGGAATGCTCCACTCACCATCGCAACTCTTGTCCCTAACCTCGGATCTGCCTTGCCTTTAAACTGTTAAAATACTCAACACTTTGGCAAACTGTTGTGCCATCGTCTATACCAGCTCGTAGTTCCGGCTGTGCTCACCCTCCTTGCGAGGGCTGGAGGTGCAGACGCCTCAGCCTGAAGTGGGGCGAAGCGTGGCCTGGTAAGTGTGCCCACCTGCGAGCGCACGTCGTCCAATAGTCGTCCACTAGTCGTAAGGAACTTCAGCGTGATACCATAACTTTGTGGCTGAGGCTGGTGCTTCTTGGCACAGGTGGACGTAGCTAACAATCTTTGACCTAGTAACTACAGGTATGTACTCTGTACTGAGGACTTGTGAAGGTAGATATACCTTTAAAGTATTGTTACTTCTAGTTGCATGGAGTTTCCATGCTTCTATCCCTCTAGGGGGAACACTCGTGCCAAAAATGTACCAAGCATCGCCGTGTACATAAATGCCTCAAACTGATGCAGAGAGTCTTGTAGGTTACCTTGTCCTGCGTCAAGCGTGCACAGTACAGACCAACAACAGTAACCTTTCAGTACTGTGCAATGTTGTTTGATTAAGCGAATATACTGTGCGTCGCCACAAAGTGAATGATGTCCTGTATATTACTTTAGATGTAATGGGTTACAAATGTATATTTTGTTGACTATACCACGAGCATATTGTATTTGCAATTTTTTTTTCGTTTATCATTCGATTTTCTAAGGCTGTAAAATTTGTTACCACAAAACATTACCTACCCATTGTTGCAGGTGTTACTATGCAGGCGTGTCGATGTGGAGTGTATTGTGAAGTGTGCATTGCTTGTCGTGCACTGACAGCGGTGTTAGTAAACACCATGTCACGGATAAGTTGTACCACCGGCAAGGTGAACAGGGTCTGGTATACTAGTAGGTCTGGCCTGAAGAATAGGCTGTCATCAAATAAAGGTGAAATACGTACTTAGGATTAGAATGCAACTTTAACTCAGAAAAGCTGTCATCAAATGCAATGCATGTGTCAACGGCTGATAGGTTTGACGCAATTCCCGCCGCTGCTGTGTTTTGTTCGTAACACAATAGTCACTTATCTGTGCTAGACGAACCAAAGATGAATTATATTAGTGTGAGATATTAAGTTATCCCGAGACAAAACTGTCCATGTATAAATATTAACCGCTTACATGTACGTACTTTATAAATTGTTATGTAATAATTTTCAAAACAATGCATGTAATTTAATCTGTAGTTTCTGTATCACACTGGCATGGAGGCAATATAATTATAAATAATAAACACATGGAATTAAGTATTTTACAAAACCACTTTATTCATCACAACAGGGAAAGAAGCTCATTGGCTACTGGCAACACAACACAGCCACCAGCACGCACTTCAACAATAGCGTATCAGGTCAACAGAATCCCTCGCGAGCCTCAAGGTGTTACTCTCTCAGCTTACACCATTGCAATCTACTTCTGATACACCGTTTCCATTAAAAAGTACCCTAAAAAAAAAAAAAACTGCCAATAGCACAAGAGCTACGTAACTTAAATAAGACAAGGGATGACTGCTGCCCGGCTAGGGCTGCCTAGCGAGAGGCTGACTCGAAGGGAAGTGGGGGCGGTGTATTCAGATTGGCAGTACATGTACGTAACTCCGCTAAACTTAACTGGAACATAACAACCTCCATGAATTCCTGTAAGTCATGATGAGGTGGTGAGGTGCGGGACACCGTCAGCCTCCTACCAGCAGAGCTTAGTCACAAAGACGGCAGCTGTGGTCCCATACTCATCCCAAAGGCGGTCCACGTCCAGGTCCAGAATTCTACGCTTTGGTTCGATTGACAATTATCTGAAAGAAAAAAAAAAAATCAGGTGAAGAAACTACCAAAAGCACACCTCACGTCTCGGTTGTTAAACTAGACATTGTAATTAAAGAATTAAAAAAAAAAAAAATCCATATCACACGAATGCCACTCACTACTTGCCATTCAGTTACCGATTTAAGCTCCATAAATTTTTGTGTTAAGGAAAAAAAAAAAAAAAAAAAAGCCTGTCTGAACAATTCCGAGTTACGATAAACTGGATCAGACCAGATACAAGCTAGTTAAAACAATGCATGTCACTAGTATGGTAAGCTCCCTCTTCGTGCACTACTATCATTATCAGTAAACCAATTCATGACTTGGGCGAGTCATTAATAGGGACGGTTAACGAACGCCCGTGTTATTTACTCAGTTCTATACAGGATTAAGGATTAATCCAATACTGTATTTCACAGAACGCCTGCATGGACCCGAGTTGTGCTAAGTCAACATTAACTACGAGTTTTCAACAGCAATGTGCACACGATGGCATAAACACGAGTCCCGCCGCTGACAGTTGGTGTCGGCTGAGTGGCTGGCGGGGGGATTGGAAAGAAATCTTGAGGCGCAGCAAACCATGATATTCTGCTCCTTTTCAGAACTGTATGGAATCTGGCCTATGGATGGGTACTATATGGGGTCTACGGTCTGGTTCTGTGATTCTGTGGGCAAGGCGATAGGGTGAAAAGGGAACAAGAAGTCATCTAGCGACACGAGGCGAACCATAGGAAACAAATTATTCTACTATACAGTATAGGTACTGGGTGTAAGAGTGTACAGGTACTGGGTATGGGGCTGGGTATAAGAGTGTACAGGTACTGGATATGGGGCTGGGTGTAAGTGTGTACAGGTACTGGATATGGGGCTGAGTGTAAGTGTGTACAGGTACTGGATATGGGGCTGGGTTTAAGAGTGTACGCTGTATGGGTACTGGGTATGGGACTAGTCCTGCTTTGTGATTCTGTCAACAGTGTACTCATTACTGTGGACTAAAAAAACTGGTCAAGCGGACGTCCCTCACGCCACACACCGGCGTCTTTCCTGCCGGGGCGCCCCGCCTCAGCTGCCTGGTAACAGCTGATGCGTGGCCATCGGGCCGGGCCGCGGAGGGGTGGAGCCAAGACGCTGCTTTATCACGGACTACTTTTAAGTTCACATAAAATTTAGAGCATTGTGCTGAATTTTTCCCATTAATTAGGATTCCGTAGTTATATACGGCAACGTTAAGACCGATTTTACTGAAATGTCTTACGTCCTGGTCTAAAAATACATTAACATATTCCTCACCACCATTTTTTTTTCTAATATTCTCGTCTTGCTAGAATAAATTGAGAACATTAGGTAAATCAAGAACATTTTGTCTAGTACTAGATGGCCTCCATGCTGGTTCCCGAGGCTATCACATATGTGTGTGTGTGTGTGTGTGTGTGTGTGTGTGTGTGTGTGTGTGTGTGTGTAGAGAGAGAGAGAGAGAGAGAGAGAGAGAGAGAGAGAGAGAGAGAGAGAGAGAGAGAGAGAGAGAGACTGTACATCAAGTGTCTAGCAAGCATGCCGTCCTTCGAACCTCAGCATGTTACCTGTCAGAAAAATAGTAGACCAGTATAAAGCTTTCTATATCCAAGGTTTTGCGCAGTAAAATCACACCACCTAATGACGTTACGAATGATAGGAGACTTTAAAGAAAGAGAAAAACCTATTGTACAGTGCAGCTTTAAGACATCCGTGCTCGTATTGGCCCTTCAGGAAGCTGCGAGGAATAATGGGGAGACGAACAGCCGTTGGCAACACACACACACACACACACACACAGAGAGGAGACTTAACACCTTGACCTAAGTAGGCCTTTGTTAGGTCTTGTGGCTATGCGTAGACCAAGACGAGTGATCATACCATTCCATTAAGGCCATTTAGCTCAACAGCCATGCATTTGATTATGCAAGTAGGGAAATAATTGAAGCTGTTTGTGGTTGCGCCACCCGGCCGAGCTGGCAACTTCCTTCTGGCCCTGACTTGGCTGGAGTCACCCTGAGCTCGGCGAGACGCACCTACCTATAACAATGTGCCACTTCTCTATCCTTTGCGTTGTCATCATTTATAAGGGCCTTACCCGATTATTGCGGTTCATTATTTGCTTTATTAACTTGATATCTTAGATGTACCAACACGCACTTGAATATGTAGTCTATATACTATTACGTAGCTACATACATACAGTGTATACAGATCGAGTTAGCTAGCGTATACTTAAACACCTCCAAGAAATGTCGGCATAATTGTCACTAAATAGAACAGTCTCCACTTGGCTGTCTCGTCTCGCACCGGAAGAGCTCAAAATGCTGCGCCAGCTAACCAAGTAACAGGCTTTCTGCCAACTACGTATTGCTTTGCGCAAAGCCGCCTCTTAACAACAGAAAACTTTATGCCTATTATTTGATACACAATAATACATTATGAAATAAGACATCCGCCTCAACACACCAGTATATCGATCACAAGACAACAATGCTTAGATAACAAGGGGAGAGGGAAATATCGGACGTGTGACGTACGAGATTACCTAGACTGATGTTCCTGCTTAAAGATTTCAGTGCCATTACTTGACATTCCGTGGAGCTCTGTTGGGGAGCCAACGCGTTCATAATAACCTAGGTTTTGTGTTCATGCTGAATGCAGTAATTACAATAGTCATTGTTCATACTTACCACCATATTACGGATAGAGCCACACTTAGTGTTTTATGCTCGTGTTCTCAGCTATCCTGTTGTTGGTGATGTTATTCTTCATGTTATTGACAATCTTCCTGGTGTGTCCGTCCGTTTCATGGTGCTTGTTCTGCTCCGCCTCCATCTTCGTCCTGTTCTTCCCACTACCCCGCGAATGCACCAGCTTCTCGTCGAAGTTGTAGTGGTCGTACTTATCGAAGTAAGCGTCCGACATGATGGAGATGTGACACACAAATATAGAACTACGTACAATGAGAGCAGGCGTAATACCTGTTTACCTTCGCTTCCAGAGGAGTGATGGCGCACGGGACATGCGCACGTGTCTTTTAAGGGCTGCCTGAGCCACACAACCTTCTTCTCATTGGTCGATATGTTGTTTAAACACTCCCAGACGCCACGCAATCCCTCTTCTGATTCGCTGCCTGACGGTTCTTTGGTAACAGGGTTATGGTTGGTGTGTATCACTGCATGACGTCAGTATCAAAAACAAACAGTGGTGGCCGTGGCCCCGTAGTGTTGTTCCCCCGCCTCCCATACTCACCTGACAAGACACTGTACGTACAGCAAAGGAACTATTCCATGTAGTATACCGAAGGTAAACTCGTATATCTTTCCTTGAACTGATATATGCGAGGTTACTCATCATGTAGGCATTTTCGTAAAAGAAATTGCACATGCTCATAAGTAACAGTAAAAAAAAAAAAAAAAAAAAGAGAAAAAAAAAAAGAAAAAAAAACTTATTATGAATTTTTGTATCTTTCAGCTACCAATCAGTTTCTCTCTTCAGATGACATTCGGGTTGAGCAGGGCACAAGTGGTGGCTCGAGGTAAGGCTGCGGCCCTGTCTGACACGTGTGGTAGTTGGCACGTGCCTTGAAAGCCTGCACTCTAAACACTTCCTCTCAATTTTAAACATTTCCCATCACCACACTACATGATTGTGCTATTTGAAGTATTTCAGTTCATAACTTCGCGTAGGTACATAAGTAAATTAAGGATAAAGAAAAGTAAAAAAAAATAATAATAATAATAAATAAATAAATAAATAAATAAATAAATAAAAACACAACACGAACAAACATGGGACAGTTTCACATCACAGGCCACTGAGGGTTGTGTGGCACTATTTATGGCAATATTTCCTTTGGTTTCCTTACCAAATATACCATCTGTTTACTACACATTGTAGTATGGATATATTTTTTTCTCTGTTCATTTCTGGTAAGTGTTTCCATGGAGTGAGGGATTTATTTTAAAACTTATCGCAGCTGTCGCCCCACTGATAAGAGAGAGAGAGAGAGAGAGAGAGAGAGAGAGAGAGAGAGAGAGAGAGAGAGAGAGAGAGAGAGAGAAGTCCTATAATAACTGGTTCAGGCAGCTACAACCTTCAGCCATGAGTCACACACACACACACACACACACACACGTAAAGTACCGCATACATCCAATCAACCAACACTTCTACCTCTATATTTGAGCTTTTGAAAAATCTCGTGGATAAACACGTGAATATTTTAGCCCGAGAAGATCTACGCCGTAACAAACTTCAGGTTTCAGTCGCAAGTGAGTGGTGATGCGATTGTTACAGAATGGCTGGCAACTAATAGAATGGTTAATCAAGACCATTCAAATAGCCTCAGTTATTATGGTAGTGACTCGTTAATGAAGAGGGAGGATAAGTTGCTAAGAGGCTGTTATGTTTTTATCTCTGTTCCACCTGTTGTTTTTGTTGTTGTTGTTGTTGTTGTTGTGTTGCGTGTTCTTTGTTTTATTTCTATCAATACCACTCATTATCTTTTCTGCCACACCTTTTCTTTTAATTTCATATCTCACTTTTTTTTATGATTTTACCATTTCCTTAATTCCATTTGGGTTAAGAACTAGACAGGAAATTACAAGATTGAGGAATTAGACACTTGATTAGATGTATCATGTGTGTTTGTCTAAGTGATGTCCTAAGATCACTTGGGCAGAAACCTACACACATAGATGTTAAAATTAAATGAGTAAGCGCTTTGTTCTCTAATGAAAATAAAAATTCTAAAGGTCACAGAGAACATGTGTTATTTTTCTTTGATTTGATCTAAATACTCTTGAAACCCCCAAAATTATAATAGAACCTTTTAAAAGTAGTCGAGATATGACAAAATATTTGAAAATGCAGTCCTGCAATGTAAGTGACGGAATATAGACAGTTACGTTGTACTTAGGACGTATAGGTCAACAACGACATTAGTCAAGAGTGCAAGTGTATGAGTGATGAGTGATTAACATTCGAGTGGCTGATACTAAGGGAGTAACGGTGCGGTGAGGGAATGTTGCTACCAGTGTCGATGCATGTTACTGTTGTTGTTATGGCGGCGTGGTGCAGCGGCGGTGGTGATAGCATGGTGGTGACAGCTATTATGACTATAGTTTGTTGTTGCTCAGGTTTCGTATTAGGGGTGGTGACTGATGAAAGGTGACACGAAGAAAAAATAACCATCATTAACACTTATTATTATTTATTTATTTATTTGTTTTTTTTTTTGTTTATACTGTTGCTGGTAGTGATGGTGGTATTGAAAGTCGGCATTATCACTTTTTTATGTTGTATTACTACACATAAATCCACATGTTAGAAGGGAATTGCTGTCATCGTAACTATAGTAGTATAAGGAGTAGTTTATATTTTAATTTGTTTATTTATTTATTATTTTTATTCTCCATAGTAGTAGTCATGGTGAGATGGGACCGTAACATCAAGAAAGTTAAAAAAAAAAAAAAAAAACAATAAGCCTACACGTGGAAATCCCTGTATTATTTTTAGGTGGATGTTGAGGTTTTCATAACGGTAGTAAATAGTGGTAACCGAGAGACGGGAACAGCTTAAAATTGAGGCATCATTTGTAATTTGAAGGCTGGCATTATAGTACATGACATACTACGTAGCGATACTGTAATCTCAGAAAAATTGTGATGGTGGTGGCTGCGCGATGATGGTGGCGGGACATGAGGAAGCTCAGGCGCTGTTGCCAAATGTTAGAGTTCTTTCCTCTCAAGATATCAACGGGAAAACTTGTCATCTTCGGGAGAAATTTACAAAATCCTCTAGTGTCAATACATCGATAAAAAAAAGATTACGTGAAATGTCGTAATAAGTAGAGCAGCATTGTTGCTCCACGTGTCCCAACTTCTTGTTTTGAGGGTGATTAGTGGACATGGTATGTAATCAGTTTATCTGAGTCTGAACTTGTCTCGTCGGCCCCGCTTCCCCCACGAGTTGCCGCCGCCTGCTGCTGACTGACTACACGGCACGTACTCAGCCATGCTCAATGATGTTTACTGCCAAAGTATGTGTGTGTGTGTGTGTGTGTGTGTGTGTGTGTGTGTAACTCGGAAGCTTCTTTATTTTATATATCCTGTAGCTGACCGATCTCTCTCTCTCTCTCTCTCTCTCTCTCTCTCTCTCTCTCTCATTATTTCACACCATGTAGCCTACGATGGATTACACCACGGTACTGCACAAGGTTAGCTAGACATAAGTTTCAGCGAGGGGGAAGGAAGAGAAGAGGGGGCGGATTCAAGATGTTTAAGCAGACTTCAATGAAACAAGGCCAGCTGTAAACACCTGATGCAACCCACCGCTGGACTTTGGATGGAGCGAGGGAGTATCGGTAGTGGGGGTGGGAATGGCACGTGTATTGCATTATATCTAGTGATGATATGAGGGTGTGGGTAAATAAACTGTTTTACCTCAGTACAGGTGATTTTGATAAAAGTGAAGTTGAATATGATAAATAGAAATTTGTGAAATGGTTATATAATGCGTACGTACTTATCTTTGTTATGATTTATTTGAATAGAAATATGACGAATTCTCTGTATGACCAAAAAAGTGCTACTACTACTGTTGGTGCTACTGCCACTGTTGGTGTTGTTACTACTACTACTACTACTACTGGTGGTGGTGGTGGTGGTGGTATTATTATTATTATTATTATTATTATTATTATTATTATTATTATTATTATCATCATCATCATCATCATCATCATCATCATCATCATCATTATCATCGTTATCATCATCATCATCATCATCATCATCATCACCATCATCAACGTTATCATCATCAGCAGCAGCAGCATGAATCTGATTTGGAGAAAAGTTGAACATCCTGACGTGGTTTGTGGATCGTGCACTCAGCTGAGACGCATTTCCGGTTGGTGTATGAAAGCGAAGGTGAAAGTCGAGAAATTGCTGTGCTGAACACCAACATTAATAATTACTAGCTGCTGACAACCATTGACAGTGTGCTCAAGCCAAATGAGAGAGAGAGAGAGAGAGAGAGAGAGAGAGAGAGAGAGAGAGAGAGAGAGAGAGAGAGAGAGAGAGAGAGAGAGAGAGAGAGAGAGAGAGGATTTTTATATAGAGGAGATTGGCGCAAGAAACTAAGAAAAACATAAATAAAATAAAAACAAAGGAAAAGCTCGCTCCGTTTCACACTCTTCCTCCCACCAATAAATAGATAAAATAGATAAATAAATAAATAAATAAATAAAAATTAAAGATCATCTCTTCGTCATTTGTAGGTAAACAGGGTGGCCCTAATTAAAGTAAGAACACAGTATTGTCTTTATATCTTAGTTTAATATTATTTCTACAGAAAGTTATACAACTTAGTCAATTATAAACGCTTCTTTATCAATTTCTTCACTCAAATTTTTGTTATATTCTCAACTTGTAAAAAAGTAAAATAGTAATAATAAATACATATACAGATAAATACATACTTATGGGTCATCCTGTATAATATGATTACGCCATCATCCTTGCCTAACTTTACAAAGTGAGTGTTGCAGTATCTTTGTTTAGAATGTGATGCAAATAACAAATTCTATAAAAAGGATGTTTAAGTACGTAAACAACTTTGTTGTGCGTTGTCACATGAAATATTGCCATGTGTGTGTGTGTGTGTGTTTTGTACGGTTGCTTTGGTATTTGCTGTGTACTGAACAAATTATATTCATCAGCGCCACTGTAAGCTCATATTGTTCTCCTTCCTGTATAATGTTATGAGCACTCGTTTGCAGAACATTTGTTTAAACTTGTCAGGAATGTTGAGAGAGAGAGAGAGAGAGAGAGAGAGAGAGAGAGAGAGAGAGAGAGAGAGAGAGAGAGAGAGAGAGAGAGAGAGAGAGAGAGAGTAAAGCAAACATCCTCCTATAAGATGCGAGGCCTACCTCTCCTCAGTGACCTTTGGAATGACAAAGAGGCATGACTGAGCCTGCAGAACCTGGAGTGACTCGTTTTGCAAGGGAAGAGAAGGAAAGGGACGTGTTCGACGCCAGCTATTATTTCATCCGAGAAGAGGAGGTGGAGGTGGAGGAGGAGGGAAGGAGGAGGAGGAGGAAGGTCAACAACAAACAACAACAACAACAATAACAAGAACAACAACAACAACTACTACTACTACTACTACTACTACTGCAAAGCCTGCGCATGTAAGCGGCGTAACACAGGAAACCGTAAGAGACGGGCACAGGTTTTAGCATCTAGACAAAAAAAAAGTAAAATAAATACATCAGAGGTCGTTGGGAAGGTTTTCGTCAGTCTCGTAATAAGATTTAACTTTATTTTCATGTTTGCTAAGGATACATGAGAGCTCTTATAATCCACACCAACCTAGCCTGACGTGTGCCACCAAGGGCTGATGTGCGTCGCGGCCTGATTCCACCTTGACACGAGTGAATCACACCTGCACACACACCTGCATACACACACACACACACACACACACACACACACACACACACACACACACACACACACACACACACACACACACGTGGACGAACGCATGCCCGTCACAAACAAAAAACAAGGGGAAAAAAATGCATCATTTAAATAATATAAATAACTCATGATAATATCTTTATCCTTCTACTACTACTACTACTACTACTACTACTACTACTACTACTACTACTACTACTACTGCCACTACTACTACTACCGTTATTACTACTACGCTGGTCTTGCCGCCGCCGCCGCCGCCGCTGCTGCTGCCGTCGTCGTCGTCGTCATTGTTGTTGTTGTTGTTGTTGTTGTTGTTGCTGTTGATGATGATGCTGTTGTTGTTGCTGTTGGTGGTGGTGGTGGTGGTGGTGCTACTACTACTACTACTACTACTACTACTACTATTATTACTACTACTACTGCTACTACTGTCTATAATAATAATAATTTCTCACCTTTTCTCACCAGACGCAAGGTAGGCAATGCCTGTCAGTGTCCGGCCTCTACGAATCTTCTCCAAAGGTCTCTATCCATGAAATCCTCATCTCTGGTTATTTCTTGTAGATTTCTACTACTGCTACTACTGTCTATAATAATAATAATAATAATAATAATAATAATAATAATAATAATAATAATAATAATATAATACCACTCATCATATATTTCTCTTCTTATCAGTCTCGCAGCCTACATGTATAAATGATAACGCACCAAACAGAAAAAATGTGTTAACTCACGTACTGCCCTGCACAGTCTCGTAGTGGCAGCTCGCCACTTTCCAGCAGACCAGCCAAGACTTGTGTATAGGTTAAGCGTCAAGGACGCCGACACTTTTTTTTTCCTTAAATGTTTTTGAGTGTTCCCCCGTTGACATAGGTGAATGTCCTCCAGTGACGTATTAAGTCTTTGTTACATGAATATTCATAACAAAAATATTGTATATAATCATCATTACTACTTGCTACTTGCCACTGCCTTTAAAGGGCTGGACACGTGTGGACCAAGGAACATACAGTAGAGGCTGTGACATCTTTGGTGTTGGAACTTGGTGATTTTTTTTTTTTTTCAACACAATGGACTTCCTCACGTCACACGCTACAAAGCATGGTGTAAACGCCTCTCTCTCTCTCTCTCTCTCTCTCTCTCCAACATGACAGACTGCCTCACCTCACACGCTACAAAGCATGGTGTAGACGGGCCTTATACGGACCATGACACCAATACTACACATACAATACACATGCAATACACAGTGAATAACGTATGAAAGAAACCGAGAACGTCAGGCTTTTAATTTCGTCTTGAATCATTTCGTTACTTTTCATGTCATCTTAAAGTTGTAAGGTTTACACATGTTTTTGATTTCTAAAAGGAGTTAAAAAGGAGCAGGGAACTGTGGTAAGCTAGAAACATTAAGCATATAAACGCTTGAGTCATGTAAGAACAAAGTTAGGAAGAAAATGCGTAAATTCTGGGAATTTCGTGATTTCTTTTCCAGGAGCTCTATAGAAGATGGAGGAACATTTTTTTTTTTATTAATCTATTATCATTTTTTCATCTATTATCAAAATTATGTAAGAAATTTTAATATGGTTACCATTCATTTTCCTTCCTAACCTTTTGGAACTAAAAAATGTGAGTTTAAAAAAAAAAGAAACCGCTACTACTACTACTACTACTACTACTACTACTACTACACACACACACACACACACACACATTATCTCGAACTAGCGCGTTCGTCCCCATGGTAGGGTAGTGGTATGGAATCAACGTGAGGAATGCAATATACAATAATAATCAAATTTCAGGGTCTTCCGTTAAATTTGTAGATGAAAAAAAAATAATAAAAAAAAGCACATACGAGTAACTATTAACAAAGTTTCTAGGTACATATCTAACAGAGACTGCATAGGGCATGTGCTTAATTTAATCAAAGCGTTTGGTATTAGGGTTATCACAGTTCATTAACCTCAGGGAATCCATACAGTCAGCTTGATAGTTCATTCGAGAGTCGGGCAGAATTTCTCTCTCTCAACCACTTTAAACAGGTTCTGGTAGAGGTTATTGGAGTTTTCGATGCCTGTTTTCATGATTTTAGTGGCAACTCAACATTCCTTATTATCAATGAGTAAATAAATATCATTGAAGACACTATTAATCACCTCTGTGGCTCTTGAAAATAATCCTTATGAGAACCTTGAGCGTTTCAAAATACCGACCCGCGTGTAGCCTCTTTATAATGTACTATAGGAATACGATATTTCTTCCTATGCACAGAGCCAAATGACGGGGAGAGAGCCAGTACTCACGTGCAGGGACATAAGTGGATGGTTGTAAGGTACAGTACTCACGCTTCATGTATATTCATAGCTAGGAAGAACCAGGTGCACTTGTGTTCAGGGTTATGTGAAGGTGAAGAGAAAGCTGTACCGGTTGTCATGCATATCTATGAATCTTTACTGCTCGATGAATTATTAAGGCATGTAGTCTAAAAACCTTTTTCGGTGTCTTATTTTAAAGAGGTTCTTATGGAAGATGGTAGGATTTTGAATAGCATTTCCATAATTTAGGTGAGCATGTAACGAGAATTCTGCATTATCATTATAAGAAACACTCATGTGAACCCAACTAATCAAGTCTGTGGCCTTTGAAAATAACAGGATCTGTGAAAGACACATGTAGGTCACTCATGAAAATAATTTTGAGGCCACTAAAATGATTTTCATGGAATTATCCTGCCATGTTGACTTTCAAGCTAAAAAAAAAAAAAAAAAAAATACAGAATCTGAAAACATAAATCCCTTATTTCCACATTACACCCAATGACGAACGTGCGAGGATACCACTACTGCAAGACCAGTATTGCACCCACATGACGTAAACATCTCTAGCTATATACCACGCAAGCTAGAAATTGGCATCTTGAAAATGTTTTATACAAGACTATGCCGAAACAATTTGTCAACCTTTCACAGTTAAATTTTAAATAGAGACCATCTGTATGGAACGTTTGCTTAGCGTGTTTACGAAGTTAAAATACAGTACTATTAATATCGCCAGCGAGAAGAGGGCGGGTCAGGCGCCAGCACCCCTCGGGCAGCGACCCAAAAATAGCTGTGGAAACGAGGACTTCGAACCGCCATCAGGTCGGTCCTTCTTCCCTATGGTTTTTTGATGTATATACGTGTTACTGGTGTCAGAAGGCAGGTTCAGGGCCTAGGTGAGGTAAGAGAGTGGCGGAGGGTATTCACACAAGTCAGACTCAAAGAGTTCTGCCAGCGCTTTTCCAACGGTACAAGACCGCACCGATCAGCTGGGTCTTTCATCACACCAACGCGTGTCCGACGTCCGCTGTTTTGTTGCTTATAAGACGAATCCACTTCTTCATTAGTTTGGAAGGTAAGGTCTCATTTCTCTAGGCACCGGGTACCCAAGTGTTGATGCTAGTGGTCAACCCTCACTGGGGTGACCCGCCTCCCCAGCTGGACTTTTGACAGTTATGGCTATGAATACTGTGGCATGTATTATGTGCCAAAGAAATATGAATTTGTCTTCTTACTGTGTAATTTATATTTGATCATCGTCATTAAGTTCTGGAATTAATTATAATCCAGAAGTAATTGAATATGTCACTGGGTTCACTGACCTTATGTGCATGAAGTAAACACGGTGACCAGCAACATTTGGCGGTGATGTTGGTGAAAACATTGATTTAGAAGCATTAGCTGATAGAATGTTTATGATTCATTTTGATTTAAATGCTCAGAAATGGATTGCTTTGACTACTGTTGATAGTCTGACATTTCTTGATTTTACAGAACAAAAAATTCTCTACTCGTATTAACTGTTAATATTTATCCTTGGTCATTACTGAAATTCTTTATTATTTTTATATAGTTTTGTTTAACTTATTGATTGTTTTGTTCGTTGAAACCTGTGTCACATTTTTCATCCAGGTTAATATTTACTATAACTTCTTACTTTGCCATTGAACACTGACATGATAATATAGTATACTTAATGTAGTGTCTGCCTGTAAAAGGAGTTATTGTAAGTTTTTACCGCTATCCATGAAACTAGAAAAAAAAATAAATAAAAAAATAAAAAAAGGAGGGACATGAATTAATCATTCTATATCTAACATAAATTTTATTAATGTGGGGCTAATCTCTTAACCATACAGACACTATCTTTGGAAGAGACTAACTCTTTGAACATTATATAATTAAATACCCTTATCAAGCAGCCCTAGCCTTCTTGCATCTTATATAATGCCATCAGACTCATCTGCCACTATGAGGATGAGACAAGGATCCTCAATAAAGTATGGTGTTTCTCTCTCTCTCTCTCTCTCTCTCTCTCTCTCTCTCTCTCTCTCTCTCTCTCTCTCTCTCTCTCTCTCTCTCTCTCTCTCTCTCTCTCTCTCTCTCTCTCTCTCTCTGCCTTGCATTGTTCAAGAAGTTACCTAGCAGAATTAAACGATGTTTGGTTTAGGTAAAAAATTTTTATCCATGTTAACTTTATAGTTGCACAAAATCTCACAAGAAATGAAACAATGACTGGAAGTAAATAATGTATATATATTTTGTTCACTTCAACTACTGATTACTGGTTTTACAGGGCAGTGTCCTTAAAAATTATATTCTAAACTTACATCAGACCTTATAGCTGTCAAAGGGTTACCTAACCACAGAGCAGACCAGGTGCTGGTCTAAGGGTTCCCTCCTTTGATGGGACTCAAATTTAATAAAACATTGCATTATCATGTAGAAATATTGTCATTTGATAGGACAGACACTTCCATAACTAGTTTAGCTAAGGTTTCTCATAGAGGTTGATCTGGCATTGTTGATGGTAATGATAATTGACATGGAATACAAATAGTATTACCTTTCAGTACCATGGGGAAGAAGAGCAATGCAAAGAAGGTTTCAAACCGCAGCGCTGGTCCAGCAAAGCTGCTGCCTCAGACCCGAGGGGAGCTGACTGTCATTGTTGATAATGTATTTAAACGTGAGTTGTGGAGTAAAGCAGGGTAAGGGCAGAAAAAATGGCTGGTAGGCTGCAGAGTTGCGGTTTACATCCCCATCCCTTTTATGTCTCCATAGCCAAAATGGTGCATGATACTGTTGATGAGACCATATTTCTATTTAACTACCTATATCTGATGCTTGTTCCTTAGAACTCACCTGAGGCGAAGGCCACAACAGAATATTATCTTTGTATTTCCTCCTTGAATGCTCTCAGCCTCTCATTTGCCTCTTAACTTCGAATCTCTGACATGCTTTGTACACTCTGTTCTTCCATTGCACTGGAGGTTGTCTCCTTACACCTACTGCATCTAACATACTCACACATTCTCTGAATCAGCCTTGTGGGAAAACCTGACCCTCCTCCCCCCCTCAACTATTCCACATGTCATTCTTTCACCTTTCCTTTTCAAATTCTTCGACGAACTTCCTTTCCATATCATACATATTCATTGAATGCATTGCAGTTCAGTTAATTCTTAATTCTACAACTTATTTCCTTTTCCTATAATTTTTCAACTACCATTATGGTCCTCACATCTCTAACATAAAACTTTCCTTACTATCTGCAATTTGCACTCTTTCAAATCAGATTTTCTCATAAGCTTTTCTAGTTGGTTATGTAGTTTTTCAAATACTTAAGAGACTGAAATTCCTTTTGACTCCCATATTTGACTGACAGATACAGTCTCTTCTTCCATTCAAGGAACTATAGGAAAGCAAAAGTTAACACCATGAATAGTATATATTGATATATATTAATATGCATCATCTAGTTTAATTCAAACAACATGTTTAGAAATCACCTTCTTCGTGACTCTTCTGTCATAATGGAATGGTGCTTTATAGGGACAGTGTGTGTGTGTGTGTGTGTGTGTGTGTGTGTGTGTGTGTGTGTGTGTGTGTGTGTGTTTGTGTGCGCATGTGTGTATAGAGAGTGGAAAAGAAGTGGTATGTGAAACATTATGACTAGAATGTTGCAGCTGTATTTCCTTTTAAGAATCAGTATTGTGATTTATTGTTATTGCAGGCTGTACCAAAGTTCCACCAGCCACTACTCCCAGCCCAGCACAAGAGTGGGCTGAACACCTTGAGATCTACAAGCTCATTGAGAAGATCAGAGAAATAGAGAAAGGTTAGTGTAATTTTATGCATTAATTAGTAATACATGATTTTACCTTTACAATTACTACTTTGAAGACATTCGGTTATTCAGTTTTAGGATGATCTGCATATAAAAAGAGAAGGTACATCAGTAAGAATTTGACTGGAGTTGTTTGAGTATGAATGACTATGAATTTTTTTTTCTTAAAATGGGAGGATCATCATATTGTAAGGAATATTTTAACAGATAACACTGGGTTCTTAAATGAAAGAAAACTATTTGTTAATAGCTAAGTACTTGATGTTATATTTCATAGGAAGCAGATTATTTGTTTGACATACGAGTATGTAGGCAGGTAATCAGTGTTGAGAGAGAATGGTAAAATTACATTTTAGTGGAAAGATGATGAGAATATTAATGTGTAACATGTAGAGGATATTAATATATAGAAGAGATGAGATTATAAGAGTTGTGGTAATCCAACCATGCCTGTTCAAGGGAACAGGCATGCAAAGTAAGCTTTAGAACCATAGGAAGGACTTGTGAAGTGGAAAATACTATCTAGATGTGTGATGGCTGCATACACTATAAAAATAACAATCAATATATGTATATGTGTTTACAATTTTGTCTCAGAAATATTTCTCTGTCAGATATCCAGCTTCCCCAGTACCCTCGCCTAGAACAAGTAACCCCTTTCATGATGTGGCTGAAAGAAAAAAATGTTACTGTAAGTAGAATTATTCCTATCTCACATTGTGGGACATACAAGGGAAGGGGACACTAATGCTACTCATCTAAGGCCTCAAAGAAAAATCATAGTTGCTAACTGTGTAGAAGTATGTGAACCTGTGTAAGATGTATTGAGTGCTATGTTATCATCATTATCATTAGTCCTCTAGTAATTAGCTACTCCTTGTATTGCAGGCTTCTTTCTACTTGTGTGTCAGTTTCCATTTCAAAGTTTTAACATGCCTCACTATGTTATTCCAATCTTGTTGCTGTACTTGGTCTCTGAAAAGGGGGCGAGGAGGCAGGGTTGTGGATTCCTGATAGGTTTAGCATATTGCAGCTATAGTTATATATGGAGAAGTTATCATGCCAACTGTTTTTAAAATGGTTACCCATTGTTGGAACTTGCCTTTAAAGATGGTGGTGAAAGGATGATAAATATTCAGAATTGCAGCTGCCTATGGAACTTTATTTATAGTAAAAAGTTTTGAAAATCTCAGAAATAAAGTTTTTACATAGGTCTTTGAAATATAGATATGAATGGATATGATTTCAAAATTTACTGAAACTAATGCTTCTTCATAAGTTCAAGTACTCCAATAGAAAAATCATTAACTTTGCAGGGTAAAGAATAAAAAAACTTAAGTTACACTTTCTTTGGATTAATACATAGGTGTCTGGCGTGGAAGTGGTAGATTATGGACCACTAGGTCTGGGACTACGAGCTTGCCGAGACCTGAAGCAGGGGGAGGAGGTCATTGTGGTGCCCAAGGAGGCCATGATAACAGAAGAGACAGCCAGGAAATCATATTTGGGTGAGTTCCAGCATGTTGGGTGGTGAGGGATGGACAGCACAATGATATGTATTCAATATCTTTTTTGGGAGCACTTTGTTAATTGGTAATTTTTCATTGTTTATATGAATGGCTTCACTCCAGAAGAGGGAAATGAAAAACTGCTGTTTTCTACTTAGTACTGATGATTCTAGAATTCTTTTGTGAGGTTGAGTTTGATAAATTAACTTTTTTTTTCTCTGTGGTGGTTATGATACAGGTCCTCTGATTGAACGTGACCCCATCCTGCAGCATATGGGCAACGTGTGCCTGGCACTACATGTCTTAGGGGAGTATGTCAGTCCCAATTCACCATGGCTGCCCTATCTCCATCTCCTGCCTTCCTCTTACACCACCACCTTGTATTTCACCCCAGACCACTACCAGGCACTCAAAGGTTCACCAGTCCTAGGTGTGTATTACCATTACTTGTATAAAATCATACTCAAATATTGTTGTTACATAATTGATTGCATATTTGCCAAGTGTTGGGCAAATGAATAGGTATATAGTACATTAGTTTATTAAATCCCTCCTTGTTTTCATTTTTTTGTTCACATATCTACAGAATAATTTGAGTTGATCCTTATATTTTCTCGTATTCTTTTTGTATTTTCTCTTTCCTTCTCTTTAGACATTCACACAGTCATTTTTTGCTTGTTTGTATAATAAATCAAATATTAGATAAATAGTAGATCTGGTTGAGGTGGCTCCCCTTCTCCATGTTTTGTGCTTTCTTTTATCCATTGCACTATTAAGTTATCCATTACCAGTTTCAACAGTGTGCTTTCCAAGACTCTGTTTCCTTTGGTGTACCCTTCCTGCCAACACACATTTTTAAAGTTAAAGTCTCCCATCACTCCTATATCATAATGCTATTTGACACTTCCAAGCATTTATATATAGGTATCTATTGTAATTTTCTCATGATGATTGTTGCTGTAAGAGAGAGAGAGAGAGAGAGAGAGAGAGAGAGAGAGAGAGAGAGAGAGAGAGAGAGAGAGAGAGAGAGAGAGAGAGAGCACTTGTGTGATCACAAAATATGGAATTCTGTCTTGTGATATTTGAGAACATATACCAGTTTTGCTGTTCAATGTGATTTCTATTGGATCTTGTTGATCTTGATGTTTAAGGAGATAGAGACAATTGAGAATGCTTATATTAGAAAGTGCTGAGATAATAGGAATTGGAATGATCTTGAGAAATTTGACCTAAATGTTCCTGAAGGTATGTAAAGAAACTGACTTTGGGATTCTATATGGCAGATGAGGCAGTGAAGCAGTTCCGTAACATAGCACGGCAATACTCCTATTTCTATCGCATCTTGCAGTCATCTCCTGATGCCAAGAGCTGGCCCATCAGGGACTACTTCACCTTTGATGCCTACAGGTGAAGCTATGAGACTGGTCTAAATGAGTCATCATATTTAATGGAAGACATTTTTCCTTAATATTCATTTCATAGTAGGTTTCTTTTTTTTTTTATAAAATCAAAGTTGACTTGAAAATACATCTACACCAACAAGGACACACACACACACACACACACACACACACACACACACACACACACACACACACACACACACACACACACACACACACACACACACACACACACACACACACACACACACACACACACACACACACACACACACACTAACAAGTGTGGTGGCAAAAATAGCAGAAAGAATAGTTAAAAACAGATGGATGGAATATTTAGAATGAACACATACATTGACTGACAGACAGTTTGGTTTCAGAAGTGGAAGATCTTGTGTCATGAATTTGGTGAGCTTTTATAGTAGAGCAATTGATATAATTCAAGAGAGAGGGTTGGGCAGACTGTGTTTATTTACACCTAAAAAAAGCATTTGATAAGGTACCACACCAGAGACTGCTATGGAAAATTTAAAATATATAGAGGGTTTGCAAGGCAACACACTGAATTGGTTTACAGAGTTCTTGAGGGACAGAGAAATGAGAACAGTAATAAAAGGGGAAAAATCAGAATGGTGTAGAGTTACAAGTGGAGTGCCACAGGGGACAGTCTTAGCCTCCGTAATGTTTCTGGTGTATGTCAACGATATGGTGGATGAGGTTGACAGCTATACAAGTCTGTTTGCAGATGATGCAAAATTATTGAAAAGAGTGGAAAACAATATGGATTGTGAAATATTACAGAAAAATCTAAATAAGATATATAAATGGAGTAAGAAATGGGAAATGGAATTCAATGCAAAGAAATGCAAGGTGATGGAATTAGGAAAAAGCAAAAGAAGACTGACAAGTTCCTACACCATGGGAGAATTGGAAATTAAGAAAACCAAAGAAGAAAAAGATTTGGGAATTACGATAAGTGATAATTTATCACCTGAAAAACATGTAAACAAAATAGTTGGGGAAACCTATGAGTTACTAAGAAAGATGAAAGGGGCATTTGCTTACATGGATGAAGAGATGATGAAAAAGTTGATGGAATATATGATTCAACCAAAACTGGAATATGCCACAATTGTTTGGTCACCCCATAATAAAAAGGAAATAAGGAAAATAGAAAGGATCCAAAAAGCTGCAACCAAATTGGTACCAAGTTTGAGAGATTTAAGCTATGAAGAAAGATTAAAGAGATTGAAGCTTCCATCATTACAAGGGAGAAGAGAAAGAGAGGACCTGATTGTTATATACAGAGCTTTAAAGGGTAAGGATCAAGTTGACAAAGAAGACTTATTTGTGTGGAACTCAAGAGATACAAGAAGACATGGAGTGAAATTGAGGAAAACAGCAAGTAGAAGAGATATTAAGAAATATGGTTTCCCAGATAGAAGCATAGAAATATGGAACAACTTAGATGAAACAGTGGTACAAGCAACAAATATTCATGAATTTAAAGTTAAGCTGGATGCTTATAGATATGGAGACAGGGCATCACGAGCATAGCTCTTTTCATGTAAAACACAACTAGGTAAATACAACTAGGTAAATACACACACACACACACACACACACACACACACACACACACACACACACACACACACACTTTAAACAGTTTAAACACTTTGTTATGTTTGTCTGTAGTACATAGATATACTTGTAATATATTTTATAAGGACAGACAGCCCATTTTTAAGCATAGGCTTTTTGGTCACACATACACACACACATACATATATAACAACTAAGAAATTAAATGAATACAGATAAAAAAAATAAGGCTTGGAAATAACTAGAGAGGCAGAAAAGAAAAGAAAAGGAAACTACTAATTTTAACTCAAGAGAAGGAAACTGGACATAGATATATGGTTGAAGCAGAATGTCATTGTAATATAATATATATATTATATATATATACAGCTGGCAAGAAATATATGTGCTTGAGTAATTTAGCGAAAAACAGTAAGGCTACATAGACTGTTGCAACTGAAAACACCTATATAAAGAAAAAATACATATACATACACATACACATATACATATATAAACTAGAAAAAATATGTCAGTAGAATGATAACAAATGTTCTTTTAATTTTCTCTTAAAATTAATGAAGTTTACTGATTCTTTGACATATGTTGGAATGCTGTTCCATATTTTGGGACTTTTGAACATGAGAGAAGGTTGGTAAAGAGTTAAACTGTGGTGAGGAACCTGTAGGGTATATTTGTTACGTGTGGCGTGGTTGTGGGTTTGCGTCAGAATACTGGTACCGTTGGAAGCTATCTGTTTGAATGTATGTGAGGTAATGGAGAAGTTAGATAAGTCAGAGAGTTGAAGAATATTCATAGATTTAAAGAGTGGATATTTGTGTTAGAGGAAGTTGCTATTTGTCATGATTCTAATAATTTTTTTGTGGAGAGTGTTTAGGGTATGTAGATGGATTGGGTAAGTAGTGGATCAGATAGGATTACAGTAAGTTAAATATGGGAATATGTGGGCATAATACATTATTTTCTTAATTTCCACTGTTACAAGGTTTTTAATTTTCAGTAATAGAGCAATTGACCGAGATAATTTAAGGCAAAGGTTTGCTATGTGGTATTTAAAGGTAAGATTTTCATCAATAGTGATTCTGAGAAATTTTGTTTTAGAAGCTTGAGTAATATCTTTATCTAGAATGGCAAGTCTGGGTAAGGGTTGATATTTGGTAGTGGTGTTTGTAAACATCATATAAAAAGTTTTAGTGGTGTTTATTGTTAGACGATTTGCAAGACACCATTCAGCGAAAGCAGATAATTCGTGGTTGGCTCTATAGATGAGGTCAGTGGGATTATCATCAATCATGTATAAGGTGGAGTCATCAGCAAACTGTATTGTGTTTGGAGTAGTAGAGGCATTGCAGATATCATTAATGTATATTAGAAAGAGAATAGGTCCTAAAATGCTACCTTATGGCTCACCAAGATGTATGGATTTGATAGTAGACTTGGAGTTATTGTATGAGGTAAATTGAGTTCTGCCAGTTAAGTAAGATTTGAACCATTGTTGAACATAGCTGTGAATACCATAGTGGTGTAATTTGTCTGTGAGAATGTTCAGGTCAACTGTGTCAAAAGCTTTTCTATAATCGATGAAAATGGGGATAATAGATTTATGAGTATTTAGAGCATTATATAGGTCTGATGTAAATAAATTTATGGCGTCAAAAGTATTTAGTCCTCAACGAAAACCAAACTGCCTATTTTTTAAGATTTTATGTTTACTAAGGTAGTTCATGAGAAAGTTTTTCATTATAATCTCAAATATTGTGGAGAAAACTGATAAAATAGAAATAGGTCAGTAGTTTGAAATGTTTGCTATGCTTCTGGACTTATGAATAGGGATGATTTTTGCTAGCTTGAATCTAGAGGGGAAAACTCCATCTTTGATTGAATTATTGAACAATATTGAGAGTGGTTCTGCTAAAAGATTTTTGTTTTCTTTAATTATTTTCACAGATACTTCATCAACGTGGCATTTTTTATTTTTTAGGGCAGAGATAGCTTTTACTGTGTCATTTATTGTCACGAAAGGAATATTCATAGAATTGAGCAAAATTTCCTTGGAGATAAGACGTGTGTGTGTTTTGAGCTCTCGGAAGTTGGGAGCTAATTTCAGGTGCAATTTTGGAAAAATATGCACTGAAGGCATTTGAAATTTCATCATGAGTGTTTAGGACTTTTTATTGTAATTTAGGGTGTGGGAAACTGTATTTTGATAATTTTTAGAATTTTCTATTTCTTTAATTAGTTCCCAAACTTTTTTAGTGTTGAGTCTAAAGTATGAAAATTTTGTTGGTAGTATTCAGTTTTCTTTGGTTTATTAAGGTATTAAGATAATTTATATAGTGTTTGTAGTATTCTAGTGTAATGGATCCTAGTTTATATAGTTTGTACAACTGATACTTATGTTTTGCTGAATTTATTAGCCCTTGTGTTAACTAAGGCTTATTTAGATGTTTGGATGTGATACTTTTGGTTATTTTGGGGAAGCAGGAGTAGTATATGCTGAGTAACTTATCAAGGAATATGTCACAGTTTGTATCTGTGTTTCTGTAGGTGAGGTAGAGGTTCCAATCTATATTGGAGAGAATCCTTGTAAATTGCAACTGGTTTGCTCTATTTAGTTGTCTAAAACAAAATTTATGTATTATATTGCATGCTTTACTGGGGACTAGAATATTTATAAACACAGGAAGGTGTTCACTGAGAGGAAAGTGGAGAATTCCAAATAAGACAGGCTCATTGAAGTTTATCCAGATGTGATCCAGTAATGATGGGGCCGTGGTTGCATTAATGTCTGGAAATCTTGTTGGGCGAGATATGTGTGGGAAGTAGTTGTTAGGTTGCATAGCTGTGATAAAAGAGTTAGTAGGGGGGGGTGTGACACATGTTCAAGAAGGTTATGTTGAAGTTACCTATGAGTATATTCCTATTGTTTGAGAAAAAGCTATTTGAAAGAAGATTATCAATAAATGCATTGAATTCATTTACTTTGTCATGTTTACTATAAGGTCTGTATAAACAAGTAACAGAATAATGGGTATATGGAAGAATAATTCTCACACTACATAGTTCAGCATTCTCATCACACATACAAAAGTCAGTACAAGCTTTGCTTTGCAGGACATTTTTTTACATAAATTGCCATTCCCCCACCTGAAGAGCCAATAGGTCTGTGTACATGATATGAGATATAGCCATCAGTTTCATGGAGATGAACATTATTTGCATTTAACCTGGTTTCGCTAATATATAAAACATCTGGGAGTTTGGGAAGAGTTTTGATAAAAGAGATTACTTGGTCATAATTTTTGTTCAGAGAGTGGGCATTTATGTGGAGAATGTTTATATAATCAGTATTGGAATTTGGTATTGCATTCTTGTAAGAGGAAAGGTCATGATAATTACAGATATCATCTAATTCAAGGGATAGGTTCATGGAGTTTATGATTTCAGAGCCAATGCTATCAGTCTTGATAATTTCCTAAATCACTAAAAAGAGTATTGAGGAGATTCTCATTAGTAGAATTCATTATAGACTAAGGGAGATGAACTGGTGAAAGATAAAAACAAAAAAATATAAATGATTTGAGAAGGGAGGGTTGTAGGGAAGTTAATAGGAGGGAACAAGTAGGGGGATGGAGAGCTGTTGGATTAAATTGATTGAAAATAGAACAGTAGAAGCAATTGAAAAAGAGGAAAAGAAAGTGATTCTCTCTCTCTCTCTCTCTCTCTCTCTCTCTCTCTCTCTCTCTCTCTCTCTCTCTCTCTCTCTCTCTCTCTCTCTCTCTCTCTCTCTCTCTCTCTCTCTCTCTCTCTCTCTCTCTCTCTCTCTCTCTCTCTCTCTCTCTCTCTCTCTCTCTCTCTCTCTCTCTCTCTCTCTCTCTCTCTCTCTCTCTCTCTCTCTCTCTCTCTGATATATTGCACTCTATGGGAGTTTCTCCTTAGGAAGTAGCTGTTCCAGAAGAGACACCCATCTCTCCCTGTCCTAAGTTTTCCTCCTTGCTGGTTTTGAGATGCACATATTACAACTAGTATTCATGTTTTCCTTTATGGCTAAGAAGTATAGGTGTTTGTTCTTTACTGTTCTGGTAAATGTTTAATTTAGTGAATATTTTTAGTAGTAGAAAGTGGTTTGAATTTGTCTGCTAGATCAAGAATTTTATGTAATTTAAGACTCTTGTTGCAGTAGTTTATCTCATTCTCAAGTCTATTATTGCAGTAGTTTTTCTCAGTTTACATATGTATGTACACATACATAGATCCCCTTTCTTGGGTTCAAACTAATATCTTGGTTTCTTAAGGTGGGCTGTATCAACTGTGATGACCCGCCAGAATCGAATCCCCATGGAGGGTGGAAGTGGTCAGCTGGCCCTCATTCCTGCCTGGGACATGGCCAACCATGAGCAAGGAATTGTATGTGTTAATTGTTTGTTGCTTGCTTTTTTGATGCACACAAACTCTTATTGCTTGATGGCTTAGAATCCTTAACTCTTACCTTGTAAGTGATATCCATAGCTGCTAGATGGTCTCTTTTCATGTTTTCTCATAAAGAAACTATCATAGCTATTAAGAAGTAGAAGGATGTATAATTTGTCTTTCATCTGTATCATGCAACAATCTGAAAATTCCCAGTCCAATTTTTTCTCTATATAATGAATAAGGTGTCCTGATACTTCTTACAAACTTTCTCTATATTAATTTTTGCAACATTTGCAGCCTTAAATCTTATTTTTGATATGTGGAATATTACTCCATTTCCTCCAAGCCTCATTTTCTATTCCACAGTGGAACCCAGGTACCTAATGTTATGTAAAGGAGGCCATTTTTCATTTCCTCTTACTTTTCTTAACATTTTCAAATCAAACTTGGCTGTTGTATTTATGTATGCATTGATATGACTGGCTCTTGTGCCCACAATCTTGAATCATCTGAATTTTCCACTGTCTATCTGAGACTTCATTGTTATTCTTTTTAATAAATTTATATGTGCTGTGTATCTCTCACTGAAATAACATTTAAAATTCTCAGATTTTTCAGCTTCTAAAGTAGAGCACATCATAATCCATTTTTTCTTTTTCTGAAATCTCCATATTTGGATATTTCACTGTTAACCATCACCCTTAGCTATCTTCATGTTCCTCTGAATAACCTGATGAACATACCTTTAACTTTTCTACTTACTCTCACCCCTCTTTTCTCCACCTTACTAATTATCTTCACTCTTTCAGTTCTTTCACTGGTGTACTTTGTATTTCTTTTGCCTGTTTGTTTTATCTATCCCCCTTATGACTGAACTATTTCAAAAGAGAAATATCAAGATGTCTTAGAAATGGAATTGGCCACCAGTTTAGAATTATATATTTTATTTATTTATTTATTTATTTTAATTTGAGGGCTCTTTTCCCTTCCCTCCATTTTTTGTGCTCTTAGTTGGCTGCCTTCACACTGGAAAAAAAAAAAAATACTAGAACTTCTTGATAGTGAAGTGAACAACAGGAATTACAAAGGTAGAAGAGATGTTGTTCAGCTAGCAAGACATTACTCACAGTACATCAATCACAGTGGGGAGTTACAGGCTCCCATTTATGTACAGGAAAAATGTCCTTCTTAGATTGAACTTTGAGCTTATATTTTAAAAACATAATAAATTTCATCACTGGAAGAGGTAATGTGAAACAGTTCTTGTCACATGAATACCCAGCATGTGAGCTTGGTATCATATAGCTGAGTAGCTATATGTGATTCCTAGTGTTATCAGTGTTATCAGGTGTGGATCCAGTTATTGCTTCTTTGTCTCTTGTGTGCTGACACACCTCAACAAGTTCTGTCTTCATCCTTGTAGTACTCCACTGCTTTTGATGAAGGAGGCAGAGGGTGTCTGTGCCTTGCCCAGCGTGGGTTCAGTGCAGGGGAGCAGTTCACTATCCACTACAGTCAACGCCCAAACAACGAGTTCTTCCTCCACAGTGGCTTCACAGACCCAGGTATAACCAGTTCCAGAAGGGAAAATTAATAACAAATTGAATGTTAACTTATTGTATATTATAGATTTATTTATATATATAATTTTCATTCAAAATATGTCTTTAATTTGATTCATAGCAGTGCTTTCTTTTCATGTTTTGTCAAAAGTACCAAATTCTGTTTTTGCATGTTCAAGTGGAAGTATGTACCAAATTCTCAGTTCTTTACTTTTCTCCCTTTTTGGTATTCACATTTCATAAAAGCAGAGATACATAGTGAGAGATGTTTTAGTAGGTGCCTTCATAGTTCATGCTTACGTTCCGCCTTGCACATAGACCATTTGTATAAGAAATATTTCCAACCATATTCAGTGTTTTCACAATGTTTTTATGGTTATTTATATACTTATTTATTTATTAATTTATCATATTTATTTTTCATTTTGATATAAAATGTATTGTATTAATTTATCAAGTGTATGAATGGTTAGTGTGAAGTGGGTTTTCCTACAGACAACAAGAATGATAGCCTGCCCATCAAGTTGGGAGTAAGTAAAAATGACCCACTAAACCAGGAGAAGGTGGCACTGCTGGCCTCCTTGGGTTTGCCTGCCTCAGGCTCCTTCATGCTAGTGCCTGGCCTTCACCCTATTTCCCCTGGCCTTCTTGCCTTCACCAGGATCTTTTGTATGGACAAAGGTATGTTTTTTGCTAAATGTATTTAGGACAGATCTTCCATTGATTTGTTCTTTGATTAATTTCTTCTTGGTCATTAACAAGGATGAAGTACAACATGCATTTTCTGTGAAACTAAATGTATTCTCTACACCAATAATAATTTGACTACTACATAATATATACTACATCTATATGTATGCAAGTAATGTATACATGATGTCTCATGGAATTCTATTATTTCTCATTAAAACTCATTAGACACTACATTGATATTGTAAATACACAGTATGTATGACAAGACTCCTACACATAGCCACAGGGATAGTATTGACAAGTTATGGTTGCTAAAAGTATTTCACAAATGTGAAAGTATGAATAGAAATAATTTCCAAATATGAGAAACTTAATTAAAATAGTTTTGAAATATGAGTAGTGTGAAAGCAGTCTTGGATAATTCCTTCTTTAAG
The DNA here is from genome assembly GCF_035594125.1 of Scylla paramamosain. Classification (NCBI taxonomy): domain Eukaryota; kingdom Metazoa; phylum Arthropoda; class Malacostraca; order Decapoda; family Portunidae; genus Scylla; species Scylla paramamosain. The sequence goes on from NC_087152.1 coordinate 11,023,955, forward strand.
AGAGACCTTAGACTGATGTATGGATTTATCTATCCATATCCATACCAGGGTGATATCATCCCTCAAAGGGGAGCTATAGAGACCGATAAAATTTGACCATCTGTATGTAACATACATGTGACAATTTGTAGATTCTTTTCTAAATTTTCAAATCATATTCCTCTGTTTGATATTTTATGTTATCTTCTGTAGCTGTGCAGGAATTCAATGAGTTATTCTAGAATCTGTAGTATTGATGCCTCCAGCTAACTATATCTCTTCATCTTCATAGATTCCCTGGATAAGTGGAAGGAAGATGGAGAGAAGGCACGTGGATTGATGCATGAGGACTGTGATGTGGGCACCACTGTGGAGGACAAAACTTGGGCTTTTTTGCACACACGTGTGTCCCTCTTGACCCGGGCTTATCCTACTACAATGCAGGTGACTCTGCAGTCTTACTTATTGTCGTTATTACTAGTATCATCATAGTATCTTCATAGTTATTACTAGTATCATCATATTTATGTATTCTGCTGTGTGTGCATGTTGTTTGTTTGGGCTCCCTCCAGAAACCAGAAATGATCCATGCCATATCCTGAGGAGTTAGAAAGACTAGGTTTAAGAAGATTGTAAAACATTTGGGCAGTGTGAAGATAAAATTAGATGTATGAGGAAGATTTGTGAGGCAAATTACAGTACTTGTGTGTGATAAGGATGGATAGAAAGTAGCTGTGGATGTGTGAAAGAAGACATGACCTCAATAGCATCAATAAGAGGCTCTCCCACATATGGTCTGATCAGTTGATATATCCAGGTGGAGGGAGAAAGCATACATACACAATAGAAGAGCAGGATTCTTAGCCTTCTGGTTCTGCTGGAAAGGCAAGGTCTCAGTGTCTCAAATTACATTTTTTACTCATTCACTGCTAGGTGTGCATGGGCCACAGCATGAAAAAGACAAAAAAATCAATTACATGTATCTTGATTTTTGCTAGGCCCAAGATTTGAACCTGTCATGTTTAAGTATTGGGCTCAGTGTGCTAAAAGTTATATACCTACATATGTTTATGTACATATGTATATCATACTTGATGGCCCACTTATAATGTACAAAACTTCATTAGGTGAATTTTTTGGTCTTTTTAAGTATGTTTTCTTCTTTGTAAAAAAATTTTGATCACTAACTATCAAAAGTTATTAAATTGACACTTGTTCCCCTTCTCTCCCCTCTAATGTGAGTTGACTCATTTCCAATCTCCAATGCATTTGCCATTCCAAGGTCAACTAGAGTACTCTGGAAGGCTGTGACCATCCCATATTGTTGCTCAGTAGCTGACAGGTGACACTGACACTTTACCATCCCTTGTGCAGAGGGAGTGATGGCACCAGTATTGGGAGTTGAGGGCAAATCCACTTCTATGATATTGGAGGAAGAGGAACAAGAGATGTTCCTTCTTTTTTGGTGTATGACTATGTATATATGTATGCACATACTTTCATGCTTGTATACACTACACTGTCTGTTGGCAGGAGGATGAAACATTGATGGAAGGAGCCTCAGGCCTGGATGCCTTGCTACGGTCTCAGCTGCTGTGTGAGAAAAGAATCCTGAAGGACGCTGCAACTTACCTTACTTCTCGCACCACCAAGTGAGTGCTGGCAGTGGCTCAGTGGCTGTGCTGATAAAGGCTTGCCCAAGAAATCCTTGATTTGCTCTGTTTGTCTTGTTTATGCCTGTGAGTGATCTGAAATATCTGAAAGAATTTTTCCCAGTTTTTGGAAAATCAGTTTTACTCCATAGGAATATTTTCTGGTCATTATTTATAGAATGTGCACAAAATAAGAAAATACAAACATTGGTTGTATGCTGTACCCGCAAAGCATTAGTAAGTTTCCTCAAAATGAACTTTACCAAGAGATCATTACTAAGTGTCCTCAGAGACAAATGACTCACCAGATGCAAACAATGACTGATGAATAAACCATTACACAACAACCATTGTTGTTTATTTGTGTCCTGGACTTGCTAAGGTCTTCAAGGTCTCTCTCTCTCTCATATGATGTTTTGTGGCTCTGGTGATGTGAACTGGGAGTATGTTTCGCATTAGGTAGGATGCTGTAGAATCTAGATCTTTATGACATTAAAAGTATTGTGTGAGATGAAATATCTATCTGTGGCATCTATCTTTCATCACTGCATAACTACATATACATATTTTGAAAATTTATCAATCAGTTACACTCTGCCATATATGTACACTCCTATGAGTTCAAAATTCTCTTACTAGGAAATTTTCCCATATTCCCTATTCCACCTCTCACCTGCAGTAACCTTTGCATCTCTTTTAGCTCAGTTTTCTTTTTTTATCTCTCATATGTTAACTTTGTTTTATTTCTCAGCAGTCACATCTCATGAGCATGTTCTTTTTCTTTCACCTACAACCGCACTATTGTTCACTTCCCTTTCTCACCCTGCATACTACATAAGTGTCTTCAGCACACCTACCTGTAGCACCTTTTACACAGCTGTTGCTTTTTCTTTTTCATTGCCATATTTTAAAAATTTAAACAGTCCAGTGGTGTAGTGTTAGCACGTTCAACTCATGGCCAAGAGATTCCAGTTGCAAATCAGTGCTCTAGCAGACTAATCTGTTTGGTTTCGGAGTTGTGATCCCACAGTCTGGCAACAGCAGAAAACCAGCAATCCAGTCTTGGAGGTGTATGCAGAGTTTAAGTGTTTATGTGTGCTACATGAAACTATACATCATAAAATGAAGAAAAAGGGGAGAAAAGATTCATAAGTTTCAGGGATTTTTTTGGTATTTTTATAATATCCGTATGTACATAAACACGTGTCCATACATTTTTGTTGCATGAAACCATGTACTGAAAGGAAGTAAATAGGTAAAAAAAAAAAGGAAAACATTAACATATTTCCAGGATTTTCTAGTATTTTTCTATTATGTATTAGTACACAGACACTGATGTATCCATACACATGCTTACATTTTTTACAATCTCAAGACTTATGTACCCAGATCCTGAACAGTCTCCTATTGCATCACTACAATCTCTTTACATTATTTATGGTCCTGGTACAACTGTAACTTATTTGTAAGCAATGGTGATGTATTTCATTCTTCTGCAGATAATGGCAATTTACTTCTATCAAACTTTAATTTTCAGGTGCACCTCATTGTTGGTCTGTAAGGTGTCAACCAGTCTTTTCACAAGTCTTGGATTCTGTGTACTGCTATAAAACTCTGATGTTATAGCTGTTTGCAAATCCAGTCTTTGCTTGTGCCTTCTCTTTGGTGCTAATTCAGCAAGCCTTTCCTCACTAAGCTCTGTGTAGCTCTCAACATTCCCAGTATTTTGATAATTGAATTAAGGCTTCAAGTGGATGTGGTTTAGTGATTTCTTAAATTTATTAATTAATCTTTGAGGCAATAAGACAATAAGCAAATAGCTTATTGCCTTTGAGTACATTTATCACACACACACACACACACACACACACACACGAGATGAGTGAGTAGTAAGAAACATGATTAAACCAGGGAAAATCTTGCCTGTCCCTATACTGTATATTAGGATTAGCCAACCCCGCTTTTGTAAAGGAAAAGAAACAGTATCTACAAAACCATTTATTAATTAATATGTACATGCAGTTGGAGAAACTGCGACTTAAATTAGCATAACAATTAAGACTATAAGCCTTAAATATGGTGTATTATAACTACATGTCCTATAAAAGATAAATATAAAATTAATTCCAGCAGGTGTCACGTATAGGAAGTTACAAATTAAACTTTTCTGCTGTTTACTGTATCGCATAATTTATACATTTACCTAGCACAAACATGAGATAAGATATACGTAAGGAATAAAGCAAGCCAACAATAGAAAATCGAGACAATACAGACGAGATATATAAAAAAAAAGTGAGAAATATAAGTACAAAATTACAAATTTAGAAAAAAAGGAAGTATACATCACAAATTGGTAACGTCAAAGAAAGCTAACTAATGAAAATTCAGAAACAAGTGAACAACACTAGAAAGAAAATAAGAGTGAAGTCTCACGGATACAAAGTAGACAATGATAAAACTCTACAGGACCATAAAAAATATACAAATAAGATCAGACATAGGAAATCAAGAATATACATGTGAACTGTACAAAAAAAGTAAGAAAATCATAAGATTATCTCACGAACACAAAACAAAGCTTCTGCTCAGTGTTCAGTGTTGTGTTTACCGTGTTAGTGGTAGAGACTTTAATTATCTTTGTGTTGGTGGTGATCCCGGCGGAGGTGCTGCAGGTTTTTCTTACACTGTGATAGCGTTTAGACACGAATTACTCTAGTATCAGTAACCGCCTGATTCGAGAGGACATTGGAGAGTTCTGACATATTCCTTAATTAAATACCTGTGTTCCTCGCGGCTCCCCTGCACAGGACAGCAATGGTAAGGCAGTGTTTTGGTGTGGCTAGTGTTAGTGTCATTTTTTATAGTTATATTTGTATAATTGCATGGTCGTGTTTGTTTGGAATTTGACGAAGGGGTTTAGTAATCATGGTTTTCTTGTTTGTTTTAAGAGTTTGGTGGTTACTGGTGTGTCGTGAGTGACAGGCAAAACTTTGTACAGTGGACTGTAGCCTAGTTAGGATTGGGGATAGTCAACAGTGAAACACTTAGCTTTCATTGTCCAGTAGGGAATGTTGCAGGTGGGTGTGGTGAGGTGCACGCATCACTACCACTCGCCTGCATAATACTGATAGGCGTCCTGTGCCCCGGGGACGTGCTTGCTCCGGGAGTCAGTAGGATGAGCAATTTCCTAGCGAGGGCAGCCCAACCCCCAACCTAGAGAGTGCCTGGCTCACGTGCCGGCGGGCTTCTGTTGCTGCGACACCTGGTAGTTATTGACCACAGGTTTCTTGGAACACTTGATCACTGCATAGGAGATCAGCACCACCAATGTGAACACTGCTAGAGCCCCCATCAGGCCGCTAATGATAAGCAGTCCGCGTAGAGGGAACACATAGTCGTCACGCTGCTTCTCACGCACGAAATTTACTCTCTCTATTTCATTTATGGTTTGTTCGAATTCGGGTGATGGTGTGGCAGGACGAGGTATCTCCATGGGAATTTCTTCTTCCCTAAGGTCTGGTATAATGTGTGTATTCTGCCGCCTCGGGGGCGGAACGGCTTCCACGAAGGTCGTTTCGATTGGTGTCTGAGGCTCGGGATCGAAGGTTGCCTTCATCATGGTCACCGATACGATGGATGTTTTGACTGACGAGGGTGACGTAGTCTTAGTGTTGGGCGTCGGTGAATGTGTGGTAGGCATGAGGATGCCTTTGGTGGCGTCGGTAGTGGAAATAATGCCAGGAAGCCTTGGAGTGTTAGGAACCCAGAGGACTGGTTCAGGAGTCTGTGTTGTGTCGTTCATCGGCGGGCTGGGTGATGAACTTGTTACATCAGACGCGCCCTCTTTCTGGCGCTTCTTTCCCTTACGCTTCTTGTTTTTCCTTCCTCCTCCTTTGCCCTGCCGTCCTTTCTTCCTGCCTTTTCTAGACTGTTCCTTATTTATTTGGTCGGTGTCGTCGTCGTCTTTCTCAGGGAGGGATACATGCCTGGTGATGTCACCTTGGTAACCTTCCTCGACCACTGACGTCTCATGGTGCCTGGGAGGATATGAGTGTACTGGTGGACTTGGCGTGGTTGTGACAATGGTTGTAGAGGGAGTTGGTGCTTTTAGAAACTCAATAACGTCCTTTTTACGCGCTCCAGTTTTTAGGAACGCCCGCAGTTCGTCGAAGGTGATACCTCTCTGGTCCAACATCGCGTGAAGATCTGCCTGAGATGCGAGGTTTTGGATTTTCATGACGTGCTGGAAGGTGAGGATTCTCCGGTCCTGTGAGTCGTGCTCAGATGGCCTCCAGGAGGTGTTGCTGTGGTCGTACTCATGGTAGGCGTTGTAGTCATCGGGCTGGTACTCGGAGGTCGCGTTGAAATCAAACATACTTCGTTCATCTTCATCATTCACTTCTTCTTCTTCCACTTCTCTGTTGATAGGCCAAATATTCGTCTGATGCGGGGTCTCTTCACTAATAACTGGGCCTCTCCTGTCCCACTCACCAACCGAGGAGTCGCCTTCTGATATTTCCTGCCCCCATACCATCGGTCTGAAGATGTGGAAAATAGAGATTAGTTGAAATTTTCATCACTTTGTTAACGTCATACTTATACTAATCATCGTGGTATATAATTTATATTTTTAAACAAAACCTTTTGTTGCACATGTCATGTGACCTCTAATCTAGAAGGATAAGTGGGATTACATAGTGGGATTACATAGGCAATACTTAGACGTTATTTACTATCGGTGAAAATGTGTTTGTGTGTGTGTGTGTGTGTGCGCGTGTGATTCACCTACGGTCGTCTGCTGTTCACCCAGCCAGCCGTTACCCTACGGAAAGAGCTTAGAGCTCATCGGTCACTATGAGCTTTGGGTAGGACTGAGACCACTTACACATCACACACCGTGACAGCGAGGTCACAACTCCTCGGATTACATCCCGTACCTACTTGCTGCTAGGTGAACAGGGGCTACACATAAGAGGCTCGCCCATTTGCCTCATCGCTCCCGGGATTCGAACCCGGGCCTTCTTGGTTGTGAGCGTGCGAGCGTGCTAACCACTACACTACGCGGTGTGTGTGTGTGTGTGTGTGTGTGTGTGTGTTCCAGTGACGATTTCTATCTTTGCAGATAAATATTGTGAAGTCCTGTTTATACCAAAAGGCTGCTGTGGTATTGAGTAAACTGGAGATCTCGGAAGAAGTGTGTGCTGTTACACAAGGTAGAAAGAATTACACTTCAGACGACGTTTTTTTTTTTTTTTTTTTGTCATAATGTGTTATTGACAACCTTGGACGTCTCCAGGCTGTAAGTGAGTGAGAGAGAGAGAGAGAGAGAGAGAGAGAGAGAGAGAGAGAGAGAGAGAGAGAGAGAGAGAGAGTTGGAGGGTGGGATGCCTTGTCTCGGCTCTTTCCCTTTTGGTGGGCCTGATGTGTACATACGGATAGAAAGGTCACGGCAGCTCAACACATACATTAAGAGTTCTGCTTTAAATACCGCACCAAATATCCAAATGTGACCGTTGTAGAATAGGAAATATTATGCGGCTGCTAAATTGGCTATTAACCTTAACAAAAGTAATAAAAATCTTAGTGTATAACAGTACTGAATAACATTTTTAGTTAAAGAACCGAAAAGATTTAAACAGTGGCCTGATATTCAGTGCGTTGTCGAATAGATTAAGGACAGTAGTGTTTACTCTTAAGTTTCTCAGTTGCATGTTTGCTAACCAAACTCCAACTTCCTAGAAACACAACCATTGATAAAAAACGAGGAAACACAAGCAGGAACACAGAATACGCTCTTTGTTAAATGTTTATGTGTTGCTGATTCAGTGACTCCGTCCATGCGTGGGTCACAGGGTCACAGAGAACTCGACAGGGTATGTGTGGGCGAGGCGCAGTCTTTACCCCTCTGGTCCTTGTCCCGCTGGCCTTGACACGGCTCACTGCTTCGGTCATTACGTCAGCCTGCCGCACTCACCGCCTCCACGTTGACAGCGTTAGTTTGCGGGAGTCCATTTTCTGCACTTCCAGCTGGCATCAGAGTGAAGTGCCGAGTGAGGAGTATCAGTGTGGGTCCCTCATGCACTCAATAGCGTGTGGCTCAAGTTTGTGTTGTTCTGACGATAGATATTTCAAAGAGGCGGCCTGGTCCTCGTTTGCTGGGCCGTGACGTCACCCCTGAGCTCCGGTGACTCATGAAGGGCAGCAGCCATGTTGAGTGGATAATTAAACATGATGACTTTCTTGTTCATATGAGCCTAATTAACTCTCAAATTTATATTCCGTGACGCAGCCCCCCTCCCCACCATGTGGTGCGAGCATTCCTACCTTCTCCTGGTCAGGCAACACATACTGTAGCTTAGCTGCGCAGCTTCCCTCTCGGGGCCTGTTGATAAGCGGGTACCCTTGACAGCGCAGGTACCATAGTTGTATAGTATTTAGAGGCCACGTTACGAATTTACACTATAGATGAAGGTATACTGAGCTATAGTGATCTTCATTGAATTAATTTAACCCTGGAACTCCCTGTCTACTTCTGTATTTCCTACCTATATATGATAAACTTTTCCAAGAGTGATGTTTCAAGACAAATTTCCTCATAATTTTTAATAATTTTTTACTACTCTTTAGGGACTGGCACCTTCAATGCGGCTTTTTTTTCAGCCTTTTTGTTGCCCAAGGTCGAAGCCCCTCTTATATACCTGTATATATATATATATATATATATATATATATATATATATATATATATATATATATATATATATATATATATATATATGATGATGACAATGACACTCGTTACTTTATCCGAGTAACACCGGATGCTGTAGTGAAAGGTCTGAACTACTCTATTACTACTTTTTTTTGTCACCAATGATGTCTTGAAATTATCCTCTAAACCTGCACCACACCATTTTATTGAACTAAAGAAGCCACAGCAGTCCGAGGGTTCAGTTTTTCGTAATGTTAGCTGAGTCGCCTCGAGGACAGTGCCGGCTGTCCCTTGCGTTTCTCCTCATTTCCTCTGCGGCTCGTATTCATGAACGTGTTTTGTTCTCTTATTGGGACTGTTTTTCAAAGGCCACAAAGATTATTAATTGAATTTATCTCTCTATCTCTCTCTCTCCGTGATGATAGAGTGTGTATCATGATCAGGTGCTGTTTCTGATTAGTCTTGGTTTTACTGTCACTTTCTGAAGTTGCTTGGCATTAAGGTGAAAGCCAAAATCGCGATACGAGTCTTAGCTTCCATGTAATTTTCGATCACTAATTACCATTATGATGAAAACCGCTTCTGTTCTTTCACAGGGAGTATGGTATACGTCTTCTCGTCTCGTTTTCTTCACCAACTGCTTCACTCCATCATTCCATCATACAGTGCGCTTTCCACTCCTTCCTCTACCACAAGTCAGTCTCCCTCACGTAACAAACTTCCTTGTTTGGTCATAAACATTTAGCCTTCCCAGATATTTCAGCGTCTAATTTTGTCTAGCACTTTCAAGAGGCTCTGCTGGAAGTTACTGGAGTTTTTTTTTTTTAAGAGCGTCTCCATGATTGTAGTGACGGTTTAACGAGGATTCTGTGCCACTATAGAGAAAAACTTCTCACAAGAATCCGGCCAATCCTCTCTCCTTCATTCCTTCCTTCCTTTACCTCAGCCTCCCTCTTTTCCTTCCAATCAAAACATCGACACATCATTGAAGCCTCATTAAGACACTATTCGAAATACTGCAAAGATCGAAGCACAATTGAAGCTCAGTCAAGACTTCATTTGAAACACTTTTCCCTTGATATTTTACGTATTATGTATTAGTTTCTTGAATTTCGACAGTGGATAGTAAATGATGATAAACAAACTGATTTCTTCCTATTTTTCCTTCCTCTCCTTTCCTTCCTTCTTTCATTTATTCCTTCTTTTCTTTCCATTTTTACTTTCTCTCCTTCCCTTTCTTCCTTCAGTTATTCCTTCTCTCATCCTCTCCATTTTAAGATTCGAAACACTAACTAAAATACCATTTAAAACCTTAATGCTTTCTGAAATATAAGGCCTGTGATGTCACGGAATCTTCTTTATTTGCGTTTATAGTTACGAGGTATAGAGTTAAACTATTTAGATTATTTTGCTATATGGATACATATGCTAAAATGTTTCTAAACCTATCAGACTAAAGTGTTTACTAAGAATACGAGATAAAACTTCATCGGATGTAATGATAAAAGTCGACGGGGTGGCGGGTGACAGTGACCAGTATTCTTAAACACTTCATTCTCTCATCAGGACTATTTTCGAACGCCATAACGATGATTACTCGAGTTTCCGTGCTTAATTTTCGTATTGATGATGCGGAATTCTTATTAAATCACCACTAGAATCATAAAAGCACCCTCGAAAGTCACCAGTTCTTCATAATAACACTCACAAAATCCCCAGAATGTTTATGAGATTTTGTTAATTGTAAAGAGATAAGACGACGACATTTATGGGTCATATGAGTGACAGTGCGATGTAGCGATACCTACTCAAGAATGCTACGTGAATGACACTGAGGCTCTTGTCGCTCGGTGATCCCTCTTGCCTGACCGACGTAAATGCGTTTAAGTATAGGGTATGAGATGATAGCCCCGCAGGAGTCAAGTGGTATTTGATTCCTTGAAGCCACAGTATGTATATTGGAGTAGATTGGAAGAGAGAGAGAGAGAGAGAGAGAGAGAGAGAGAGAGAGAGAGAGAGAGAGAGAGAGAGAGAGAGAGAGAGCTATTTGTCTTCCTGTCCATACATCACTAATATTTTTCTCTTGTTTTAACAGACATAATAAAGTGTCGAAGTGTGTGTACGTGCGTGTTATAAAAGATCAGAGAAGTAACGTAACTGGGTACGAATGAGGAAAGAATCATCACGTTACCCTCGTCATCTTATCCTTTAGGCATTTATAGTGAGCCCTCAGTCTGTAAGTACATCCGCCTTCCTACGTGTTGTCTTAATTTTCACGCCACTTTCGCAGTTTACCTTGAGCCGTCCTACCTGTGTGTATGTGTGTGTGTGTGTGTGTGAAGAGTTAGTAAAAAAAGGTTTCAAGCATTACAGATCTGCAGACTTGATGGGTAATGTGTATATGACATTATTAACCCTTTTTATGCTATGGATGTCTCTTGGATACATTCCAAATTGTATGAAGAATTGTTTGCTTATATATATAGATGACAGAGAGAGAGAGAACAAGAGGATTTAGTATATTTTCAGGTTACAGAACTATTTAACATAATGTAAAACAAAAATAAGTGTCTGAAAAATTGAAAATGATAATGGGGGAAAGACAAATGTTTAGCAGTGTAAATAAAGCATAGCTCCGGAATACACGAGGCAAGAAACAAGCAAGGGAAGAAAAGTATTGCGTATACGGGAATGAGACAACAGCTTCGCCAGTACGCCAGGTAACTCTAGTCTAAGGGTCTCAGAGAATTGAAGGTCCCACAAGGTTCTCTTCTCTTTGCCCACTCAGTAATGGCGAGGGTCAGAAGTTAAGGGCTTTGTAATTATTTTGAGAGGAGCTTGGAGTTCCTGTTGAAGGGACGTGCGTAGGCTAGCGGAGGGGGAGGTGGAGGGGATGGATGCTGGTCTGGTCATTAACGTTCGTATTCGTAAATGTTTCGGTGTCTCATCTTGTCAACTTTTAACAGGTTCGGTTATTTTTTTTTTTTAGAGATTATTAGAGTGATCAAAGGCACTTTTGTGATTCAAGGGATAGTTTAACGAGGATTTGACACCAGTGTTTTGATGAATGCCGTGAATTAATAAGGATTCCGCACCATCAGTAGGAAAAGGAAAATCATAAGTATCAGGCTAATAATTTCTACAGCCTTTGAAAATAGCCCTGGTAGAGAACAAGAGAGTTCACAAGTACGGCCATTTGTAAAAGGAAGAGACGGCCATGTATTTGTTGACAGGGCGACCAAAACAGAAACCCGTCATCGCTGAGCCGTATCGTCACTGGAAATCAGGTGACGTCTTGATGAGTAAAAAGTAAAGTACGATTCTTAGCGCGTTGCATTGGCCTCTTTAATCTTTGTCTTTTATAACTTCTCTTCCAGCTTAACCCGTTCAATGCTGTTTGGTACATACTCTTTCCTTACTAACTGACCACTCTGAGACGTCTTTTCTTGTTCCACAGCCAATGTACTGGCCAAAAAATTGTAAAATATTTTCTTTTATCTCTTTCTTTCTTGCATATGCTTATAAAGATTTCATACATTACTTTTAGTACTGTGAATTGTTACATATCACAGTGGAAAAGTTACTATAATGCTCAGGTGCAAGTTTTAATATATATATATATATATATATATATATATATATATATATATATATATATATATATATATATATATATATATATATATATATCCTTACTTCTTATGTAAGAGGGGATCTGGTCAAGGAAAACAAAAAGACTGCACAGAAAAATAAAAACCCACTGAAGATGCCAGTCCTAAAAGAGAATATTCAGAAAGAATATCGAAATTAAGAGTTGCAGTGTCTTGAAACCTCCCCCTTGAAAGAGTTCAAGTCATAGGCAGTAGAAAGTACAGAATCAGGCAGAGTTTCAGTTTACCAGTAAGAAGAAAGAGGGTCAGGGAATACTGGTTTACTCTTGCATTAGGAAAGTAGACAGAATATTCTGCAGACAGCAGAATACCTGTAGTTTTATGTATTCATACATATTTACTACATAGAATTACCAAATTAACACATCATACTATCATCGTCAGCGAAAGGGTTAAGGCTCTGAGTGATGGGGCTAAAGGAATCATAGAACAGCAAGAAAAGTACACAGTAAGAAAGTAACGAAAGGTGATCGTTAGTTTGCGTTATGGATGAGACGTGTAGGTTGTTCATTAACCAGAAAAAAAAAGACAAATGACAATTAACTAGGATAGGAAGGTAGGTAATGCTTGTCACCTGTACCAGCAGAGAGAGAGAGAGAGAGAGAGAGAGAGAGAGAGAGAGAGAGAGAGAGAGAGAGAGAGAGAGAGAGAGAGAGAGAGAGAGAGGAAGTGAGCGGGCCCAATCAATCGGCCAGTAAGGGGAGGCATATATCATGGGTCCTGCCACTTCACTCATTCGCCGGTAGTCGCATGGCAGACAGTGCGGGGCTCAGGCATCCACGCAGCCCTCACTCACTCTCCAGGAAGCACGTGGCGTAACAGAGGCGTAATGGATCAATTTGTTGCAGTTTCAGACACGATTCTGAGATGCTCTGACATCCTTGAAATAACTCATGTCGCAAATAATATGTTATGATGCAGGAAAGGAACGCTTTTTGCTGGCGACTTCGTCGAAGAGTTGCGGGACGGTGTGTGGGTAGGCGCTAGCCGTGTATTGACGGTGGGGCGTGAGGGGTGCTGAAGAGTTAGTTGGGAGCGAAGTTACAGCCTAGACTACTCCCCTCTGTTGTCAAGGTCTGAGAGGGGTAATAAAATCTTAAGGAGTAATTCTACCTACATAGACGTAACTGTAGATGCCTACGTGTTACGCTGGTGCAGTTACGTAAATAGAGGGGCCACGTGCCCTCTCCGACAGAGGGGCACGCGGCAGACGGGGAGGCCGCGTGGAGGGAACTCATCGAATAGGTGCTGTATTGTGATGCTGGTGCAGAACACAACCCTGGAGTTGCGAGCTGATGATGTTAATAGTAATGATAGTAATAAAAATGCTGTTCGCCTGATTTCCTGCGCATCAAAGAAAAAAATAAGAGGAAAGGGATTTGGAATCTCCTTCGTATGTTTTCTTTAAAGAGACAAAATGTGACGTCTTGTTTGAGCTGTTCTTCTGTAAGGGGATCTCAGTCTGGCATTGTGTATAGATAGAGAGATGTTATTCACAGCTGTGGGCAGCGTCCGAACCACAACACAGCATTCAGGAAGGAAGCCAGTAAGAAGGTGTAGTCATGAAGTAATCTGCAGGCAGCCAGTAGACACTCACCTGTCTTGCCGGTGTGACAGATCTTCCCTGAGCTGGTGACCGAAGGTGTCGTGACGGGCGAAGGGGCTGCCTGAGCCAGGGGTGTGCTGGGTGCGTGGCCACCTGGTCTGCACGGGGGACGCCTTCATCCCTGACCATCCTACGCCGCCCTCCATCAACGTGGGGTTCCTGTTGCGGCTCCAGTCAGCACTGGCAGGCCTCAAGTGGGCTCTGTCCTGCCCGAAAACAAAGCCAGTGGACTGTGAAGGGAAGCCGCGGTCCCCCGTCCTCCAGGTGTGCGGGCGGAGCGTGAATGGCCCAGGCGTGACAGCTGGAGTGGCCATGCTGGGCATGCCTCGTGAGTGTTGGTCCAGCTGGCCATGGGTGGAAGGAGAGCTGCTGACGCCACCGGGTGATGGGAAGCTGCTGCTCCTGCTGCCGCTAAGATGCTCCGAGGGCTGCTGGGGTGTCTCGAGGTTCCTGTGAGCGATGACTTAGCTATAACACAGTTACTCCAACCTCATCCCGCTCTCCGTGTTGATAAAAAAAAAAAAAAAAAAAAAAAAAAAAAAAAAAAATATATATATATATATATATATATATATATATATATATATATATATATATATATATATATATATATATATATATATATATATATATATATATATATATATATATATATATATATATATATATATATATTATTACTATTAACGAGCAACAACAACAAGAATTACTACTACTACTACTACTACTACTACTACTATTACCACCACTCTCGATGATGATAATGGTAATGAGAATAACAATCATAACGATGATTTTGATGATTGTGAGGACTCGAGGGAAAAGAGGAGGAAGATGAATAGGGGAACAATGATGATGATAATGGTGATGATGATGATAATAATAATAATAATGATAATAACAATAATAATAATAATAATAATAATAATAATAATAATAATAATAATAATGATAATTAATAATCAAATAACGATAATAGTCATAATAATATAACTTCATAAGGTGGAACTAGAGTGGTAGTAGCGTGGTATATCATGAGGCAGGAGTGATGAAGGTACCGTAACAATTTGGCCGTAAGATTAGGAGCAGGGGATGCTCGTGAGCCGACAATGGTGTGAAGAATGAAGAGGAGGTGAAGAAGTTACTGGTTACTTCTGTGTTGATGGGTAGTAATCATATCTAGTTAATACATACAGCTTCCAAACTTTGTCAAATCATCTATTAGTTAGTCATAGTAAATACCATACGTATATTAGTGCTGGATGAGTAACTAGATGATAACGAAAAGTTTACGAAAACGGGCTTCTGTAAAAGGATGAGACGGCCACATGTTTATTGACAGAGCGACCTAAACAGAAACATGTCATCTAATATAATGAATAAGATGTGGTATTGAAAGGGCTAAAAAGATAAAAAAAAACTGAGGGTAAAGCCACTAGCACAGGGAGAAGCCTGATGAAATAAAGCTAACAACCCCTTAGGTGCGCAGTGTAAGCAGGAACCGTCCCCTCAGAGGCGACCCTCCCCACGCAATGCCGCCACAACACTCGTCTCTGGCGGAAGACTTGTAGGAAAAGGCCACTTCGCCAGGATGCAGGGCACAACACGGCATCCGACTTGTACCAGGGACTGATGCGTGACAGAAGCAAAAGTATGAGCAAAGTCTAGTGGTGTCTCCATCTTTGGGTATAAGGAGACTACTTACTGCACCCATTCAGTCCAGAAGAATGAACGCGGGACCTTGAGGTTAAGAGTCAAGCGAGTTACGTATCCATTATAAACTTATTATTATTATTATTATTTTTTTTTTTTTTTCAGTACCACGAGTCCACGACACTGGCTTAATTCTATTACATATTTAGTTTAATTTTATTACGGGAGCCATTTCAAGAATACAAGTTTAAAAAGCTATTCGTCGCAATGAGGTTAAAAATCATCTCTATTACCCATTTACTAGTATTACATCTGTTTATACTCTTTTTTCTGAGTGATAAAAGGTGGCTTTATGGAGCCTGAAAATTTGAAGAATATTTAAAAAAATATTGAAGGCTAGAAAATCCGTCTCTGTCTGTCTGTATATCTGTCTGTCTGTCGAATCACCACCACCACTACCTTTGCTCATCTCCTCCATTTCTCCTCCTTCAGTTTTTCTTCTACGAGTACCTTCTCCTCCTCCTCCTCCACCACTCCTAAATCTCGTAGCCGTGCAATGAAAACTAGATTTGTTTGCTGGAGACATAACAGTATTTAGATGATGATGATGATGATGATGATAACAACAATAACGTATTGTAAACGGACTCACTTATTGGGAGGGCTGAGGACGATGGCTGTCGGGTACGTGAAGGCCGCGCGGGAGCCCCTGAATTTGACACTCTTGTTGTTGTTGTTGTTGTTGTTGTCCTGTAAATGTACATATTATTGTGACTGTCTATACTGCTACTACTACTACTAGTACTACTACTACTACTACTACTACTGCTGCTACTATTACTTTTGTTGTTGTTGTTGTTGTTGTTGTTGTTGTTGTTGTTGTTGTTGTTGTTGTTGCTGCTGTTGTTGTTGTTGTTGTTGTTGTTGTTGTTCTACTACTACTACTCCTACTACTACTATTATCCCTAATTTTTCACACATGACGTTTCGGTGGTTTAATGCACGCATGGCTCACAACCCAGAGTTCGAATCCTTGGTCTTTGCTTCTCCCACACTAACCCTTGTTCACCTAGCATTGGGTGGGTATGAGACGTAAGCCGAGGAGCTGTATGGCCTTGTAATCTGGCAGTCCCGTCCAGACGCCTTAGTTACTAAGTTTATTTACTTATTTATTTACTTGTTTATGCATTGGGAAGACCAGCCAAGGACAAAAATAAATAAATAAATTGATATAAACAAGATAAAAATGAAAATAGAAATATAATAAATAAATAAGTAGAAAGATAAATAAAATAAATAGAAAGTCCGCTCATATTTTCGTTCCTTCTCAGAAAAGAGAGAGAGAGAGAGAGAGAGAGAGAGAGAGAGAGAGAGAGAGAGAGAGAGAGAGAGAGAGAGAGAGAGAGAGAGAGGCCATTTTAAGGTAGCGAGACTGTCTTAACCCCTTCTAACTATGTGCTCGTATCTGAGGAGGCCCTGGTTTGTAACTTCGTATTCTCAAACATTTCTGCGTTTGATCTCCATTGCTTACGACAAGCCTTGCTGCTAGTTACTGGAGGTTTTCAAGGGAACTTTAATGATTCTAGTGATAGTTTAACATGGATTTTGCGCTGTCATAAGCAAAATATCTATGAGAACTTATTAATCATCTCTTTGTAACTTTATGAATAGGAAAGACATCCTTGAGAATATGACTAATCATCTCCTTTTAGCTTCAAGAATAGGAAAAACATCCATGAGAATATGACTAATCATCTCTTTTTAGCTTCAAGTATAATTTGCATAAGACAACGAAGCAGCTAAAAATACGGCCGCTGTAACTAGTGAACTCTTGCAATATAGTAAAAATGTTGAGATGTCAGCTCTGTATATGGGACGTCTTTACTTTGTGTATGGAGTGTGCGCTGTGTGTATGAGGGAGGGGTGGAGGGAGGAACACCCACACAGCATTATTAAACAAGAGACTCAAGGGTTATTTGTCTCATCAACTCTAATCCGCCTGTCTCCAATCTCTCTCCAAACCTCTTACTTCGTCATGCCCCAGTCGAGGTTCATGGTCGCTGGTGATCTGCTAAAAGCTTCGTCTCTTGTATCCTTTCTCTGCCTCCACTTCGCCTCACTCTATAATGTTTGGTGCTCGCTGTCATCTCTTGTATCCATGCGTCTTACTAGTGGCGGTGTTAATCTCGTGAATCCGGTAGCTTTTAATATTCGTACGTGGGGTAAGATTATTAGATTATTATATTATGTTCCGTGGTCGCTTTCTTGCAATCAAAGAGTTATGTGTTGTGCTTAGTAGTGTCTTGGGTTTAAAAGTCTCAAGTTTCACGCAGTTCCGATTTATAATGAATGATTTCAATTTGGGCCCAAAAGATCACACACAATTTAAAGGTTAACCCGTATTCTCTATCTCTCATTTCCCAGTGCTGTTTTATTCCGTTGTTGTGGCGACTTTAAAGTAATCCTTCATTCTTTCATTCCCTTTAATGATAGAAACATAAGAACTTACGAAAATAAAGGAAGCTGTAAGAAGCCACCAGGCCTACCCGTGGCAGTCCCTGCATAGAACGCACTTCCTAACTAGGATGATAATTGTATAGTTCGCTTTCCTGTTTTATGCCATTCCTGTCTTTCAGAAACGGTGTGTCAGGTTAACCTAGGAACTAAAAATGTCTTACGTGGAAGAATCATAGTGATGTGGTGTGGAGGGAACACATCGAACTTTCCAGTCATTCTCAGCCGCGTTTGTTTACTGTTAGCGAGAACGGGTGTTTGGCAGGCTCTGGATATGGTTAACTTGCGTTCCTCACTGGGGCGCCACTAAAAAAAAAAAAAAAAAAAAAAAAAAAACGGTGGGCGGCAGGGTCACATATGGTGGGCTGCGTATCTAAGTTATGGCACTCTTTACGTCAGTCACGCTCCTCATAAAGTTAGTAATTTCATTTTTAGGCGCTTCGCTTTGCCAGTTAAATTTTGTGACTTATTTTAACGTATTTTTACAGTTGTGCTTTAACTCGTACGGGAAGAATTCTGGTTCAGTGGCACTACTTTTCGTAATGATATTTTTTAATTTCCAAGAAATTGTATGCTAGTAGGTCAGTGTGGGTATCTAAAGTCCTTGTGCGTGAATAAAGTAGCAGTATCTTCTAATAGACGCATCGCCAGTCATGTTCCTGTGGTGGGCTGTACCATTTAGTGCGAAGTGGAGCTCGAGTAGAAATAAATGAAAGCACACACAAGAGAAGCCTTGCAAAATTTTTTTTATACGTAAAAGGAAGAAAAAAAAGAAGAAAAAAAAGAAGAAGAAACAATTTATGAACTCAGCGTCTTGAAGCAATTTTTTTACAATTCAAGAAACCTTGTGCAGCATACACTTGACCGCATTGTTGTTGTTCAGTAAGGTGGAGGAGGAGGAGGAGGAGGAGGAGGAGGAGGAGGAGGAGGAGGAGGTGGTTCCCGATGACCGCGAGGCACAAATCTGTGGCCTTGGACGTATTGTTGAGTTTCACAGCACACACTTCCTGGTGGAGGAAGCTACTGCTTTGTTCACGCCCTGGGGATCCTGCTCGGGTCTGCACAGGATGGCTATTCTGGTCAAGACTTACTGAAGGCTCCCTCTGTCTGACGAGTGGGGGCTAACCTCACACCCGATAGTGGTGACCCTTGCGGACCTAGCGAGTCATTCAACCGTGCCTCAGTGTCAGTGATGTAAGGAGCGTGCAGTACAGGGTCAATTGCTCCCTCTCGTGTTGTGTGACCAGTGACCGATAGCTGCGCGGGGCTGCAGCCTGAACCATCATGCGCTGCGCCAGGACTCTGCGACCCGTGAGTGGGAGGGAGGAAAGCACGGAAAGGCATGAAGGAAGGATACAAAGGAACACAAAGAAAGAACAAACAGCCTCGGGTTTATTGATTCGTTGCTTTTCCGTCAATGGGATTTAGGGATTGAGGGAAAGTCCTGAAAGGAAGGTAGGATATAAAGGAGAGCAAAGGGAGAACAAATGACAAGAGATCTTTTTTTTCCTTACGTGGTTATTATGCGAGTGGGACAGGAGGAGGGATGGAAAGTTGTTAAGGGAGGGAAGGACACAAAGGAACACGAAAGAAGAACAAACATCAGATCTATTGTCCTTTACGTGAGTGTCGTATGATAATCCACACTGTCTAATAAAAAAAAAAGAAACGGTCATAAAGAAGAAGAATTCGGGAGAGAGAGAGAGAGAGAGAGAGAGAGAGAGAGAGAGAGAGAGAGAGAGAGAGAGAGAGAGAGAGAGAGAGAGAGAGAGAGAGAGAGAGACCCCCACTAAGACCATCCGCATACTCACCAGTGCAAGAGAGGGCTGGCGTGCGGCGAAGGCGTGTGTTCCATCTAGCAGCAGCAGCAGCAGCAACAACACCACCACCACCAGCAGGAAGCAGCCTTTTGCCATGAGCGGCCCGGACTTCCCGTGCCCCGCCCCACCCCGCACCGCCATTACGTTCACGACTTCTTCACCTCCTGACAAGACCCCTTCTGTGCATCGCTTGACTCCCCTGGCCTCTCTTCCTCTTCCTCTTGATTTGAACAGTATCTTTTTCTCTTATTCCTTCTTATTCTTTTCTCTGTTTTTTTTTTTTATATGCTCTTGTTTTCGTCTGGTGTGAGTGTGATGTGGTGTTTGTTTTATTTGGTGTTGTTTACTTCCTCCTCTTCTTCCTCTTCTTCAGGTTGTTTTTAGGGGCGTTGGTGTTGTTGTTGTTGTTGTTGGTGGTGGTGGTGGTGGTTGATGGCGGTGATGTAAACAGTGGAGACGTGGTTCTGTAATAAAGAAAATTTGTTAGAAGAGAGAGAGAGAGAGAGAGAGAGAGAGAGAGAGAGAGAGAGAGAGAGAGAGAGAGAGAGAGAGAGAGAGAGAGAGAGAGAGAGAGAGAGAGAGAGAGAGAGAGAGAGAGTGTTGTAGTACATGAGCTCAAAGGACACAGACTTTTACACACACACACACACACACACACACACACACACACACACACACACACACACACACACACACACAACGAAGAAGCAAATACTGACTGTCCCACTTATAAGTACACACGTGTTTGCTCTGCGTGATTCCCATGTTGTTTTAGTAAATAGTTTATCTTTGCAAATTACACTTCGTCATAAATCGGAGACGCACACACACACACACACACACACACACACACACAGAGGGTGCCGACAAGTACAGCTTATAAATAGCCTTTACATTTCTACATTTCTTACTTTAGACTATATAGTGTAGCTTATCACAAACAGCCACGCAAAGACCAGTGTGCATATTGTTTGTTGTTCTTCCTTGGTGTTCCTTTGTGTTCTTATGTATCCGAGTATTACATAGTGTACGTGTCACAGACTGTCTCGTAAGGGCCAACTTGTGTACTGTCGTTTGTTCTTCCTTCGTATTCCTTTGTTTTCCTTTGTGTTGGGTACTTTTTATGTACTGGGTATAAGTTAGGACTGGGGATTACTCGTACTTAGGGCAGCTGGGAAGGAAGGAAGGATCGAACGAAGGAAGGAAAGAGGAGCATGAGGAATGAAGGAGGGAAAGAAGGAAGAACGGAAAGGCCATAAGAAACGAACGAAAGAAGGGAATGGACATAAGAAACAAAGGAGGGAGAGAAGGAAGGAAGTACGGAAAGAAAGAAAGGCACGAGGAACAAAAGAAAAAAAAAGACAAAAAGTCATAAGGAAGGAGGGAAGGAAGGGAGGCACCGAAGGAAGGAAGGAAGGGCATAAGATCACAACATA